>NW_011494869.1:5707269-5733958 GCF_000754665.1 Bison bison bison | reverse complement strand
TTCACTTTCATGCATTGGAGAAGGAAATGGTAACCCACTCCAGTGTTCTTGCCTGGAGAATCCCAGGGACGGGGGAGCCTGGTGGGCTGCTGTCTCTGGGGTAGCACAGAGTTGAACACGACTGAAGTGACTTAGCATAGCATACGCCAGGCAAAGCACTGAGTTCTTTTTTTTTTTTTTTTGACTGTGTCAGGTCTTAGTTGCGGAATGTGGGCGTAGTTGCTCTGTGGCATGTGGGATCTTAGTTCCCTGACCAGGGATTGAACCTGCATCCCCTGGATTGGAAGGGGATTCTTAATCACTGGACCACCAGGAAAATCCCAAGCACTGAGTTCTTCGCATGCTTTATCTCATTGAATCCTGACAATCCTGTGAGATAATTATGCTCATAACCCTATTTATGGGTAAGTGGAAAGTTTACATTTAGGTGCCCAAGTCAGACAGAAGAGAGCTGAGTCAAACCCAGGTTGCTTCATTGCCAGCTTGTCTGTTCTGAAGGAACTAAGAAGAATAGGCCTGAGATTATACTTGAGGAAGAGGTAAACTCTTACAAGTGTACTAGGACAAACCTGGATTCCTAGGCTTTCTTTCCTTCACCATGGGACTTCTACTCTAATTCTCCTGATTAGCAGATATTCAATAGTTACTCAGTGTGGTAAGGGAGCAGCCAAAGAGATCTTTCTGAAATGCAAATCTGAAGACCTGTCCTCAGCTAACATTTTTTTCAAAGGTTCCCTGTGGTCCCTAAGATAAAGGCCAGGCTCCCTAGCATGACAGGCAGGTCCTTTATAATCTGGACCCCTTTGGACTTTATAACTCTCTCTCCTGTACTTCCCCCCAGGAGCCCTGAGAACCTCGCACCAACCCCACATAGTCAGTTTAATATTTCTTGCCTCCAGATATTTGTCCATACTGTTCCTTACGCCTTAAATGCCTTCTCCTGCCCCAACCTGTCCATCTGATAAACTTGTATTCATCCTTTAGAACTCTAAATGTTAAATGTTCTGGTCTTTGTAAAAAGCCTATCCTGATTTCTCTGGCAAATTTAGTCCTCCTTTTTCCAGGCTCTACAGTAGTTTATGTATCAGCTCAGTAGATATTGCACTTCTGTGTTCACCTCTGTTGTCGACAGGCGGCAGCCCCTGAACACACTTATATATATATATATATTTTTTTTTTTTTAAAGAAAATGTGGTAAAGGGACTTGCCTGGTGGCCCAGTGGCTGAGAGTCTGTGCTTCCGATGCAGAGGCCCTGGTCAGGGAACTAGATCTCACATGCTGCAACTAAAGACTAAAGATCCCTCATGTTGCAGCAAAGATTGAAAATGCCACAACTAAGACCCAGTGCAACAAATAAATGAATAATTTTTTAAATGTAGTAAATATACATGACACACACAGCACATCAGTAGCATTAAGTACATTCACGTTTTTGTACTACAACCACTGGCATCCCTCTGCAGGACTCTTCGTCTCATAAAACGGAAACCATGTACCCATTAAATGCTAACTCTTCCCCCTCCTTCAGCCCCTTCCAATCTAGGGATCGAACCCAGGATCTTCCCAACCCAGGGATCAAACCAAGGTCTCCTGCATTGCGGGCAGATTCTTTACCAGCTGAGCCACCAGGGAAGCCCAACAATACTGGAGTTGGTAGCCTATCCCTTCTCCAGGAGATCTTCCCAATGCCAGGAATCGAACCAGGGTCTCCTGCATTGCAGGTGGATTCGTTACCAACTGAACTGCCAGGGAAGCCCACCCTTCAGCCCCTAGCAATCTCTGTCCTGTCCGTCTCTGTGAATCTGACTACTTTTCCACTCACTCTTATATTCCCCAAATCTGGCACATTGCTTTGCACAGAATAACACTTAATAAATGTCTGTTAAGAGAGTGCATGGAATCTTTTGTCTAAGATGCATGGAGCAATACATGTCTTAAATTTCTTTATACCCGCCTTTGCAACAAATAGACTGCTTAGATCTTAAACTGGAAATTCTGGTGCTTCCTAACTTGTCCAGTGTTCACCTTTCCCCAGATCAGAAGTTGCCCAAATAGGTGTTCTCGTTAGGAGGGAGTTTTACCTTCCTTACTCAGAAACGCCTACAGTTTTCATTGCAGTTGGGTTGTAGACATGCTGTCCCCAGATCAGCTGGGAGGAGTCCTGAGGCATGGTGACAGAAAGAACACTGACAAGCAGCCAGAGCTGGCTGCATTTGAAAACTTGGCTTCACACACTCACACACACTTATGTATGTGTGTGTGTGTACACGTTGCTGTCAAAATTGTAGCATATGTGTTTTCCTTACTTCCTCCCATCTGAGCAGAGGTTTTTTGCTGTAATTACAGTTAACCTAGTAATGGAGGCAGCTGCATGCATTTTTGGGGAGCCTATAACTTTCTCTGTCTTCAGAGTTGCATTCAAAAAATAAAAAAGAATTATATTCCAATGTACATGTTTAAGAACAAATTTTTTAAATATTTCAGGAAAAAAGATGCAGTATTACTTTGTGGATCAAAATGTTTTTGACCCAGTCCCCTTGCTAGAAAATGCAAAATCTAGTAGTTGATAGTTAAGAAAATTCTATAAAGTGCAACAGGTCATGTCTTGATTCCATCACCCTTGCTCTTGGCACTTGGATTTTTCATGGCCAAAGTTGTCATAGTGAGCCTTCTTTGGAAACCATGACATGTCTCTTACGGAAATAGCAACCCACTCCTGGGAAATGGATTGCTTGGGGAAATTTCATGGGATGCCTGGGAAATCCCATGGCCAGAGGAACCTGGCAGCCTGTTCTTTGGGGTTACAAAGAAGTTGGACATGATTTAGTGACTAAACAACAACGGCAACACCCAGTATTTTTGCCTAACATGTTGCATCGCTATATCCTGGCTGCTCATTAGAGTCACCTGGAGAGCATAAAAAGAAATTAAAAAAAAAATTCTTTTAAGCCTTTAACGCCATACCCCTAATATTCTGATTCTTAGGTGTGAAATGGGGGCCCACACATTTTCATAGTTCTCCAGGGGATTGTAATCTGCAGCAGAGGTAGAGAATCACTGTGTTAGAATGGTGTTGTTGCTCAGAGGCAGAGTCTGGGCTGTGTAGCAATACTTAAGCATTGGTGGGCAGGTTGCTTTTTCTGCTCTAGTCCATGCCGTATATATATGAACACATACTACCAACCCCGCCAGGACTTCAGTCAGTATGATTTTCTCTGACCTGTTGGTGTAACTATAACCTTTTCTTCCTGAGGCATTTTGCACAGAGCGCTGAATTCCACTAGTGTGTGTGCATGCCTACTCAGTCGCCCAGTCGTGTCCGACTGTTTGCCCACCAGGCTGTAGCCCACCATGGACTGTAGCCCACCAGGCTCCTCTGTCCTTGAAATTTTCCAGGCAAGAATACTGGAGTGCCAGTTCCTCCTCCAGGGGATTTCCCAGCCCGGGGATTGAAACCACGTCTTCTGCATTGACAGATGGATTCTTTAACCTCTGAGCCATCTAGGAAGCCTGAATTCCACTAGGCAGACCCTCTAACCAGGGGTCCCCAACCTCCAGAATCTAATGCCTAATGATCTGAGGTGGAGCTGATGTAGTAATAATAGAAATAAAGTGCACAATAAATGTAGTGCACTTGAATCATCCTGAAACCATCCCCCAAAACCCCAGTCCATGGAAAAACTGTCTTCCACGAAACTGGTCCCTGATGCCAAAAGGGTTGAGGACTGCCCTGGGTTGGGAAGATCCTCTGGAGAAGAAAATGGCAACCCACTCCAGTACTCTTGCCTGGAAAATTCCATGGACTGAGGAGCCTGGTAGGCTATAGTCCATGGGGTCGCAAAGAGTCGGGACATGACTGAGCAACTTCACTTTCACCTTAAGGGGAGTGGCCTGCACTTTCCTGATGGCCAGTCAAGCTGGACATGAGGCTGTATGAGCCACAGGAGCCTGGGGTGCTGTGAGATGCCCCAAGCTAAGCAGTGCCCCAGAGGAAACCCACCACCTGTAGTCAGCCAGTAACCTAGCTGCTGTTCCTCCTCTTCCCTAGCCAGGCCTCATCCAAATCAGCTGCTTTGAAAGTGCAGGAAAAAGGTCAGATTCTCTCCAGAGCATCCGCCTGTGTGTTGGATTTCCTAGTAAGAGCAGGGTTTGTAGTGAGACCTGATGGATGCAGATTTGAATTCTAGCTGTGTCCTTGACCAAATCACTGCTGCTGCTGCTAAGTCGCTTCAGTCGTGTCCGACTTTGTGCGACCCCAGAGATGGCAGCCCACCAGGCTCCCCCGTCCCTGGGATTCTGCAGGCAAGAACACTGGGTGGGTTGCCATTTCCTTCTCCAATGCATAAAAGTGAAAAATGAAAGTGAAGTCGCTCAGTCGTGTCCGACTCCTAGCGACCCCATGGACTGCAGCCTACTAGGCTCCTCCGTCCATGGGATTTTCCAGGCAAGAGTACTGGAGTGTGGTGCCATTGCCTTCTCCGAGCAAATCACTAAACCTCTCTAAATCCCCTTTCCCTATTTTGTCAACTGGGCCTCATAACACCTACCTCATAGGATTAAATGAGATAATGCGCATGAATGGCTTAGCAGTGACTGAAGCTAGTAAACACTCAGTGAATGGTAGTAGTGAGCCTTGACAGGCGCTGTCTAATCCCAGGTGGGAAGCATGAGTGTAGAAAAGGCGCAGGCCGGTTCTCCCTCGGCAGGGTGTCTGCATGGGAAGCTTCAAGGGCCAAGAAAAATGAAGCCCTTTTCCCCCAGATGCGGTAATTGAGTACAGTTTGAAAGCTGGGATTGTAATCCCCTTCCACAGACAAAGCGCCCCATCTCCTCTCCTGCGAGCAGCAGCTTGCTGCCTCTGCACATCCTCCGGCCATTTTTTCCTGCCTTCTTTGTTCTATTTCCGTGCCTGTGGGGATGTAGGAAAACTGCTGCCTTCCTCAGGTTGCTATTTAAAGACATTCTGAGAGATGCTGCCACTGCTGCTCCTAGCGCCACCACGGCAGCTGCTCCAGTCCCTGCCACAGTGAGTGAACAGCCCCAGTGCCTACTTTTTGTTTGGGATCCCTGAACTGTTACCTCTCCCAGGGGTTCACTGTAAAGCCCGTCTTAGTCTTTGCCCCTCACTTGCCCAGCCTGTCTACATTCCTGTAGCATTTTGAGCACATCACTAGTTACAAATTTCCCCTTATTCTTCAATGAAAATCATGCCTGATATCCCCTCATCCCCTCCTCACCCACCATCTCCACCTTGCACTTGAGATGCCCTTCTTATTTAATAGCCAGACACAACCCAGAAAGGGTAAAAATGCCGTTTATTTCTAGGCCTAGCAGAGAAAAATATTTTAAGAATAAAAGGTTTTGAAAAGCTCAGTAACCTCCAGCATTAATAAGAATGCCGCCCTGAACTTCAGCATGTTTGAGATGATCTGTCAGGCACAGATAGGAATCTCTCAGCCATTAGTAATCCTGTCTTTCTCTGCTGACCCACCCAGTGCTTTTCAATGAAGTGTCTCAAAAGCCAGGTCTTTCTGTTTGAATTGGGCCTGATTTCTTTTTCATAGAGCCATCAAAGTGAAGTTTTAGGTTTTATCAGTAAAGCATTTATCCTTCTTTGGACCGAACTTCCTCAGTAATGTTCAGATTATCTGCCTCCATCCTGCTTCCCCAGTTTACTTTGTTTCCTGCCTATTATCCCAGGGAGACCTCAGAGCTGGGCTGCTCTCTGCTTGCCCAGAAGAGCCCTTGCTGGTGCTCTCAGCTCTGTGCAGGGTGCGCACTGTGTTCCCGACCACCAGAACTCAACTCTGGCCCCGATCCCATGCTCAGGCTGCATCAGTCCTGTTTCCCCTCTCTTACAGCCCTCCCCTTGTCTTCTGACTCTCCTCCATTTATTCATCTTCCTGACTGCTTCTTCTTTGGCTCCTGCTCTCTATTTTTCATTTTCAGAGCTGAGCCTTTCCCCTTATTTTCTTAGCCCCTGGGTGGTAAATCCAATTACCTCAATGTCAGAATAATAGTACCACTGACACTTTGAATTATTGATCACCACACTGTGATAGCAAAGTACCCTCACCTGCATTATCTCTTTTGCTCTCACAGTAAACTTGTAAGGTAGGCAATATATGTGCTTATGTCCCCCACTCCTAGTAGTGAAAGTAATAACCACTTGGAGAGGCAGGATAATCTAGTGGTTAATAAAGAGCATTGACTCAAATCCAGACAGCCAGGGTGTGAATCCTGCCTCCTTCTGTCACCAGCTGTGTGGACAAATTGGAGATAATAGTACCTCTCTCGTGGTGTTGTGAGGATTCAGTGAGTTACTAGAGATAAATTGCCTGGAACCACATCTGGCACATAATAGATATTATGTGGAGATTAGCTGTTGTTATCACATGTTCATTCATTCTTATGTTCGTCAAAGATTCTTACCTGCCAGGCTCTGCTTGCGGTCTCAGTGATGCAAGAGCAGCAAGATGGACACAATCTGGCCTCAGAGCTGTCTCAGTATTTTTAAAAATATTTATTTATTTGGCTGCGCCTGGTCTTAGTTGGACAGCACATGGGATCTTCAGTCTTCGTTGCAACATGCAGAAACTTTAGTTGCGACAAGCGGGATCTAGTTCCCTGACTGTGGATGGAACCTGGGCCGCCTGCATTGGGAACTCAGAGTCTTAGTCACTGGATCACCAGGGAAGTCCCGAGATCACAGTATTAGTGCCACCTGTGCAGCTGCCACCACGTGCAAATCCTTGCGCTTGGATCTTTACAAATAGCAATTCTCACAACAGCTTTAAAAGGAGGCAGTGTTATTCCCATCCTGAGAGGAAATCTTTGGTGTTCCAAAAGCCCAAGTGGTTTGCTCAGGATTCCCTAGCTGGTAATTGGGGTGCCAGGATTCACTTCACTGAGTTCACCTGCCAGCAGACCATTAGGTTCGACTCTGCATGTCTGTCTCCCCCAGTCAGTGGTGAGCTCCTGAGGGTTGGAGCTGGCCCTCAGCACCCAGCTTGCTGAGCTCAGTCTCCTGCACACATTCGGGAAATGTTGGCCAGCTTGTGCTCTCTTGTGGATGCTTGACTCTGTCCCATAACTAGTCTCTTCTGATCTCGCTCATTTCCCTCAGACATCAAGCTGACCTTGGTTCTTGGTTTTAATTTATTTGGCCGCACCAGGTCTTAGTTGCAGCATGTGGGATCTTTAATCTTAGTTTTGGTATGCAGAATCTTTAGTTGTGGCATTCAAACCCTTAATTGTGGCAAGTAGATTCTAGTTCCTTCACCAGCTGTCGACCCTGGGTCCTCTGCATTGGGAGCATGCAGTCTTAGCCACTGGACACCAGGGAAGTCCCCAAACATTGGTTTTAACATGGAAGCACAGGGGTCAAGATGAGGATTCTCAGAGGTTGACCTGACTTCCTCATGCCACACCTGATGCTTATTTCAGCCTGTCTTTAAACGTAGTTGGATTCTGGGGTTGCCTCGTCTTCTGGGCCCCAGTCAGAAAATTTTTTTGTCTGCAAGGTCAGTATCCAGCCACCAACTCCAGTTCACTTATTTCTCATGTCAGATCCTGCCTTTTATTTCAATGTCTGACTTCCCTGTTCTTTGTCTGCTTTTGTCTTTGTGCTCAGCACTTATTTCTTAACCACAAAAGGAATCACAATTCTTCTAGCTCTATAGAAGACTGAATTTCTAAATACAGTTAGTGTGTGCTAGCATTTAAGTTTTTAATCCTTTCATATTTAGTAATCCATTTTTTCCTTAAATATTACAAAAATATAGATGGAAAGTCCTCCTCTAGATTACGCTTTCTGGAATTCTTATTTCTGTAAATGTCTCATCTGTGGCCATTTGTATGTCTTACTGATCTCACATAATAATACAAAAGAATAGTAATTTCACTTACTTTAGTTTCATTTGTAAAATCACCTGGAAGTGTGACTTTTAAAATAATTTTTAAATGTAAATGAATACTAATTGCTAAATGTATTTACTCATGGAGTTTGTGTTAGGTAATTTGACTAGAGACTTTTTTCCTTCCTGTTTCCCAGATATTCTGGGTTGTGGTTATATTGTCTTTATAATCAAATATATAAATAAGCTTAGAAATTAAAGTGAAGAAAGCAATTTGCCATGTATTTCTTCTTTTGATCTTAACACAGAGATATAACCACCACTCTGGGCGTGTTTGGGGTCAAGCTCATTGAAAGAGTCAAACAGTTTTCCTGGTTTTCCATTGAAAAGGCACCTGTGCGCCCAAGGCAGTCTTTTGCTCACACAGTCCCTTTTCAGAGGGTCGTGCCTCATCTGGCTTTTCTAAGCCATGTCTAACCCTGAAGACTGCCTGTGTCCCTGAAGCATCAGCTTTGTGCGCTCCAGGGAACTGGCCCCTGCAAGGGCGAGGGTGGAGGGGGGAGAGGAATTGTGTGTGTTGCACCCACACTCTACATTCTTTTCTAAAAACCACCTGAACCCCATCCCTTTCCAAAGAGCTTTTAGACTAGGAATCCGGTACTTCTTGAAGCCATCCCTGACCCACCCTACTCACACCCTCCACCACCTCTCCCTAGAGTCCTGGGGCCTTGCTGCGTGGGGGGATGAGAGCAGGTGTGTTGAACTCTTAATGAGAGGTTTCCTCTGTGGGATTGCCTATATCCTGCCCACCACAGAGGCTCCTGTGAGTAACTTTACCTTTGAACTCTCCTTGTATTCAGCCCCTGATCCGCGGGATTTGGTGACAATCCCTGGCTGGCGGAAAGCTTTGATCCTTGGGGAGTCCGGAGGAAGTCCTGTGATGTGTGGGATCCTCAGCGCTATAGGGATTGGGGAGAAGTCTCAGGGCAGGTTGCTGAGACAGACCCATTAATTAAGAAGGAGCCTTTTTCCTAACACTGAGTTACCTAAAAAAGGAGATCCGGTAACTGATAACAAAGGACTCAGCACCCCTCAAGTATGAAGTGGTGTTTGCACAAGCATTATTGTTGTTTTAAGGACACAGCAGTGCCAAGAAAAAATTCCTACCCACACCAGGAAAGAAAAAGCACCCTAGCGACCAGAATGCCTTACAACTCTCCTTTTTAACAAAGAAAAGCTCATCTTACTTTGTTTTTGTCTTCTTTTTAAAAATTGGAATACAATTGCTTTACCGTGTTGTTTTCGTTTTCTCCTGTACAGTGAAGTAAATCAGCCGTATGCATACATATATGCCCTCCCTCCTGGACTTCCCTCCCACTCTCCCCATCACACCCCTTTAGGTCATGACAAAGCAATGAGCTGAGCTCCCTGTGCTGTACCACAGCTTCCCACTATCTGTTTTACACATGGTCATGTATATATGTCAATCCAAATCTCCCATTAGGAGGCTCTAGCAAAAAATTTTTAAGATATTTCTGACTAGGTGAAAGAAGAAAAAGAGATGACCTTATAATAAACAATGGGAACACTAGAATTTCTGTATAAGAGACACTGGGCTATAATCCATTAAAGAGCGTGTTGGGAGATTTGTCTTTAAGCTTTATTCACAAACAGGCATGCTGGTTTGCTTAGACTCTGCATTTATTTGAGGTGGTTTGAGGGTGAGGGGACAGACAGTAAAACTTCCCCTGGCCACTCTGTGGTGCCACCCATTGGCTACAAATAAAAGTCAGAGCGAAGGCCTTTTCGCATGGCAGGGAAATGTTCCTCCTCACCTCCACAGGCAGAAACCACTTCCTTTGCTTCCGTGGAATCACGTACACTTATCTCTTAGACTGAGGATCACACCGTCCAGTGTGCGTGTCTGCCTCCCTGCTGGGCTATAGCTGCTGGAGGGTGGGGTTTGTACATTATTCACCTTTTATCACCAGCACACTGCCTGGGCTCGAAGTAGGCCCTCAATAACGATTATTGAATGAGTGAGTAAGCATGAGGCAATCGCTGCAGGGAGTCATCCTCTTTCCAGAATCGTCTCTCCTTTTCACACTGGCAGCCCTGGGGAGGGAGAAAGCTAGGTTATGAGAGGGCAGCAAGCAATAGTGCCAGAGTCAGACACCGACCTGCGCCTCATGACCCAGCAGCTCCGGACAACATGGAGACAACTGCACAGCAGAGGTGGGGTGCCATCTTTGTGGACTTTGCCTGTAGGATTCAGGCATTTAATGCCGAGACATTGGGCAAAGAGCAGAGAGAGTTGTCTGTAGGGCCAAGTGCGTAATATGTGGGGCCCAGTGCAAAATGAAAATGCAGGGTCACTTGTTTAAAAAAAAAAACAAAACAAGGAGAAAGTACCATTCAGGGTTTTTAAATATCAAGTTGTTTTCCTTTCTTCCACAGTCTCTCTGTCCTTTGACTTGTCAAGGTGTTTATTATTTGCTGTTAACACTGTTCTTTTTTCTTTTTTTTTTTAACACTGTTCTAAGTTGAGACCCTTTTATGTGTTAGACCATTAGCATGGATTTTACTGAACATCTTTATATTGTGTGATGCCAATTTCAAATGTTTAACTCATTTAAACCCACACATGTTTAACTTATATGTGGGATCACCAAAATTATACAGTTTGTATTCTGTAGCTGGTACATGCATATGTACCAGCTACATATGCATAACAGTGCATATGTAGCAGAACAGTGGAAAGTCTGCACAAAATTAACTGGTTTTATTTCACATCTTGATACATGCTCATCTTACCAACACCCTTTATCTTCAGTTTACTGATGGATAAGAAAAAGGTGAAAGAACAAGAACAAGAACTGTGTTTCCTTCTGTGTCATCATTTTCAGCATAGATGGCTGGCTAACACGGGGAATCCACGCAGAGGATATGATGGATTCCTTCCTCATCCATGTTTCTTGGAAAGTCGTCGCCTGCTTACTATGTTTAAAGCGAGTGGTGGTTTCCACGAAAGTGTGGCCTGTGCAGGCTTTCAGTGCCTTCACTTTTCAGTCATGAATGTAACAGATGCCCTCCCCTGGTAGAGGCTTCAGGACTAGCTGAACTCCCACGTGTCGTAGGTGCATCAGAGCTGAGCTCATGCAGCACCGGCAGGAATGGGGGACACACATATGGGGCAGATCTCCTCTGCTCACTCTCAGGTTCCTGTGTCCTTTTGAACTTCACTTATAAAATCAAGCTCAAATATGCAATTATTAAGTATCAGGTTGCAGCAGCAGACCATTAAACCAGGCACAGGGCCCTCTTGATCATGGGACCCTGTGTGGCTGCACAGGTCACACACCTGTGAATCAGGCCTGGTTTCATGACACTGTTTCAGTGGATGTTCTCAGAATTTTTAGCTTTTACCAAGTGACAGACTGGCCAGGAATAGCATGCATGTGTGCCTTCTCTCATTTATAAATAGTTTTTAGATACTTGCCATGTGCCAGTCATTTTATGAGACACTGTGATTACACCACAGTGTACAAGGCAAGACATGGCATCAGCATCAGTAGTACCTGTGAGCTAGTGAGGAAAATACATTTTTAGTTACACAGTGAGTGTTTAAATTCCAAGTGTGAGAGAGGCTACAGACGCAACTCTAGAAGGCTTACCTAGGTGGGAGCTAGGATGTGGCATTTCAGGCTGAGGGTGAGGAGGACTTGTAGTTGAAGAGAGAGCAACGGTGGTCTCCCAGGCTGAGGGAACAGCATAAGCAAAGGCCTTGAGCTGGGGAGGGGCTTTGCTCAGACAAGGAAAGAAGAAGGCCTTCACAGCTGGAGCCCAGGGACAAGAGGGAGACCAGCAGGTGGCCTAGGGAGCTGGTTTTGTGTCCCCCACCCCTTACCTACCTCCTTCCACTCTCCAGTGCCCATGCTGTTCGACAATATCAAATGATGGAGAGGGCTCTGTTTCTATTCTTTTGTTTTCTTTTCATTAATTTATTTATTTGACTGTCCTGGATCTTCAGTTGCAGCATAAGGAATCTTTTTTTGTTGTTGTTGGAGTATGTAGGATCTTTAGTTGAGGCATGCGAACTCTTAGTTGGAACATAAGGGATCTATTTCCCTGACCAGGGATTGAACCCAGGCCCCCTGCATTGGCAGCATGGAATCTTGGCCATCGGACCACCAGGGAAGTCCCTCATCCTCTGTTCTTTAGCAAGTTCAAGATTTGTGATGCTACATGCTTAGTGTACTTGGGTGGAATGTTCAGGGGATCATGGGGCCAGATGTAAGTGTACTAGCTACCCACTGAATTAACCATTTCCCATCATTTTTGTTCATGTTCACCATTTCCAATTCACTTCCTGTTCCTAAAATATGACCTCTGTTTCCTCGAACCTCTTTTCACACACTTTCTGCTCTCAGGAACTTTCCATGTTCCGTTCTATATTGTCTTCGTTTACCGCCAGAGGGTAAGCAGACTCACCACCAGAGGGTAAGCTTTTAAAAGCAGGTTCTGTGTCTCCTTTACCTATTAAATAGCCTTAGGAAAATCTTTGTCTAGTAGTTAATCCAGTTCAAAAAAGGACTATTTATTTTTAATAGATTTTATATTCATAAAATACAATATTAAACTGGCACAAAAGGGTATGTAATCCCCCACATCTCTCTCCAGTTTCCCTTGCTGGAGGCAACCAGTATTTTGCAGAGATAATCTGTGTCTATTGTATATAAACTGTTATATATATATTTATTACATGGTTTTTATGAAAAGCCATAGAAGCGAAAGAATGAAAGAATTTCTCCATTCTCCTATTCCTTTTTTTTATCTATTAGAAAGATGCAAATTTAAAACAGCAAGGTGCTATTTTCCATTAATAAAGAGTTTGCAATACTTATGAGAATATGGGGAAATAGGAGTTTTCAAAGTGATAGGTAAAAATATAAATTATTACAACCTCTCTGGCCAGCTATTAAGATTTTTACTGCACATTACCCTTTGACCTTGTAATTCCATTTCTGGATATTTGTCCTGCAAATATACTTGTGCATGTCTGCAGATTAGGTATCAGAATGTTTATTGCAATAATTTTTGTAATAGGAAAAGATCTTCAAAATACATTGGGTGGAGTGGGAATCATGGTACTTAGCAGTGTAGTATATAATTCTGTGCTTTAAAAAGGGGAAGGGAAAAAAAGGCAGATATGCTTATAAACACCTAGAATATTTTGCACAATTAAGAATGATATCCTCTTAGAAGAGAAATTAGGAGTCTTGGTAGAAGAGAGACTTATTTTTTAATATGGTCTTCTTTATACTGTATTACCTCTTCAATAAAAATAAACAGGTAAGAACACAGACTCTGAAAGTTTAAAAACTGGTTCCTCCTTTCTTTAGCCAAATGATGTTGGGAGTTTACTTAACCCTCTAATCAACTCTTATTTCTTCATCTGTAAAGTGGGGCTAAAAACTTCCCTTTATACGACTGGCATAAAAATTAGATAATATAAAGAAAATATCTAGTATAGTACCTGAACCAAAAAATGTAGCTTTTGAGGCAGAGAGTCCTAGACCAGAAGTAACTTTGCAAGTAGCTGCAGACAAGATATGTGACCCACTAGTGACCTGGACTCTTCAGTCCTTCGTTTGACCAAATGATCCCTAAGTTCCCTTATACTGAGTTTCCCTGCTGTCTTGCTAGAAGAACCCATTTCTTGCTAGAAGTTCTGACTTCTAAGCCAGGAGGATTGGGGAAAAAATTAGAAGCTTCTAGCAGGAGGTGCTTTGTTCTTTGGCACCTTCCCAGTTCCATATGAGACCATCAGATTAGAGTATTGGACAAGAAGAAATGGGTCTGACTGTGTCTGTGAAGTCCTATCTTGTTTCCCATTGCAGTGTTGGAGTTGAAAAAAAGTTACAGAGTGGCTGAGAGAATTGTACCAAAATGAAACTGGTGGAAAAATTTTAAAGGAGTGGCAAGGGAAAGCATGGTTGCCAAAGAATAGCCTCCTGGTTTCATAAGCTAGATGCCAGTTCTGTGGGTATCACAGAGGGCTTTGTGGGAGTTAGTGGGGGAGGATGCCAGGAACACCTGCATTGGGCAGTACTGCCTGCCTGTGGTCCTGAGGTTGGTGCCATGCTTTGGGACTGAAGGAAGGGGTCTGGGATCTCTACTTGGGTCAGGGGCTAAAAGGCAACCACAAAGGCCAGCGTAGTAAGGGGTTAAGAGTGCGTGAGAAACCCAAAGGGAAGCCTATCTCAATACAGCTGCCCCACTCCCATCTCCCACCTGAGAGGACCACGTTTTATCTTCTTAAAGGAGCCTGTGGGTTTCCTCGCAGAATACCTCAGATAGGAGAAGGCACTTAGGTCACTCAGAGAAAATTTGGCACAGTAGACAGATGGCCTTGACTCTGTCTCTCTCGTCCAGGTGCTGAGGGACGTCCTCAAGGATCTCTACCACCTGCTGAAGCACGTGGTGTGTTTGGAGCCCGATGATGTGGCCAGGCTTCATGCCCAGCTAGCCCTGGAAGAGCTGGATGGGATCATGAGAAACTTCCTGTTTCCGCCACAGAAGCTGGAGAAAAAGATCACTGTCTTGCCATAGACCAGCCTTGAAGGACTTGGAGGAGGCAGAGGGACCAAGCATCCTGAGCAGTGTCCAGGCCTTCCAGCAGGTGGCCCCACTGCCCCTTTGGAGCTGGCAATATGGCTGCCCCTGGAGGTGGCTTTCTGTCTCTGGTCACGTGTGTCTTCAGGCGGACCTTCCTGTATCATCTGTTTAGTCACACTGCATCCAGCTTAAAGTGTGTACTCATGGAAGAGATTACAGGTCTCATTGATCTGAACATTTTTCACTGTCCTGTAGCATTCAGAGAAGGACATCTACCTGATGGAAGTATCTGTTCAACACAACCGATGGAGTTTGGTTAATTAACCATTCTCTTACGACTTCAGTATAGAAGAGGTTGACCACTCACCTATCACATACCTGATATTCTTCCCTGCTGATGGTCCCTTTTGTGATGAGGAGCAGCCAGGGCTTGTCATCCTTGGCTGCTCAGGAGGCATTTCAGAGGATGGAGATGCAGTTGGTGGTAGGGAGGGAAAGGAATTTGTTACCAAAACGTGCAAAAATGGAATAAAATAAACTCAGCTGGAAAGAATAACAGGTCTGAATCTGGTCCTCTGCTATTGAGATGAAAAGCTGTAGCATTAAGGAGGATTTGATCTCCAGAGAAAAGAATCAAACTGGTTGAATCTTCCAGAGAAGAAGGGTAAGCGCTGTGTTTGCCCTCCCAGGCCTTTTTCTTTCACTTCCTCTGCTGCTGTTTGCACAGAGTTGCCCTGATAATAGGAGAAAAGAGCCATGAACATCTCAGATAAGAGCTTATATCCTGCCTTCAGTCTTATGCTCCTTTAGATTGAGGAATGCTTGGACAGTGTGTTCATACTAAATGCCTGTTGGAAGTGTGCTGTTTATTGGTGACCTGATGCCATGTTTACTGAAGTCATTTCACATGTAGTGCTATAGATGTCTTTTTACCAATTTACATATTTCGACCTCTGAATTTTGATTGCAGCTAAAAGAGAAGACAAAAAGGAGAAACTGGATGACTGCTTCAGATAAGCCATCTCTGTCATCAACACCTTGGTGAGGCTAACCCAGAGTCTTTAACCAGTCGTCAGGGATGAATTTTGTTGGAGTCTTATCCCCACTCTCTGTTGACCAGGCCCCAGCAGAAGCAAAACACAGTTTCCCAAAACTCTCAAGTGACTGAAGGATCTGTCTACAAGCAGGTCCATTTGCCAGTTAACCTCAGACTATTTCCCTCTGGCCAAATTACAGACATGGTCCTTAGCTTAGAACCTTTGTGGTGAGCAGTGAATTAGAACGTAGGGAGTCAGGTGTTTTTAAGGAATATTTCCATTCAGCTAGGATATTAAGATTATTCCATTCTCCAGATCAAAGATGTCTAGAACATCAGGATTGGACTTTCAGATCAGAGACGAATCTCCTGTGGACCAGTTGGATAGACACTGAAGTTTTTATTTCTTGGCCTTCCTCTAACTAAACTCCATACCACCCTCTTAAGATAATCAGATGTGTCAGACCGTTGGTTTAATTTACAACTTTATTTGCATTAAATGCATTACAATTCTTGGGACATACCCTAATGGATCAACTTGATTAGACTGAGAAAGTCTCCAGTCTAAATACCCATCTAGCGAGTGCCTCGCAGAGTATCCTGGTCCCTTTATTTCCATTTAGAAGTTGTCTCTTAATTTGAATTATTTGGCAAGTGGCTAAAAGCATCTGTTCTTTATTGATTTTGATGGATTCAACTTCAGAGAGTGACTTTTTCTGTCCTTGTTACCAAACTCAAAGGGTCATTGTGTGTGCTAGTTGCTCAGTCGTGTCTGACTGTTTGTGGCCCCCTGGACTGTAGCCTGCCAGGCTCCTCTGCCCATGGAAGTTTCTAGGAAAGAAAATGGAGTGGGGTGCCATTTCCTACTCCAGGGAATCTTCCCAGCCCAGGGATTGAACCCATGTCTCTTGCATCTCTGCGTTAGTAAGTGGATCCTCTACCATTAGCACCACCTGGGAAGCCCGAACTCAAGGGGAGGGATACCTTAATGTCACCCTCCTAAACACCAAATATGACTAAAACGTGAAAAGTTTCCAAATTATAACCTCCCATATTTATCTGTATAGATGTTATATAGATATGTATATCTATATACATTTCCATCCCTGAGAAAGAGCATGAGAATTTAGAGCTTTAGGATAATAAGAACACAAAACTTAGAAAAAGGTACAGAACTCCAGGGGCAGATGGCAGGAGCAGTGGTGACAGTTCCCTGCACAGGCCCGTAAGGTGTGTCTGCTTCTGTGTCACAGCTGCGTCCCTCCACTTGCCTCCGCCTCTGCTCATCTCTCCTCCTTCTGGGGCCATCTTCTCCTGCTGCTCCTCGGGGCTCCTCCCTCCGTCTCTGCCACCGAAGCTCTTCTGGCCTCTCACCTCCAGTTCCTCCACTGCATAGTGGCCCCAAGCTCCCCTGTATCACTCATGGGTCTTTTACTCGTGCTCCTTCCCTTCCCTGCTTCTTCTTCCTCTTCCAGGCCCGCTGGCACAGCTCCCTTGATCTCCAGAGGATGGGACTGTGGCAAAAGACCAGCAAGGGGCCGAAAGCTGTGGCTGCAGCCAAACCCAGGAACTCTACCCAAGTGTCAACTGCTTCATCAGGTTAGACTTCTCGGACACACTGGATGGCTTCCCTCTCTGGTGTGCTGTCCTTCCTCCTTGGCACATACCTGCCCTTTTACACACCCTCTGTTATTTATTTATTTATCTATTCGTTCATTCATTTATGCTGCACTGTGTAGCATGGGGGATCTTTAGTTCCCCAACCAAGGATCAAACCCTGCATTGGGAGTGTGGATGGAGTCTTACTGCTAGACCACCAGGGACGTCTCCACCCGCTGTTATTTAATCAGAAATCTCCTAACTTGCACTTTGCTCCATATCATCTCTCCAAACACATACTTTTCCATATTTTCATGTTCTTGTTCTTTCTTCACCTCTCTTCTCCATTCCTTCACTTTCCTATGGCTCTGCCAATCCATCCCCAGATAACAGCCAACCAGGGACGGTGGGTAGGAAAGCAAATCACAGTGACAACAGTTTGTTGAGCACCTACTATGTGCCAGATGCTGTACCAGGCACTGAGAACACAGCAGACCTTCAGGGAGAGCTGCCATTATAGCAGAAGGAGCCAGACAAGAAATAAGATAAAGGATAGAATATCAAATGGTGATAAGTGCTATAGGGAAAACTGAGGTCAGGAATTGGTCTGCGTATGGGCTGAGAGCTATAAGTTTGGATAAGTTGTCCAGAGAAGGTCTCCTGAGAAGCTGATATTTGAGTAAAGATCAGAAGGAGATGAAGGAGCAGACATAAAGATACTTGGAGGAAGAGCAGTCCAGGCAGAGGAAGTGGCGAGTGCCAGGGTCCAAGGTGGGAGAGGAGAGAGGTGAAAGAGGAGGGATGGTGTGAGCCCACTGGAAATGGAGGGGAGGGGTGTGGGGGTGCCTGGCCTGTGGACCACTTTGAGTGAGGTAGGGGCAGCCACAGACCTATTTCCAGCTGAAGCCCCTTCAGCATGTTTTTGGTGTTTTTTAAGATTCTTTTTTTTCTTTTAAATGTGGACCATTTTAAAGTGTTCATTGAATTTGTTTAATATTACTTCTGCTTTATGTTTTGGTTTTTTGGCCAGGAGACATGTGGGATATTAGTTCCCTGACCAGGGATCAAACCTGCACCCCCTACGTTGGAAGGTGAATTCTCTTTCAGCTTGTTTTTGGAAAGTACTTTGAGGCCAAGGTGATGAAAGCTGTAAAATGGGAAATACACTGAGGCAAAGGGAATTCATACCCAACCATGGATTTTTTTCCCCTCAGTCCTATGGAAGCAGTGAGCCCTGTCCCCTTTCACCACCCTCCTTCTTTGGCAGCAGAAGAAAGAGGACAGCAGCCCTGTGGGTCTGGCCTCCGTCCCTGCCCTGCTCCAGCTCTTTGTCTGTGAGGCTGTGAGTGAATGGAGCCCTGCCTGCCACCTGCCTGTGACTCTCGAGCAGTCCCTCTGTGGAGGGACAGCCAGGGCGAGTGAAAGTTGATCAGTGGGTGGGAGGACAATTCATCTGACCTGTGCACAATCAGACTGGCCTCTGCAGTCTCTGCACAGAATCAAAGGCTCAGCTGGAATTTCAGTGCAAGGAGGGGAGTCAGAAAACGGGAACTGAGTTTCAGGGTGGGCTGTGGGAGGCAGCCACTGTGCCTGACCGTGGAAGAGGAGTAGGCATGTGCTTCTTCCCCTGCCTCCTGGACAGCAGCAGGCATGACCTCTAAGGGCCCAGCTGTGTCCTCCAGCGAGTTCTGCAGCCATGGAGCTTCTGCAGTCACACGCGGCAGCCTCACTGCAGTGCGTGCTCCTCTCCCTTCCATGCACCACTTGCTCTGAGCTGCCTGGCTGCTTGGGGGTTGGGAGTTGTCTTCTTACAACACCGGCTGCTGCCAGGGCTCAGGGCTGTGCTCAGTGTACCCGTGCCTGCCAGCCGTGTAGAGGGACCACAGACATCACCAGCCTTGAAAGGGGCTGTTTCCAGTTACTCAAAGGGTCCTCCTTGTGGTCCCTCCCCACTGTCCTTCGCGCTGACTCAGGGGGTCCATGCTCCCAGAAGGGCTCAGGTGTTACCTGTTTCCACCCCCAAAACACTCTGCATCCCTGGGCATAGAAGAGCAAGGTCAGTCCCTCTGGGTTTCCTTTAGTTTCCTTTCGTTTTTTATCCATGAGGTTGTTTGATTCTCAGGACAGCATCGTGGATCGGAGAGGCAAGCTATTGTTAATCCTCTTCGGTGGAATTTGGCCAAAGTCTCCTGAGGGGTTGAAGCAGACTCTTTTGAACATCCATTGAATGCTAGGGACCCTCTCCCCACAAAACTAGTATAGAAGGAAAACACTTCCAACTGGAGCACAGTTTGGGAAACATTCAGGGGCTCATGTACACACAGAAGCCCCGACACATGAGTCCCACGAAGCAGTGGTTGAATCTCCAAGGACCTGTGCTGAGGGATGCTGGCCCTGTGCTGTCCCCTGCCCTCAGAGTGCTGACGAGCAGCAAAGCCAGCTCCTCAGGTACAAACGCCCTGGCTGCATCTGTCTGTCTGTGCATGCACATGTGTGTTACATATGTTTTATGCATTATAACAGACTTAAAGTACATGTGACAAAGACATACTCACCTCCACTCCTACCCAAGGTTACCACTGATCGGCAGTTGGGTATATATCCCCAGATCTTTCCTTCCTTTCCCCCTTTTCCCAAATGAACACTCAAATGTACATTACTGCTTTCCAAAGGAAAAATGGGATTGTCACCATAAAGACTGTCCTGTATATTTTTTTCTTAGTCACATATCTTGGAGACATTCTCAGTACTTACAGACTCTGCCCTGTGATGTGGTGTGTCTTCCATTGTATAGATGAGCCACAGCTGGTTTAAGCATTTGCCTCTTGATTGTCAGCTGAATTATCTCTAATTTCCAGTGCTTCTCAAACATAACTCTTTGCATCTTGAAGTGTTTCTATAAGTCCTAAGAGGTTGGAAGAACAGATTCAAAAGATACAAATGTTTTCAGTGTTTGTACCAAAACGTCCATGAACCCACTTGTGCTGATCATGTTCCTCCATCCTCAGCTGACAGTGTGTTAAATAGCCATGCCATACAGGTTCAGTCACCACAGTGTAGTGTTAACACCATTCTCTAAAAAATTCTGGCCCAGGGAGTCTTCAGAGGATGGAGTTTTCTGTGGATCACAGCCGCTAATGGAGCACAGTGACACTCTTTGCAGCTATGCTCACCGGCAGCCAGCTATAAGTACTCATCCTGGAGAGAGAGCCCAAGTCCCCCAGGTCTGTTCAGAAGTACTTGGACAAGGCTCTCCACTCTGAGACTCAGTCCTGTGTGTTCAGGGTGTGCCTTCTCATGGGGTTAGAAGTGCCCCCTTGATAATGACCGTGATTCCCAAGGCATACTCAGGACCTAGGGTCTGACGGCGACTCAGAGTATCAGGTTCATCCTGTAAAACCCAGGTGGAATGATTGCTGGAGCTCCACATCACCTTAACACTATAAAGAGCTTATTGTGCTCTTCTCTATACCTGACCTTTATTAATCCACTAAATCCTCACACTGGGCCTATGAGGGAGGTATTATTATTATCCCTGTTTTGTAGATGGGAAAACTGAGACACATAAGAGGCTAATTACTTGCTCCAGATTACGTAGTTAGTGAAAAGTAGCCAAACCAGTATTTGGACTCAGTCTGACTCCCAAGGCTGGGCTTTTAGCCACTGTGCTTTGCTACCCAATAGACAGACACTATGTTTCCAAGTGGTAAAAAAACACACACACTTTTTTTTCCTTTCCTTTTTTAATATTTATTTTATTTATTTGGCTGTGCTAGTCTTAGTTGCGGCTCGTGGATCTTCAGTCTCTGTTGTGGAATGTGAATCCTTACTTGCGGCGTGTGGGATCTAGTTCACTGTCCAGGCATTTAACCTGGGCCCCTTGCATTGGGAGCATGGAGACTTAGTCACTGGACCGTCAGGGAAATCCAAAAAACTGTTCTTAATATCAGTGAGGATAAAGACAATGGTTCCCTGCCTGTTCAGATGGAGCATGTGTTTCAAGGTAAACCTCAGGCCAGACTCCCTCCAGATAGTGTCCTTGTACATCAAAACCCAACTTCAAACACCAGAACTTGTTACACATACTGTATTTGACCTTGTCCTTTGTTCAGCAGCCGGACATGAGATTTGCTCAAGCCCCCTAGCCTGTCTGCTTCTGTACTTAGACAGCTTTTGTAAATCGCTCATTGACGGACCTGTTCTTTCTGGGGTACCTAAGGCAGTAGACCTCTGAGGCTGCAGAGCTGCTGTGTAGGGGCATAGAAAATGTAGCAAGTCTTCCCATGAGCTCTAATCAGAACCCAGAAATGTCTCCTTAAAGGTTTGTTGTTTTTTTTGTTTCAATTTTTCACCTCTTATGAGCAGGGTTTCAGTTCTCAGATTTCAGTATCTCAGAATAACAATGGATGGTTTTAATTCTTGGGTATGTATTTCCTGCATATATACATTGATACCTCTATTCCATACCATTCCTTCAGAGAAAATGAGACTGGAATTCATGGGCCTATTTTGCAGAAGGGGAAAATAGGGTTCAGAGAGAGAAGTTCTTAAAAATGGAGAGAGAAACGGAGAAATGAGTGCACTAGAGCAGAGAAGCTTCTGACATTATTCGCTAGTTTTGGTTGGTTGTTTGCTCTGCTGGGTCTTAGTTGAGGCACACAGGATCTCAGTTCCCTGATCTGGATGGAACCCTGGGCCTGCTGCATTTGAAAGCAACAAGTCTTAGCCACTAGACCCTGGGGAAGTCCTTGTTCACTGGTTCTTATAGGAACCAGGTAGCCAGCGCCTAACTCCATCACAGAGATGCAGGGGTGCCAAGGGTGGACCTGCTGTTGTGAGGAGCCGCTTCAGAGCTGCAGGAGCATCCTCTCTGCTTGGGGGACTGGGGACAGCTACTGGGCCTTTAAGTGGTTTATTAAATGATGTAAGGTTTAATCTTCATTGTCTGCCCTAAGAGCTAAAGCCTGCTTAGAACAGTGCCTGGGTGGGGCTTTTCAGAGGTACAGCCCTAGACATCACACGCATAGGTAGCCAGGCGCTGGGGAGAACAAAGCTGCCTGCTCCAAGTTTCCAGAGTCTCTAGAGCTTGAAAAGGCTCCCCAACCCCTACCCCGCCCCACCCCCCACATTCACACACACCTTTATTAGACCACACATCCACTTTCCACACTTTAAAACCTGTGGTGACCATATTAATCCTAGGGAAAGGCCTGCCTGAAATTAGGCTGTCTGTACTAAAAGAAATGTGGTGCTGATGCTTCAGAGAGCTGGGCCTGGGGTGAGTCTCTACCCTCCCACCACCACTTCCCAAAGAAACTGTATCAGTGTTGTTCAGAAATTGCAAAGAACAAGGCTCCAGCATATGCCTTGTGGGAGTTGCTCTGTGGCCAGGGCCAGGACCATGTGAGAGAGAGTCGTCGGGACTCTGTGCCCCAAAAAAGAGCAGCCCAGATCCACCACCCTAACCCATCCTTCAGGGAGGAAAAGCCCTTCATGCACAGAAGTCCTGTCATTTGTGAAATAAACAAATCCTGGTTGCTATTTGGCAACTCTCTCCTCCCTGGCTTTACCCCTGTTATCCTGGAAAAAGCAGGCAACACTTTTGCCAATGGAAAGGTTGTATCAACCCCATTCCAGGTAGATTCAGAGATCTGGGTACACACCTAGGTAGTCCCCATCCACCTCTGTTTATCTCCTCGGCTCTCCCTGCTAATTTCTACCTCAAATTAATGTCTTTTCTCCTTTTCCTTTTTACCTTGTGGCTCAGTAGTTCATTGGTTCATTGTTAAGTCTTTGAGGTCACTTCATTCAGACCAGTGTGGCAGGCAAGGTGCTGGGTAGACACTCGTCTACTCTGGAGCTCAGCCCCGGGACTGGCTGGTTGGTTGCTGTCCTCCAGGTCACAGAGATGTACTTGCAAACCCATGTGAGGAGAATCCATGGGATGCGTGCTCAATGCTGGATGCATAATAGAATCTCCTAGGGAATTCAATAAAAATTCAAGCCTGGAGCTCACCCCCAGTGATTGTGACTAAATTGATCCGGGATAGAGTCCAGGCATTCATGTTTTTAAAAAACCTCCTGGAGTTTTAAAAGTCTAATGTGCAGTAGCCAGACGTGAGAACCGCTGCATTAGCTTATCTGGTGAGAAAAGGATGGCAGGGGGCAGGAAGAGAGAAAGACACAGAGTGTATGTGTTAGGGAGGTGTCCTAACAAAAAATACGAGTGTGGGACATATTTGGGGGGGTCTCTCCCCACAAAGGACTGATGGGAACTGCCCCTACCATTGGCTCTTCTCCAGTTGCTTTTATGGATGATGGAGCTTTGGACCTCCTCTGTGACAGTGACTAACTGTCTTTAATCAAGAAAGAGGACATGAAGCAGAAGTACGAGCACATTTAAGAACTGTAATTGACAATACTGTAACAAAGCCCAGGTGAATATGGAACGAGGTTACCTTAAGCAGTTTGTTCCCCTCCTGTTGATCCTTGATCCTACAACTGGAGCTCTAGGCTGGGATTGTGTCCCGATCAGGTCTGGGAAAAGTGAGTGTGTACTTGTGTAATGAGCGAGTATGCACGTGTTGGTTCTGGGTACAGTATGTTATGTGCACGTGTGGGTGTGGACATGCCCATGGTTATCACGATGGGAGTCGGTTTACAGCACCCAGAAAAGACAGCCTCTCCCTGGGCAGGAGTGTGATGCTGCTGACATCATCATTCTTGGAAATACGTTTTTTTCAGGAAGAGCATCCTCTCAGGGTGCTCCTAGAGCCCACATTTAGAGTGCCTGCCTCTCTTCCCCAGGATCACCATGACCCTGGATGAGGGACTGAGTGGAGGTTGACACCAGCTGGGTTGTGCCAGGCAAATCCTGTGCCCTGGTTCAGGGTTGTGTTGCCAAAAGGAAAGAATCTTTTTGGAATTCACTCAGAGTTGCTGAATGAGCAGGCCCAGATCTACATACTCCCTTCTTCCCCGCAAAAAATCTCTTGAACAGTTCGAGGGATTTAAATAAAGCAAATTAACTGGAGTTTTGGCGGCCACTAATCCTGCATGCTGGCCCTCCCAACTTCCCTGCTTTTTCATTAGACTGAGGTTGCCGGACCTTTTGAACGTGAACCCATATATGATGCTATGTCCCACCCAGCACCAGTTTCTGTGAATTTACAATTTATATAATTTTATATTATTTTTATTTATTAATTTTTTCGATGTGCTGGGTCTCCGTTGTTGCACGGGCTTTCTCTAGTTGCAGAGAGCGGGGGCTGCTCTCTAGTTACAGTGAGGTGGCTTCTTGTTGCAGTGGTTTCTCTTATTGCAGAGCATGGGCTCTAGGGCATGCAGGCTTCAGTTGTTGTGGCTCATGGGCTTAGTTGCTCCGAGGCAGATGGAATAATCTTCCCAGACCAGGGATCGAACCTATGACCCCTGCATTAGCAAGCAGATTCCTATCCACTGTACCATTAATTGAATATTTGGAGAGTACAGAGAAAAAAGCAAAGAGAAAAATTCATTGATCTACCACCCAAATCTGATATTAATATCTGGGTGAATTTCTCTCCTGCTTTTTAATTCATATGATTCAAAAGAAAACAGCAATGTTATGCAGTCATTCATACATGATGATTTTTGTATCCTGCCTTTTCATTTAATATTGCATTATAAGTATTTTTTGCATATTCCTACATTCTCTTCCTGAACATTATATTTAGTAGCTGCACAATATTCCACCAAGAAGGTAGATTATGCTTTAAAATCGCCTTCTGGATTTCTTTCTTCATTCACCTGAGGGAGGGAGAGGAAGGAAAGATGGCCAGGAAGAGCTTTTCCTGTTCAGGATTCCAAGAAAAGCATCTCCAAGTCTGGCTTGATACTTGGTTATCGTTCTTGTGTGCCCTTCTAATCCTGACCTTCAAGCCACCATAAAAGAACCTGGCCCCTTAGTAGGAACTGGCAGCCCTGCCTCCAGTCAAGCAGAGGCCCCTTAACGTTAAATGGAAACGACCCTTCCATCCAAGGAGAGAAAGACTAGAGTTAAAATCTAACCACTGTAACTGCAGGACAGAGAAGTCCTTAAGCCTCCTCCTTCAAACGTAGCACCTAGAAATGGTACTGATTACAGACTACTTGTCGGTAAGAGGGGAGAGCTATGAAAGGATAACTTTGTTTGCTGGTAGCTGCCTGGCTGCTGTCAAGGCACACACCTTCCACTTTGAATTATGTATTAACTAGTATTGCAGATTAAGCTGCCTTGAGGACAAAGCCCTATTTAGTCACCTGGGAGACATAGCCTGCTGCTCTTTGGGGGCCAATTTAAATTTCACCTTCATTAGCTTTGAGAGGTTTTGATTGTGGTCAGCCCAGAGGAAGTTGATGGGATGAAGCCTGGAGAGATTGGAGGAGACCTCATGGCTTGGTTGCCATCCTCCATTCTGCTTGCTTTGCTAGAAGCTGTGGGCTGGGTGCCAGGGTGGAGCACTGAAGCGTGAGGTCAGAGGGCACGGGGGAGCTGTGGAGCTAGAACATCCCTCTACCCGTCCTCTGCCCAGTGACTCAGTAGGCAACCAGTGGAGCAGAGCAGCACCTGGCAGGGCTATCCCACAGCTTCAAGCGTGAGTGATGACAACAGGGATCGAACAGCAGGCTCCTATTGGCACAGGTATTTGAATATTTCATGGGTTTGGATTTGAAAATTAGTTGAAAGGTGAGATATTGGTTTGTAGTAGTGTCAGATTCAGTCACCTCAGACCCTCCAGAGCTTTGAGAATGGCCTCTTCAGCCCTCCAAACTGTAGAAGTCTCTTTCCCTTGGTTACTCCACCACCTGTAGTCTCACTTGTGCCTGGTAGTTGACACTGCCAGCCCTCACCTCCACTTCCTGGAGGCAGCACCAACAATTCACACAACAGCCCTTTCTCACCCTTTTGTTGTGATTTATCTGCATTCTAGGGCTTCCCAGGTGGCGCTAGAGGTAAAGAACCCACCTGCCAGTGCTGGAGACTTGAGAGACTCTGTTTAGATTCCTGAGTTGGGAGGATCCCTTCTGCCTCCCAACAGGTCTCCTACCCAACTCCTAGTCTTTACCCCAAAGTACCAAACAAGACTTATAACCTCTTACTGTTTTGCTCTGACATCTTCAGTAGGTCTCTGTTACCTACTGGATAAAATCCAGACCATTCTGTCACCCAAGGCCCTCCAGAATCTGTTCCCAGCTTCTTCCTCTGCAGGTAGACTATCAGGCACTTTGTACATGGCAGCAGCGATGCAGGTTCTTAAGTGTAAATTTCTTGTTTCATGACTGGTCTTTGCTGGGCTTTGAACACACCTCACACATTCCTCTGCTGCTGCTGCTAAGTTGCTTCAGTCGTGTCTGACTCCTAGCGACCCCATGGACTGCAGCCTACCAGGCTCCTCCGTCCATGGGATTTTCCAGG
Organism: Bison bison bison; assembly: GCF_000754665.1. Lineage (NCBI taxonomy): Eukaryota > Metazoa > Chordata > Mammalia > Artiodactyla > Bovidae > Bison > Bison bison. The sequence continues at coordinate 5,707,412 of NW_011494869.1, read as the reverse complement.
CAAGAATACTGGAGTGGGTTGCCATTGCCTTCTCTGGACACGTTCCTCTACTTTCTCTCTTTTAGAATGTTTGGCTGTGTTAGGTATTAGTTTGTGGCATGCAGGATCTTCGTTGTGGCTCACTGGCTTCTCTAGTTGCTATG
>NW_011494869.1:5703619-5707169 GCF_000754665.1 Bison bison bison | reverse complement strand
GCTATGCACAGGCTTAGTAGCTGTGCTGCCACGAGGGTTTAGTTGCCTTGTGCCACCACATGGGATCCTGGGCTTCCCTGGTGGCTCAGTTGGTAAAGAATCCGCCTGCAATATGGGAGCCCTGGGTTCAATCCCTGGGTTGGGAAGATCCCCTGGAGGAGGGCGTGGCAACCCACTCTGGTATTCTCGCCTGGAGAATCCCCACGGACAGAAGAATCTGGCAGGCTACAGTCCATGGGATCACAAAGAGACACGACTGAGTGACTTAGCACACATGTGGTATCCTCGTTCCCCAGCCAGGGATGGAACCCATGTCCCCTGCTTTGGAAGACCAGTGGATTCTTAACCACCAGGGAAGTTCCTCCTCTATATACTCTTTATTTGTAAATGATGCCTTCTGTCTAGAATGCTCCTGCCGCTTTTCGTGAAACTCTGCTCAGCCCATACCAGCTCAGAGATCTCTTTCATGAAAAAATCTTCAAATTCTTCTAATTGGAGTCTCTCAGCAACATTTAATTATAAACTTTCTTCTATGGTAACAAGTTTTCAAGTGTATTTGTCTTCAAAATGGATAACCATTTAGACAGCAGAGACCAGCCTGAGACTCTGCAGGGCCAAAGCATCCTTCTTGGCTCAGAGCAGGTCATATATGAATGTTGAAATACCGCATGAACCTTCTGTCACAGAACTGAATAGGAGGCTTACCCTCTGGAATCTGGGTAGCAGCTAGTTCAGCACCCTCTGAAATCACGTTTTTAAGTAATTGGATATGGAATTATTCCTATTTCTAAATCCCCAGTGGTAAGCAGAGATAAATGTGAGCTTTGTTGTATCAGCCCCTTAAAGATTCCCCAACCCACCTCCCCCTGAAGAGACTAAAGCAAATAGGGCCCAGCAAAGTGGATGTTAATTACAGGCAAATTCTGCCTGGCCACAAGGGTAAAGCTCTCCTAGCTGCCCGATCACACTAGGTTGCCTGGCTCTGAAGACCAGAAAAAGAGAATTTGCTCACCAGGGGAAGCCATTTAGGGGGCCAAGCCAGTGGATATGGGCAGAGTGTTTACTGTTCTCATAATGGTGCCCTGGGCCTGCTGTTTATTTCAGAGGTTTTAATTGACTAGTGAGGTGGTGCTATATCAGCTCACCACCTATAAACTCCCTGGAACCAGCTGAGTGAGTTAGGCACTAAGCCTGTGGGACAAATTTGGAGTCTTGGAAATTAACTAGGCATGAGATGATCCCGGAGCAGCCCCAGGAAACTTGCACCCGGAGAAGTCATGCTGCTGTGTTGCTGAGGGCAGAAGGGATCTTTCCAAACCGGCTGCTCTGTTCCTTAATTGTCTAAACAGGTCACTTGCAAGCAGCCAGTTGGCCGGATCTGACTCAGACACATTTGGCCTGACCTGTGGAGTGGTTTTTAACGTTTGAATTAGTAGCTAACACTTCAGTAGGAGAAGACTTCACATAAGAATCTGAATTTCTGGCTTCTCCTAACGATAGAGCACCTGGCCATGCTGGGCCATCTCTCTCAAAGGGACATCCCCTTTAAATGGGACATTCACTTCCCACCAAGCTGATCACTAATTTTTTGTTGCTGCCCAGCCTCTGCTTGTTTCCCCTGTTCTAATAATTTGTAGATTACAATGGGAGGTAGAATTAGATAGCTCTTCCAGTCTGGCAACTCCAGACTCTGTAATGCCCCTGCGTGTAGAGGCAGTAGTTAGAGCTCAGGGAGTCCATAATGCAATTGAGATAAGGCATTTTTCATGAATACTGAACTTCCTGCCACCAAGCGTCACACCCTGGAGGGATAGGTATGTAGAATCCATAGCATTGGCAAGCAGATGCCATTCTCTGGTTGAAGTTGGCTGGAGTTAACCTTTACTGAGTACTTACTCTTGGTTGGTCTTTTCAATCTTTATGACAGTCCTATCAAGCAGATAATCAGTCCCATCTCTGGGATGAAGATACTGAGGTTAGTGCCACATGGCTGGCTAGTGACAGAACTTACTCCAAGGGCTTACCCAAGGTCTTCTCTCTCCACTTGAGCTTCAGTAGCTGTGATGCATAGGCTTAGTTGCTCCTTGGAAGATCCCCTTGTGGGATCTTCCAGGATCAGGGATCAAACCCGTGTCCCCTACATTGGCAGCCAGATCCTTAACCACTGGACCATCAGGGAAGTCCTTGAACACTTGTTATAAAAAGCACACGAAAAAGGAATGTTTAAACTATGTAGCATATTAGTGATGATTTTCTCAAGCAAGAGTCCAAAATGATTTGGTTTATATACTGCAGGATGGGAGTGGGTGGAGATGTGTCAAGGTCTGTTTACCTGGGGGACTGAGGCGTGAGCTCTGTGGCCCAGTGTGAGTCATGGTGAGCCCCTCAGACTTCTGAGAGGAGCAACTTGCAGACTGCAACTCACATTCCTATAAATTTTCATAGCAGTTGTCCCAGGGGTATCCAGGAGATATGTAAATTCATTTTTTACTAGTCTTCAATTATAATACATCCAAGATTTTCCGAGATTTAGAAACCATTGTGTTCAGCTGATTGTAAACTTCCTTCCTTGAATGCTAAGAACTCATTTCTGCCCAACTCTACCCCACCCCACCTCACCTCACCCAGGTCTAGCGTCAGCTTTAGGGAACTTAGAAACCTCTGGTGATAAGGTCAGTTGGGAATTTAGGAAGTCGTGGGTGTCGGAAGTAAAGGTGTAAAAAAGGGGAGGAGGAATTGGTTTTGGCTCTAGGACACAGGGAACTTTCAAGGTTCTTGCAAAACCGTTGTAGCTCTTGAAAGCCTTGAAGTCATCAGCGCCCCACTGCGGAATTCAGAGCTTGTCAAAATTGTTAAAACCTTTGACCATTTTTTTTTAATTTAACGAGTATTGTCTTCTGAGCCTTTTTTACCCCCAGCAGGAAGGTTCTGCTGTTATAGCTTTAGGTTTAGCTTTTTGTGTTCTACACAAAGCACAGCTCCTTCGCGTGCAGCAGTCGGGGGATTTCTACCTGCTTGCTCGCTTTGCAGGGTGAGTAGGGTTCGAGGCTTAGAAGACGGGGCGTGGGGCAGAGGGCAAGTGAGAGTCACAATTTTGGAAGCCCCTATGGGTTATACTGAAGTTAACTGCTTCAGGTTCCATGTTGAGCACAATGACCACCTCTTCCCTGGGCAGTTGGTCCCGGGCTGAGCGCGGAGGAACTCGGCTTTTGGCTTCGGTTGGGAAACCCAATTTCGGAGTGTGCGGAGACTGCGAGTCTTTCCGAACAGGAGGAGCCGCGTCCACTCGGGACCCTGCGTCCCACCGCGCGCCGGGCTTCCCCCGGCCAAGTTGGGAAGGGGATGCTCCCTCGCGGCCCTCAGGGAAGCCCTCCCACTCTTCCCAACTTTCCCGGCCCCAGGGCCGTAGGAGGGCGCTTCTCCCGGCGGGGGCGCGCTGGGTACTTAAAGGCTGCTCGGCGGGGCCAGCGCTCGTCAGTCGGAGCGCGCAGCAGCAGCGGCGCACGGTGGAGCGAGGCGCGGCGGCGAGGAGCGGGAGGAGGGGCATGGA
>NW_011494869.1:5684672-5703128 GCF_000754665.1 Bison bison bison | reverse complement strand
TACCCGCAGCCTGGGCTCCCCTTTCCTTGCGGGCTCGGAGGGGCTGGGAGGGAGGCCGGGCGCAAAGAGCCCCTGCCCCGCGCACAAGTTTCCGTCCCGCCGCGTGTGGGCCCCGCAGCAGGGCACACCTGTCAGCTGGAGAGGCTACAGACTGGGCAGCCCCGCGCAGTGTCGGGAGTAGATTGGGGCGTTCGTCTTTGGCTGGAGGTTTTCTCTTTTCCACGTCTCTCGGGGTAGGGGGAGGGCTTAGGGCGCGTCCCCAATCTCTTGCCCTTGAAGCCGGGTGCGCATTAAGCTACAGGGGCCGAGCTCTCCTGGATCTCCTCTGAGAAAAGCGGGTGGAGGGGGACAAGAGGCTCCTCTCCGCTGGCTTGAGGGGAGACACGGTTCCCTGTCTGAGCAGGGCCACTTGAGGCGGAGCTGGCACCAGAGCCTGATTGCACATGGGGTCTCTGGCTGCGGGACCTTCTTGGGGGTATAGGGGTGCCAGGATAAAGCGTTTAGTTCCTGAGCGGGGAAGGAGGGGTCCTGCCCGGGAAAGGAGGGGGCCGGCGACACTGAGGATGCCGCCTTTGTCTGCAGTCACACTTTGCCAAGGTAGCGCCCGTCCCCCCTCCCCCCAGGAGGTGAGTGGGGCCTGGTCCGACTGATTCCTTGCATTTTCCGTTTCTTCCCGGCTGGGTCGTGGGAAACGGGCACGTGGGTGTGGCTGGCACCGCCTTCGTTAGAAAGCCAGGGTCTGGTGGGGGTGAGAAGCATGGCCAGTGCCTTCCGGGCTGCGTTAACCTGGTGGGCACCGCCTCTGGCACTGCACCGAGGCGGGGCGCCAGCGCCGGGCAGGTTGCTGGGTTGGCCTCGGCGCCCCCTGCTCTTTACCAGCGCGTAGGCAGGCAGCAGTGCCCGCAGCGCCCCCATGGCATATAAGCTCTAGAGGGGGGTGGGGGCTCTCCTGGGTGGTGGATGCAGGGCCTAGGGGCCCGGGGACTGCAAGCGCGTGCGAGAGCCCCCCGGGGGGTGGGGCGGGGGAGACAAGGACGGCTGGGAATCTTGCAGAGGAAGCACAAGGCAGGCTCCCCGGGACAGCGGGGCAGAGCGCCCGGAGGCCGAGCTTCCCGGAGAGGTGAGGCTGCCAACAGCACTTTCCGGACCGAAGCTGCTGGAATGCTGCTGAGGCCTGAGTCTCCGGTTGATTTAGGCACCGACTACGTATTCCTCACCCCTCCTGTGTGAGAGGTGGCAGGGGAACCAGCCCCCTAGCAAGAAAGTATGTTTGTGTTGAGGTGGCAGTCAGGAGTCAGTTTGAGTGAGACCTAGACTTGGAGCAAGCTTGGAAGTGAGACCCCTTTGTCTGTAAAGGTGGGTGGTGGTGGTAACAGGATTCTCCAGATCAGGCAGTTGGCAAGGAGAGGAGATGGGGAGAGGGCCTCAGAGTAGCGGGCAGGGAGCTGTTCTCATCAGCCTTTCCCCAACCCCTCCCCTCCCCCACTCAGTCCTTCAGGGCTACTGTTCAGTATAATGATTTACCTGGGACCTATGGAACAAGAAACCATTGGAATCCCTCCCCAAGGAGTTGCTAAGTCCCAGAGAATTTGGGCAAGATCAGGCAGCCAGGGCGATAGTAGGGCTGTGTCTCCAGCACAAGGCTTCAAGTACCAAGTGCTAGACTCGGCTCATTAAAACACAGCTCTTTTCAGATGGGCAGATGCTGGAAGTCCTGAGTTTTCCTAACAGAACCTGCCAGCATTTCCTGGAGTAGCGGGGCAGGGGTACAGGGGTACGTGGACGGAGATTCCATGTGGGCACTAGGGCCAAGTGGATGGGGCTTCCTGGCAGGCACCCGTCCTGGGCTGCTGGGCTGCTGGGCTGCTGCAGTGGCAGCTGCAGTTCCCCCTGGTGCCCCAGTGCTGGGCTTCCAGGAGGGCTGTCCACACCCCAGCTCTCATTTCCTTTTCTTTCCCTTGTCTGCTTTTCCTGGTTACTTTCCCTTTTTTTTTTTGCTGCCTCTCAAGTCAAAGAGAAAAAGATGAGAAAACAGAGAACATTGGTAAACTTTCTCTTACAGATTTAGTTGTTTTGAGAAAGGGAAGCTGTTTCCTCCTTTTTTCCCTCAGGCACCTCTCTCTGTTTCCTGCTCTTTCTCATCTTTTCCTTCCCCACTTTCTTCATGGGCGTGATCCCCTGGTGGGTATAGGGCATAAAGGCTGCCTAGCTGCCCTTGCCCCTCCACTTCCTCCTTCTTCTTGGCTTTTCAGATGCTCAGAGCTTCCTCTGGCCTCAGGCTCACCGCTGCTGAAGCTTACCTGTGAGAGCTTTGGGTCAGGTAGATCCCAGTTCTGCCACCAGCTAGGTCTCTCTCAGATCTCTCTGGCTTGGGTTTAGCTAATGATAGTAAACGCTGCTTTGAGTGCTTTATGTATATAACCCATGTAATCCTCAAAGCTGTTAGGAGGTTAGTGCTGCAACACACATTTTACAGATGAATAAGGGGTAGAACAGGCACACAGTAAGTGGCAGAGCTGAGCGTTCTTGCCTGGAGAATCCCATGGACAGAGGATCCTGCCTGTCCTCTGTCTGCTACTAAACTACTACTACTACTGGTCTGGCTTTTGCATCTCCAGTCTTAGTCATGTTCAATAAATGGTGATGGTTGTTATTAGTGGATCATTTCCCCAGTTCTAGGCCAGGCCCAGAGAACATGCCCCCATGGCCATTGACCAGAGAAACTGCCTCCCGCTGACCCACTTCTCCTACCTTCTCCCACCAGATGCCGGTGCAGCTGACAACAGCCCTGCGCGTGGTGGGCACCAGCCTGTTTGCCTTGGCAGTGCTGGGTGGGATCCTGGCAGCTTACGTGACAGGCTACCAGTTCATCCACACAGAAAAACACTACCTGTCCTTTGGGCTGTACGGTGCCATCCTGGGCCTGCACCTGCTCATCCAGAGCCTGTTTGCCTTCCTGGAGCACCGGCGCATGCGACGGGCAGGCCGGACCCTGAAGCTGCCCTCCCCATTGCGGCGCTCGGTGGCGCTCTGCATCGCTGCGTACCAGGAGGACCCCGACTACCTGCGCAAGTGCCTGCGCTCAGCCCAGCGCATCGCCTTCCCCGACCTCAAAGTGGTCCTGGTGGTGGATGGCAATCGCCAGGAGGATGCCTACATGTTGGACATCTTCCACGAGGTGCTCGGTGGCACCGAGCAAGCCGGCTTCTTCGTGTGGCGCAGCAACTTCCATGAGGCGGGTGAGGGTGAGACGGAGGCCAGCCTGCAGGAGGGCATGGACCGTGTTCGGGACGTGGTGCGGGCCAGCACCTTCTCGTGCATCATGCAGAAGTGGGGAGGCAAGCGAGAGGTCATGTACACGGCCTTCAAGGCCCTTGGTGATTCGGTGGACTACATCCAGGTGAGGGTGCTTCCCTAGGTGTGTGTGGATGTGTGGATGTGTTCAGCCAGCCAGGCATACTCTCCTGGGGAAGTTTAGGTCCAGTCTGGGTGCCCTGTGTCTTGTATTTTCCTCCCCTACACTTCAGAAGGCAGTAAACACAGTAATTTTAAACAGCTGTCCTGGGGTCAAGAAGACCTAGGCGGGAATCTTGGATCTGCTGGTGCTTTAGCTGAGTGAATCTGGGCAGGTCTCTGGACTCTGGGCAGGTCTGTGGATTGGTATCCCCAGAGTGGCAAACAAGTGTATAGCATTTACTTTATACCAGACACTGTTATAAGTATTTCATGTGTTTTAGTTCTTTTAATCCTCACAATATTCCTAGGGGATGGGTACCGTGCTTATTTCTACTTACAGAAACTGAGCCTGCAGTGCAGCTGCCTAATGCCTAACTTGCCTCATGTCGCACAGCAGTAATGAGCAGAGCCAGGAGTTGGGCCCAGGCCGTTTGTCCTTGTGCAATACTGCCTCACCATTGACAGCACGGGGATGAGCCTCTTCATAAAGTGTGGGGAAGAGCAAAAAAGAATCATGCTCCAAAGCACTCAGATAGTTTTAGTTATGGGTTGATGAAAAGTCTCACTCTTTCTGGTGTCAGGTTCTTGTCTGTGAGGTGGAGGGACACAGGTGCGAATTACCCCCCAGCTCAGTGCTGCAGCCATCTTGGCAGGGCCAGGACCCCAACAGACGCTGCCTCGCTTCCAGCTGAAGCGGGCATTGACACCTCCTTGAAAATTTTATTATGTTGACAAGGTAACACGGCTCCAGTTTTCATATAACAAAACCTAGAGAAAACTGATCAAAGATTATGCATCTCAGTACCGAGTAGAAACTGACACCCAGGACCCAGATTTGTGGTCCAGCATCTGTTCCCCCTTCTCTGTTTCTGCCCTTCTGCACATATGCCCATTGCTTGAATGAATAGCAGCTGCTGTGGTCGCCCACCTACGTACCAGCACAGTCTTGCTGACAGCATGTTGCGTACTCCAATATTTAAATTTTCTATACGGTACCCACCTAAAATTAGCTTGCTGCAGATTTTTTTGTCTTGGCTGTTTGGCAAGTTGTACCCTCGCATAAGAGTTGGTACACCTACCTCTTCCTGCCTTCCTAGGCCCAAGGGCCTCCTTAGCGCCAGAGAGGGAGGGCTGTGAGACAGGTCTTAATTCTGCAGTCCGTCTAGGGTCAGGGGCCTTTGAGACTTGCCAGTGGACTCAGACGACTTAGAAAAAGCCCTGGAGCCCTGGCACAGGCTCAAGCCGTAGTGACTGCTGTCTATTCCCTCGAAGCACAGGATCCCCTCAACCCTGCCCTCCCACACCTCTTCCTTTCCAGTGTGTTCTGGTGGGTCAGCACATGGGCTCACCTGGGGCAGCCCTGGGCCTGCCTGTCAGTGAACACTCTGGATTTCAGTCTGTCTGCATGAGCCCGCTGAAGGTGTCTTTCCCTCTTCAGGAGATAACCCTGCTTCAGCCAGTGGGGAAGCCCAGGCAGCCGTTTCCTAACCTTGCTCAGTTGGAAAGACCTCCCTGGGATGAAGGAAGTGCTGCAGTGTGAGGAATGAGAGTCAGGGCTGGAGTAGTTGTGTGACCAGCAGCGCTGGGAAGCTTGGCCTATAAGCTGAGGAGGTTCTGGGAGTGTGGCCTGAGCCTCCTGCGACCTTCCCAGTCTGGGCCAGTGCTGTAAGGATGTGTCAATGGGGAGGCACGTCGGAGTGGCTGCGATGACTCTGGCTGGTTCCCCTCTGCCCTCTGCTGCTTGTCTGCAGTCACTGAATCTTCCAGGATGGAGAGAGAAAGCAGAGGGTTGGAGTGCAGCCCCCTTCCTGCAGGCTAGTGGGCTCTCACTCAGCAACTTTAGTAGAAGAATTCTAGGCTTTTGCAGACTCTGGGCTCATCTGTGGATACTGTTTCTTGCTCTGTTGGGGTCAGGAAGCCAGTTCCCCTACCCAGTGGCTATTTGGGATTTTTACAGCATCTCAGTAATTTTCTAAAATGTAGACAAGGAGTCAGGCAATAGGGTAAGTGTTTGTAGTACAGGTTCAACTATTAACAACAATGGGTCACCTAACAGAATCAAACCAGGAGTCTCCCATGGAGGGGAGGGTGGGTGGGCAGGATTTGATCCAGGTTCTGAGTGGAGGAGCTGCTACCAGCTTCTAGGCCCATCCAGAGCTGGAATCTAGGTGAGAACAGCCCTTGGCTCTGCTGGGCCCTAGTCTGGGAGACCTGGCCAACAGGGCACAAGTGGCCTGGCAGCCACACTGGTGGGGCTGTGACTGGGCTAGATACACCCTCCACTTGGGCTGGCTGTCTAAGAGACTGAAACAGGGCAGCTCGGTTCGTGATGATCCCGTGAGCAAGCTTTGGTGGTAGCCTCTGGCAGGAGCCATTTCTCAGCCCTCTGAGCAATGTCTGCTGGCCTTGCTCGAGCCACAGTGCCTGTCTGATTTCAGTGACGTTTTCCTTTCTTCCCAAGGACCCCAGAGAAATATAGTAAGACCACTTCTGAGGAGCCTGGCTCAATCAGGGCTAAAGATCTGTCCAGTACTAGACACTTTTCCCTTTCTGGGCCCACCACTGAAAGTCCCCTGGGTTCCTCTCTCAGCCAAGCAGCTATCAAGTCGGTACCTGAACTCTCCTGTTTCTTACTTCCCTCGGTAATTCATCTCACCCCTTCTATTTGGCATATATCTCTTTGTTAGTGGTTTGAAGTGTGTCTGGTGAAGGGGTTATGTCCCTCAGGCAGTGAGCCACCAGGGGTGGGGTGGGTGTGTGTGTGTGTGTGTCAGAATGGACTGACAGTACCTTCCTTCTGCAGGTGTGTGACTCTGACACTGTGCTGGATCCAGCCTGCACCATTGAGATGCTTCGAGTCCTGGAGGAGGACCCTCAAGTAGGGGGAGTCGGGGGAGATGTCCAAGTAAGAAGTAACCAAGGATTCCTGTGGGTGGAGGGTCTGGATTCTTTCTGCTTCTTCATCTAATTGGATATACTGGGGAAGTGGGCATTTTGTTTTGGAGGGGGATTTCCTCTTTGACAGTTTTATTGGTACCAAAGGGCTCATCTGCTACCCACCCCCTTTCCTGTTCTATTTCCACCAGGGGCAGGGGGGCAGAAAATTACTTGACTGGTATGTAGAGGGCCTGTGCTGCTGGGAGGGGCACAGTATTCTGAGGCCATCCATCCTAGAGGGTGCTTCCTTTTTGGCCAGTGGTGCAGCAAGCACCTCCAAAGTTAGACCCCCTGAAAAACGCTTGCTGTTGGGGACAATGCACTGAAGAGCTCTGTGCAGTATGGTATGAATAAAGGGCCAGATCTTCTTCCAAGGGAACTACTGGCAACATACCATGTCTTTCCAAGAAGCTTTCCAACTGCAGAAAGGGTCAGTGTAGGGGGCTGGGGTGTTACTTTGCTTCTTTCTCAAGCCTTTCTCTCAGCCGCCACCACAGGCTGCCTCCTGAGATTGAAGGTGGCTTTGGCTGCTAGAGCACTTCATTGGGACAGTTGGTGCATATGACACAGAGGAGAGGTGGGGCTGGTGCTGAGAAGAGTTGACTGGGTGTGGTTGCCTCCTCTCAGCCTCTGGTTTCCCATCTCTGAGAGAGCTGGGACTTGTGGACAGAAACTAGAGCCAAGGGCTACAGATCTCAGAGTGTAAGGAGGCCTCCTGTTCTCTGGTGTCTGTCTCCTGGGGCTCTCATCATCAGGCAAGGAGGCCCAGAATCTCTGGTTCCCTTGCAGATCCTCAACAAGTATGATTCATGGATCTCCTTCCTGAGCAGTGTGCGGTACTGGATGGCCTTCAACGTGGAGCGGGCTTGCCAGTCCTACTTTGGCTGTGTGCAGTGCATCAGTGGGCCCTTGGGCATGTACCGTAACAGCCTCCTTCAGCAATTCCTAGAGGACTGGTACCACCAGAAGTTTCTGGGCAGCAAGTGCAGCTTTGGGGATGACCGGCACCTCACCAACCGAGTCCTGAGTCTTGGCTACAGGACTAAGTATACAGCTCGTTCTAAATGCCTCACGGAGACCCCCACCAAGTACCTCCGGTGGCTCAACCAGCAGACTCGCTGGAGCAAGTCTTACTTCCGGGAGTGGCTCTACAACTCTCTGTGGTTCCACAAGCACCACCTCTGGATGACCTACGAGTCAGTGGTCACAGGTTTCTTCCCCTTCTTCCTCATTGCCACGGTCATACAGCTCTTCTACCGGGGCCGCATCTGGAACATTCTCCTCTTTCTGCTGACAGTGCAGCTAGTGGGCATTATCAAGGCCACCTACGCCTGCTTCCTGCGGGGCAACGCAGAGATGATCTTCATGTCGCTCTACTCCCTTCTCTATATGTCCAGCCTCCTGCCGGCCAAGATCTTTGCCATTGCTACCATCAACAAGTCTGGCTGGGGCACCTCTGGCCGAAAAACCATCGTGGTGAACTTTATTGGCCTCATCCCTGTGTCCATCTGGGTGGCAGTCCTCCTTGGGGGGCTGGCCTACACAGCTTACTGCCAGGATCTGTTCAGTGAGACAGAGCTGGCCTTCCTGGTCTCTGGGGCCATCCTGTACGGCTGCTACTGGGTGGCCCTCCTCATGCTGTACCTGGCCATCATCGCCCGGCGATGCGGGAAGAAGCCAGAACAGTATAGCTTAGCCTTTGCTGAGGTGTGATGCAGCCCCCAAGCAGAGCGGGACGAGTGCAATGGGTAAGGGAGGGAAGGGGAACAGAAAAGACAGGGTGGGAGGGAGAGGGAGTGCTGTTTCTTAATGGTCCAAAGTGCAAAGAATGGTGACTGTCGTATGGCCTGGGACAGCTCTGCTTCAAGGAGGCAAGTCCAGTGCAGCGGAGGAGAGGCAGAGGAGGCATACTGTTTTCAGGCCGCTTGTCTGTTGCCTCCGCACATACAGGTGGCCTCTGGGCAAGATTCCACTTCCTCCCCTGAGATCCAGAGGGAACTCAGAAGTGTGCTAAAGCAAATAGTAAGTTCCATTCAGTGGCAACTTCTCATGGGTGAGTGAGCAACAAGGGCCCAAGGAAAGGGGTTCTCTTAGTCCACCTGAACACAATCAGAGGTGGTGGGAGTACTTTTGAGTGATCTGGGCCAGCTAGTAACATGTCCCCACCTCAATCTAGTTATCAATGCAATAAGATTGTGCCTGAAATACAAGGCCCAGAAGCCTGATCTTTGGGCATCAGAAAACAGGGTCCGGGAATGGTGCTTTCTTATGTGAAGTACCTCATTCCGCATCTCAGCATCCCAAGGATGAGCCAGACTAGCAGGGAGTTAGCACTGTACTGTTGTTAAGTGTGTGTGTGTGTGTATGTGTGTGTATATATGTTAAAAAGGAAAGCTGGCCAGGAGGAACAAACGGTGGTGGTGGTGGTGGTGCTAAAAGCCATGGGTTACAGGGAGGCTGGGAGCTGACAATTCTACCTGGAAATTGCCCAAACATCTAGATTAGCTTGTCTGTGATCTCTTCTAAGAAGGTAAAATGTTCTGGTCATCTACCAAGAAGATTAAACCCTAACATGATGAGAAAGGAAGTGAGGACTTGGGTATTACAAGCTGTATACTCCTGAATTCCTCTCTCAAATTCAGCTCTGAGTCTAAGCCAGCCTTCTCACTTGGCTTCCCTTCACAGTGATAAGTCACCTCTCCCACCCTCCTCCTCACCGAGTTAAGTTTTTCAAGGTGGCAAGTGAGACAGAGCCTAGGGCTCTCATTGGCCCCTCTGCAGTAGGCCAGCCTGCCGTCAGCATGTGGGGGGAAAACTGTTAGGAGTCTCTGACCAAACTGGCTGCAGCCTGGAACTGCCTGGACAGGTTCCTTGGCAGCTGGACAGCACACATGACATTCAGGCTATAGTTCTTGACAATCACCTCTAATGGAAAGCTTTTCAGCATTCCCTAAGTGAGCCCTCAGTCCAAGCTGGTCATCGTTGAGACTGTCCATTCTCCTCAGTGGCTTCTCCAGGGAATTCTTACAGCCAAGTTGTGGATAGTCACTACTGCACTTGCTTGCTCCTGTCCAGAAATCAAACAAGGGGATGGAACTGGTATCTAAATTCTAAGGTTCTTGTCTTCTCTCACGCCTCTTGAGGATGTTTGGTTTTCCTCTGCTTTTTTGGAGAGGGTGTGAGGGAAGGCCATTTTCTACAGATTTGCAATCCACAAGACTGCTCTGAGCTTTTGGGTTTAAAACCTGGGATACTGACTAAGCCTTTGACTTAGGGGTCACTTGCTCCAGTGTGCTCTCTCCAAATGTCCACTCCAGAGGGCCTGCTGACCTGTCAGAACCAGCACCAAGGTGGAGAGTAGTTGAGGGGCAAGCCTCTAGTGTGCCCAGGTGCTACCCACAAAGGAACTAGGTACACTCTTGAGCCAGACTGGCAAACCCTGGTGCTTCCCTTCATCACCCGCCAACTCGTGGGTTTTCCAGGTGCGCCAACACTGCTGCATCGCATAGGCCTCAAGCTTCTGAGAAGACTGTTGGTTGACATCAGGCCTAATCCAGAAGGCTAGGAAGAGGCAGCAGGCATTTGCTAAAGGCAGTTGTTCCGGGCTCTTCCGTGTTTTTGCTGGCCAAGAAGTAAACTATTTTGAGCACTACAATGGAGGAAATCCGGTCAGCCAACTGCAGAGCTGACTTCACTAAGGGCTTGTTTTTCTTCAGCATTTACTTGAAGGTTAACGTGGGATGGACGCCCAGATGGAGAGTCTGGGCAGTCCGCCTCTCAGCTCTGCCTTGCACTTAAGAGATCACCAACTTTCCCCAGGTCGAGCAGGCAGGTACAAGTGGGCTCACAACGTTTGACCTCGACTGGTTTTTCTAAGTTATTTTGTACATTTTTCAGCAGCGAAACCAAACTGGGTCTTCAGCTTTATTCCTGTTCTTGCAAGGGAAGAGCCTTTATACAATTGGACACGTTTTGGTTTTTCCTCAATGAGAATTTTAACCCTCTTTTGTATTATTTCTACAATTTGTAAACATATTTATTTTTACTTTTTTTTTTTTACTTTCTGGTGAAATTTTTTATACTGCACTTGTCAAAATAAAGAATCTCACTTAAGGCTGGTATCTCTGAACTCCTCCTTCCCTCTTTGAACTAATGAAAGGTCTGTAATTCAGTTCCAAGATGGGTATTTGAGGCAGAACTAGTTTTGTCAAGGTAATTCCAATGGAACTCAGAAGCAGGTAAGTTGTCAAAGCTGCCTCTGGACCTGGGGAATACAGTAGGCCTGCTTAGTAACTGCACACCTGTGGTGGCTTAGTTTTTACTGTAGATGATGCATAGGATCTTTGGAGAAATTACTGAGCCAATGAGTTAGCCCTAGCTAACCAATTAAGGCTAAAAACCAAAGCTTGCTTCCTCCTTAAATGAAAGTATATTATCTGAGAGGTCATGGAGGATTGTGGCCAAGCTGAAACAATGAAAAGCAGTGGGTAAACTTCCTTCCCTGTGGAACAGGTAATAAAAAGGGAGTGAAATCAACAGCCCTCTCATCTCATTTATTAAAGAAACAGTAAGAAAAGATACAATGTGGGAAAAACACCAACCATCCTTTCACATCAGGCTGAACAAAGCACAGTGATTTCTCCCCTTTATCCCCCACCCCCCACCCCAATTCCCATAATCCCATCCACATCAGTTTAATCTTGAGGTTCTTTGATTGGGAGTACCAGTGGAGAGGGAGTTGGATGAGCAGTGTAGCCTTGGTTCTGGCTTCCTCTAAGTCCCAGGAGAAGGAAGCTGCAGACCCAGTCAGTCAAGCGGATGCTGTATTTGGTGGCTCTCTGAAGTGGCTGCACTTCCCTGTTCGGTGTTCAAGTCCCCAGGGGAAGAAGGTATGGCAGTAGAGGATGACCAGGTCAGTGTTGCAGAAGCATGGTCCTTTCACCAATGCAACATTTCTAGAGAGCAGTGAGCTCATTCTCCAGTGGTGAGCAGGGGACTATGTATGAATTGGGACCTGCAGGCCAATGTATCCCTGAGGAAAGGTCCACAAGAACAATTCAAGAAACCAGTAAGAAACAAGGGGCAGAAAGCTGTGGGACAAAAGCACAGCAGGCTCCTGAAGGCTGGAGATTCCTTCTCTCAAGGTGGGATCATTCCCACCTGCTAAAGTCCACATCCCACAGTTAAAGTTCCTTCAGTCAAGAAAGACGCAGAGTGGGGAAAAAGGCTCATTTGAACCTGAGCCCCAGGTATGTACTTCAGATTGTAGTTCCATATCTACTACTTCACCTGCCCAGAACCACAGTGCCTGGAAACCAAGGTGGTCCTGGAGAGAAAATGGTGTTTAAGGGGGCAACATTCCATTTGGGTACATTGCAGCCATTGGACCCCCTGGTCTGGGGAAAGCAGCTGGGTTTGTGCCAGGGAGGCTCCCCACTCTAGGAAATGGAACCAAAGTCTTGCTCACAGGGCCATTCATTCTTGGAAAGGAAGCTGGGTTTACACCCAGGGTCCCAGTTGGCCTTGCAAAAGGAGCTGGGTTGATACCCACGGGGCCAGCTGGCGAAGAGCCTAGTGGCCCTGGAGCTGGCCTGGGGAAGGTAACCTGACCAGGGCCTAACGGACCAATAGACCTGGGGAAGGTAGCTGGACTTGGACCCTGTAAGCCAGTGGCCCTTGGGAAGTTAGCTGGGTTGGGGCCTAGTGGCCCAGAGGCTCTTGGGAAAACTGCTGGACTTGAACCCTGGAGGCCAGCAGACCTCTGGAAGTTAACTGGGTTTGAAGCCAATGTGTTAGAAGACTGACAGAAGGCAGCTGGGTTCAACCCCCCTGAACCTGTCCCCCTTGCAAAGGGATTAGCATTTACTCCCATAGGGCCAGCAGGCCTTGCAAAATGAGCTGAATTAGGGCCAACAGGGCCAGGAGCCCTTGACAGGGGAGATGGATTTGGCCCTGGAAGGCCAATTCCCCGAGAGCCAGGCCCTGAATTTGGGCCTATGGGGCCAGGAAGTCTGGCCATGGAAGATGGGCTTGTGCCCATGTTTCCAGAAGCCTGTGAGAAAGAAGCTGAATTCGCTCCTAAAAGACCTGCTGCTCTTAGAATGGGAGCAAGATCTAGGCCTTGAGGCCCAGCCATTCTTAAGTTAAGACCAGATCCTGTGCCCAAGAGGCCACCTGCTCTGGCATCCAGATTAGGGCCTGGGCCCAGGCCACCTGCCCTTGGATTAGGCCCAAGGCCTGGGCCCAGGCCACTTGATCTTGGGTTGGGCCCAAGGCCAGGACCTGGAAACATACTTGACCTCGGGGCAGGGTTTGTACCTACAAAGCCTGACCTCAGATTGGGACTCGGTCCAGGGCCCAGGCCAACAGGTCTAGGATTGGGAGGACCGTTTCCAGGAGTCAACAAGACACCCGCTCTCAGGCTGGGTCCAGATCCAGGGCCCATGGGGCCACCACTTCTGGGGTCAGGACCTGTTCCCAGAAGACCACTTGGCCTTGGGTTGGACACCGGACCTGGCCCTGGGAGACTCCCTAGCCTTGGGTTAGACAGAGGCCCTGGGCCTGGAAGAGCCCCTGCCCTAGGATTCAGAGTTGACCCTGGGCTTGGGCCCAAGAGACCACCCGGCCTTGGGAAAGAAACTGCACCTGTGCTAGTGGGGTTCATCCCTCTTGGAAAAGAAGCCAGGCCCGGGTCACGAGCACCAGCAGGGAAAGGTGCTGGATTTGAAGCCAGTGAGCCTGATGAATTGGGAAAAGGAGAGGGATTCCTTGGAAACGGAGCCAAATTTCCACCAAGAGAACTGCTTGCCATAAGGAAGGGATCCGAGTTCATACCCAGTGGGTGGCCTGTGTTTAGAACAGGCCCCCCCTGGGGTCCCAGGGAACCGTCCAGCCGTCCTCGAGGTGGCAGGGGAGCACGAGTCCAAGGAGTTGGCCGCTCTCGAGGGAAAATCCGAGGTTCTTTCATACTTTCTTGGGGACGTTGGTGATGATGGGCTTGGGACGAGTTTTGAAAAGGATCTTGTTTTTGATGAGTGCAGTCACCAGGTACCGGGTGCCACTCTCGCAGCCAAGTTCATCACAATCCTGCTCCCCGGGAGTGTGTTTAACAAGGACGGCAAAAGGTTTCTCCAGGTGGATGATTTTCCCATATAGGATATGATGCCCCACGATCAGCACAGGGATTCCCTTTGGCAGAACAAGAATGAGATGCCTGAGGTTCAGGGCGAAGTCATAATATTCAAGTGCCTTCTAGAGATGCTCTTAGGAGTCAATGCTGGCACCTCCACTCCCTCTACCACTGCTGAGAAGCCACAACGGATAACCCACCCTCATATCCTTTTTACTCTTTCCGGCCCCAGGTGAGAGAATGTCTACTTTCAGAACTGTGACCTTTCCAGATTCCCCAAAGCTAAATTACCCTGCTACTGCAGAGGTCGGGGGTGGGGGGGGAGAACAAGAGGGGCTTGGCTAGACCCTGAATAACAAACCTGAGGGCAGTCCTCACTGTGGGTCCTGGGAGCACCACCTTGGTGTAGCTTGCTTTCCTGAGGCATTAGGCAGGGAAAGAAAAGTCCCCTCACCTCAGTGGTGTAATGTAGGTCTCCCAGGAGGTTTCCAGCTAATCCAGTGCTGTGGCGAGCCTCGATCTCCCCCTGTAGCTCCATCAGCACCCATTCTGCCAGGCCTCCAGCCCCAGCACTGCAAGCAAAGGGCTGGCGGTTACACTATTTTGGAGGGGTGAAGGATGAATCATAGTGTCCTACACCACCATTCAAGGCCCAAGGGAACTCCTTGTTGAGCACAAGTTCTTGGGAAATTGGGCAGTGCCACGCACTGAACTCAAAACTGAAAGGCTGGGATTTGTGCTGGATGCATCTGAGGACCCCAATTCTTTCAGGGAAATTTCAAACCTATATAGACTTGATCGTTCAAGCTAAATTAAAACCCTCAAAATTTACTCACCTGGAAATAACAATCTGCACCATGAGCTTTACGTCTTTAAAAAGCAACGGAAAAGAAGCTGTAGAGGAAAAATATATTTTTTAGGATAATCGTAATGAATACTGTGTGCCAGGCACTTTCTAAATGCTTCAGACACATTTAGTTTCATTCCCCTAAAAACTCCATAGCATGTACATTTTTTAAACTGGTATTATACATAGAGAATTGCTTCAGATCACCAAGGGTCAACCACAGTGTGGAAAGTTAATAGGTACCACAGTGTGTTCAAGGTCACATAGCTACTAGTCAACCAGCCAAGATTTGAACCTAAGACATATACTGCAGAGCCCACCCTCTCGTCAGTATGCCAACTTGCCTTTCTCAGGGGCATTGTATTTTCCATTCTGTGTTTGTCTAAGAAACTAAGGAATTCTTTTAGATTTACTTTTTCCTTTGGTGATGGTGTAAGTCGATGTCTGCCACTTTGGTTATCTTTTATTTCAAGATTCAAAGGATCTCTCTGAACTAAAAGCTGAGAGAACGGAAAAGGTCCTTCAGACTTTAGTGAATGGTAAAGCTTATTTCTAACGTGATTCTCATCAAACACATTGCCCATCTTTCATTTAGACACTAAAACAACCCTGATGCTTAATCCTTCATTTTATACAATGGCCCCACCTGGTGGCAAGTTTGCAGTACTCTACAAGAATGAGTTAAAATGGGACATTTTTGCCTGAAACTGGCTTCTTATACCTGTCTTCCTAAGAGAGGTAGATTAAAGGGGGGACTAAAGGGATGGGGGATCTAAACTATGACTTCTGTAAAAATCTTTCCAATGAATAGATGAAGCCTAGTGTAAGGTTATCAGATCAGTGTTTACCAACTGTAGAACAAGTTAACAGGTATTATAATTGTGCTATTAGCAAACACCTGCTTAAACAGGTTTCCTTATTGACATGTCAATCTTTGTTTTGGATCTCCAGGGAAAAGTATCAATATACTGCCAGCATCCCTGTAAGACAGCAGAACCTCTTACTCTTGAGCACCAAACACACTTTGGAATCATGAGGCTGGTCAATTACTGGACTTCAAGTATAAATAGCAGTTAGTATTTATTCCGGAGAAGGCAATGGCACCCCACTCCAGTACTCTTGCCTGGAAAATCCCATGGACGGAGGAGCCTGGTGGGCTGCAGTCCATGGGGTCGCTGGGAGTTGGACACGACTGAGCAACTTGACTTTCACTTTTCACTTTCATGCATTGGAGAAGGAAATGGCAACCCACTCCAGTGTTCTTGCCTGGAGAATCCCAGGGATAGGGGAGCCTGGTGGGCTGCCGTCCATGGGGTCACACAGAGTCGGACACAACTAAAGCGACTTAGCAGCAGCAGTATTTATTCAATTTTTACTATGAATCAGATGCTGTGCATATACATATTATGGATGGTATCTCATTCAACTACTGTGAGACAAGGACTTAGCCGTATTTTGCAGATAAAAGCTACTGAGGGATATACTCTTGCTTATATGTGGTACAAACACAGCTAGCAGGTAGCAGAGCCAGCGTAAAAACGTAGGCCATCTGACTTCACGCTTGTAATCAATACCTCTCAACCAAGGAGAAAACCAAGAAAGGACAGAAAGGCATGAAAGCATCAGGCAGGCACTGCTTACATGCATTTAGCAAGAGCTACATCCGGAAGGCATGCTTGAATACGCCAGACCTGCTGCAGCACTGCCAAGTGTGGTACCCCCTGACCACAGGTAATACACTGGCCCAGGTGAACAAAGGTCTGACAGGTAAGAAGGCCCTACCTCCACCATCAACAGACCAACCAAAGCACTTTTAATATTCTCCCAAGGTCTCCTGAAGGAGAAAGACTAACAATTTAAAATTAGAAGCCCTAAGTTCAGGTTCCAGCCTGAAGTGTGGACACTCATCATACCCAAGTCACTGTGGGGCTAAAACCTAGATTGTCGGCTTCATTTAACTATTATGAAGACCAAATATTGTAAGATGTGGAACTGCTTTAAAAGACTAACATATAGCTGATTTTTCAAAGGATAAGTAAATCAGCATTTCCACATTATAACTATAAAACTTAAGAGCATGGTAGGTACACTTTAGCCATAAATCAAAAAAGGCTCAATAACTGAAACTGAAGTTGTGAAGTTTCTAAGGGTTAATAAATACATGTAGATCAAGAAAGAGTTCTTGTAAATGAGTTTTTAAAACTGTATTTATTTTTTTGCCTGATAACTGCTTTACAATATTCATTTGATTTAAATAAACTTTTGGTGACTGATGATACAGTGTATTTTCTTTGGTAAGTGCAAGTGATAGTAAAATACAGGTAGTTTCAGAGAAGCAATAAAGCGTTCACACAGATACACATTTTAGGAAAATCACAGCAGGGAAGGCGATTAACCCTTAAGACCTCTGACTCTGAGGTAGGAATGCACGGACTGTTTAGAAAAAGGGGATGTATTAATAGAAATACTTTTGGTGCATTCCCTATTTCCTGGAGTCTCCTGCCAGAACAAGAATTCAAAACAGTGGCCTACTTAGGGCTTTCACTGCCATGGGCCTGGGTCAGAGAACTAAGAGCCCACAAGCTGCGAGGTGTGGCCAAAAAAGCTAAATAAATAAAAACAAAAACCAGAAAAAAAGTGGTCGAAGTGGATAAAGGAAAACAGATGCCTGGTAGCTGGGTCAGAGTAGCTGCACTTCCATACTTGTTGCTAATGCTCCAACAAGACCACACAGCTCTCTATCCACTTATGTAGGCGGCCCTGCTTGAGTACACCTATTGATATAGGCAGGCAGCTAGCAATTCTCCTAAAAACAAAAATCCTGTGACCTAAACACTTTAGACCTAATGAGGCTGGACAAAGTGATGACAAATGAAGTTCACACCCAGCTTGCAAAAGTCTAGCTCATAGGAACCCGTGGACTGATGTGGCTGTATTTATGTACATGGGGGTGTATTTACCAAGTTAGTATTAATAAATAATGCAGGGGAACGCATCCCTTTGTATTTTAAAATTCTCCTTTAGCACCTTAAAATATCCCACTGGCTGAATCAGATTGTTCTTTTTCTTGCTCCATGCTCTAAACAGCTGTTCTTAAAACGAGGTATGTTTACCTGGGCACTTCACTAATAACACACCTAATGGAGGTGCATTTCACCCAGTGTAGCTAAGTCACTTCAGTCGTGTCCAACTCTGTGTGACCCCATAGACGTCAGCCCACCAGGCTCCCCCGCCCCTGGGATTCTCCAGGCAAGAGCACTGGAGTGGGTTGCCATTTCCTTCTCCAATGCATGAAAGTGAAAAGTCAAAGTAAAAACATGAGAACATGCAGTCTAATATGTCCCCATCCCCTTGAGAGCAGGCAGAGCAAGTTAGTAGGAAAACAAAGAGGTGAAGAAGTAAAATATAAGTCAAATCCTGTTGGTAACAAGTAACATTATAATGAAAAATTTCTGTAAAACAAAGAGATTTCTAAGTCTTCAGTCTCAACTCATTCCAACATTTACAAATAACCAATGCAACTTTTAAGTGTCTGTTCTAAGGTACTGCTTGTGTAGAAACTGCAGCTGTTATCAAGAGCAATATCTGAAGGCACAGTTTGACCAATGTACCATATCAAATCACGAAACTAAAAGTCAGTGGAAAAGATTGCCCAGCACCTCTCTCTCTCAACAGCCTTGAGTTTAATCCCAAATTTAGATAGGATCAACTGTCTTTGGTTAAGAATAATAATTCCAAGTTCCTGTAGAGCCAGGAAGAATGTTATGATCTTACTTTTTAAAAAGATGTTTAAATTCAATGTATTTCAGAGTGGAGTCTCAAAGGCCACGACTACAGTATGGACTTGGAGATGGAAAGTATGGAAAAAACCAAACACCTTTTCCCTGCAATGAATTATTT
Organism: Bison bison bison; assembly: GCF_000754665.1. Taxonomy (NCBI): domain Eukaryota; kingdom Metazoa; phylum Chordata; class Mammalia; order Artiodactyla; family Bovidae; genus Bison; species Bison bison. Next base: position 5,684,859 of record NW_011494869.1, on the reverse strand, counting down.
TGACTCCCTATCCTCTCTTATAAAAGGGGAAATTTTTTTTCTACCTACGTTTTTGAGGCTGTTACATGGCTAAATAAATACATATGTTCTGTACTCGTTAGTCAAATGACTTTAGCTATGTAAAAGAAACTTTTTAAAAAGCATTGTGTACATTTTAACTCCTATTTTTTTCCTTTATGGAAAGACA
>NW_011494869.1:5671660-5684572 GCF_000754665.1 Bison bison bison | reverse complement strand
GGGGGGGGTGCTTCAAGATTTCTGGAAATAGTATCTAAAATTTTTTTAGAAATATCTGAGGTTACCTCAGATCATTCCCAATCCTAAGACCTGGAGATATTTTGGAGGTTGCAAGTAAAGTTGAAACACTGTTGTTTCTCAAGACAGTAGTCTGCATGACTTCAAGAGGCCTGAACAAACCAGAGAGTAGCAAAGGAATCCCTTCTCAAAACAAACGCATACTCACAATGGGAGCCCTAATCAAAAGTCAAAAGGTTTGTCTGAAATCAGACCGAATCTGGGATACATCTTAACTGTCATTTTGAAGTCAGTTACTATTAAAGTCATTAAAACCTGAAAAATCAAAGTGCCACCAGTTTCTTAGGAAGAAAAGTTCAGGCAAAGCATTATCTTTTTAATACAGAAGCTTCATTTCTAACATAGCTAAACCTCTCTGAACATTTCCCTGGATTTTTTTCACTTTGCAAACAATGCTATGATACAGGCACTGTCTGTCACTGCCTTTTTACAGTGAGGAAACAAGCGTAGAAGCTAAAGGTTAAGTAACTGGTCGAACACCTGAGAGTGGCTGCTGCGGAATATGGCCCTAACTCCCCCACAATCCACCCTTTCCTTTGGTCCTCTCACGTAGGACCCCCCACCCCCATGCCTGATGTCTATAGAGGAACTTGCTTTATAAACACTGCCCTTCTCACAGCATCTACCACAGGATGGCAAATAAACCACCTATGAGGAAAATCTTACATACTGCCACTATGACATCTGTGGGGTAGGCAGCTGAAATCAAGTAAGCCTGCTTTTCATCATATCCAATTGATGAGGCTTAAGTTTCTGAAATCCCTAGAGATGTACTCAAGGTCAGCTCCAGGATTCAAAATTATGGCCCAAACCCGTTTCCTTAATGTTAGACAAAGTCAGTCAAAAGAACAGAGCATTCTTTCTCACTGATTCATCTTATCTACAAAATTTTTTATCCATTGGTTTCTGAATTGTTTGTTAATATTACTAAGCACTTAACAGAGAATAGCAATGAGCAAGGATCCTTAATGGTTAACAGCTCCCAAAATAAGATGCAGCAGAAAGTGAGGTATGTATGGTATTAAACAGAATATGCAGCTTTTATGGAAACAATGGGCTCTGACTCAATGGTTTAACCTAACTACACAGAATTAAATTTTATTAGAGCTAAACAGTCTTTTTAAAATTGTTTTCATTAGGCCCTTACAAATTTTTTTTAAAAAAAAAGGGGAATAAAGACTTTCACTTTTTTTAAAATTCATTTTTATTAAAAAATTAAATATGACAAAATATTTGCAAATTGCTGGGCCAACAATTAGCATTTATTGAGTCCTTATTCAGTCCCAAAGACTATTCTGTGTTCAGGGATTTAGTGAGAATTCAGTGTCAGACCTGCCTTCTTTGAGTCTACCATCTTTCTAGCCTATGTATGATGGAGGTAACGTAATGTCAGTTTCTCCACCAATAAACTGAGCATAAAAAAACCTATCTCAAAAAGGTTGTTTTATTAAATGAAGTTATGAATGTAAAGTCCTTAGCACGTGCCTAACATGGTAAAACTTAGGGTCAAGCTACTGATTACCTGGAGGAACATGGCATTTTCTTAGTACATGTCCAATAGAGTGACTTTACTGTTTAATTATTATTTTAATCTTTACAGTGGACTAAAACATCCTATAAAAGCAGCATGTTCTAAGAATAAAGTCAAGTTTACACAATGGGAGAACAATTCAAACATGGCAGGCAGGGTTTACCAATCTGCTTCAGGGATTAAGTTCTGGAAGGTTTTCTTCTCCAAGCATGGTAGCTATTTCTGTGTGCCTTTCCAGCAAATGAACAATTCATGAACTTTTACATACAACTGGACACAGATTACTTTTATTAGCAGTGTTACTGTGGTTTTGTGACTGATGGGGATAATCTAAGTTTCAAGGGAAGACCTTGTCTCTTGACAGACTTATTAAATGCTAAAATCCAGTTTCTAAATGAGAAGTCTGCTCTCCTCCGAAAAGGGGCCATGGAGGGTAGGTGGAACTGAATGCTTCCGAACTTTTCATTAGTGAACAGTGTGTTCAAAAACGTGTGTGGACACTATGCATACATGTGGGACTTTCCCATCACGTTTTAAGATTCCCATGATGGAGGGAATCAATTACTGGTATTCGTAGACAATAGGTAGAAAAGATGGCTTCAGTCGTTCTGAGTTACTCCAGTTTTCTCCATCTTCTGCTACTCTGCGGCCCCATCTACCCTTCCTCCTTTTACTGCCCTGAGCCCCTCCCTTGCCCAAAGTCCCTTCCTGTCTAGCTCTGCTAGAGGTCTCCCTCTATACTGGATTTCCCTCCCACCAGCCCCATCTTCACCAACTCCCCCGACCCCTCCTCCTCTCCCTGGAAATTGAGCTACAAGCACTTCCTATTTCTAGCCCCTCTCACTTTCTGGGACTTCTCTGTCCGCTACCCGTCTCTTGCCCACCTCCCCCCCAACCCCCCCGACTTTCTCTAGGACCTCTTACCAAGCCTTTCTCCTACCTCCCAAGGAAACTATTTTAAACTCCACCCTCCAACCCCAGAATGGTCTTTCCAAACCGTTCACCCTCCTAAAGATCGCTCTAAACGTTATTCCTCTACCACCCTCATCTTCCAAATCGTTTCCTATGTCCCCCAATTCTTAAGTACTTCGCTCCTCCAGGACCCGAACTCCACCCCACTCTTCTCCGGCCTCTCACTCCACCCACAAAAGAAGCTGGATCACTCTCCAGACAGTCTCTTCCTTCTAGTCACTCTCCCAACTACCGCTCCCAATAGCCTCTTCACCCCAAGATTTAAAAATGTCCCCTCCAAAGAACTCACAGTCCTACCCCCCGCTTAGACCCTTTCTGATGTTCCCGCTACTTCCTGGGTTCCAGGTCTCCCCCACTCTAGCAAGCATCGCGTGCTGGGTTCCCTCCCAACCCAGGGAAAAAAGCCCCTTCCCGCACATACCTCGAGATTCCGGCCCGCGCCGCCCCCTTCTCCGTCCTCCGCCCGCGCTCGGCCACTCTTTCCGCCCCTCTCCCGCTCCGCCCAGCTCGCTCCCTTCCCTCCGCCTTCCGACTCCGCACCGCTCCCTTCTCCGCAATTCCCGGCTCTCCTACCCCGAGGGCGCCTCTGGGTCGCCCCCACCTCTGCGCGGCCCTCCCCGCTCCCCTCCCCCTTCCCGGCCTCCCCTCCCCCGCCCGCCGCTCCCCGCCCCTCAGCTCGCCATTCTTCTCCTCGAGCCGCGCGCCCCGCCCGGCCCCAGCTTCCTAGCTTCCCGCTCTCTCGCACCCTCGCCTCCCCATCCCCGGCTCAGCCCTCGCTCCCCGCGGCCTCCCGCGCTCCCTGCCCGCGGCCTGACCTGCAATGGCGGCCGCCGATCGCGGCGCCGCGCGGCCAACGGGCGACAACCGAACCTCCCGCCGCCGTCGCCGCCGCCGCGAGCACTGCCTGCGCACTTCCGGCCTTGCGCCGCGAGCACTTCGGGGCAGAACACGCGAGCGCGCGCACGTGGGGCCGGGGCGGAGAGAGGCGAGCTCCCTGAGTGGCGAGCCCTTCCACCGGTGAGTTGGGGAAGGGGCGTAGGGGGCGGGGATGGAATGGGGGTGTATCTAGGGAGTGCGGCCTGCTCTAGGTCGGTCCCCCGGGAAACTCGCCGATTCCCCTCTGCCGAGGCCGGGTGGGGGTTACTCCAGAGATCCCCGGAGAGGGAAGGGGCGGCGGAGCCCTCGCGCGCCTCGGAAGCACACATAGCCTAGCTGGGCCGAACGCGCCTTCTCTCCTGGCAGATTCTTCACCTTGAAGGGAGATGAGTAAAGGGGCGAACTTGACCCGAGTGCGTCTTTTGGCGGCGGCGGAGCTGGGGATAGAGAAAGTAACTGACAGATGCCCGATCAGTCCTGTCGCTTCTTCCCGCTAAGAAGCTCTTGGTTCTTCCTGCCCATCAGCCCCACCGTCACCACCGTAGTTGAGTCTGTGATTTGCAGACAGCATGCAGTGGAGATGGAGATGTTTGCCAAAATTCAGGTTCCTTGATCATCTCCCACCCCAAAAGACTGGAATTCTGGAGCTATGGATTAGTACCCGGAATCCTGCCTTGTTAAAGATCGTTTTGGTTTAGGAATTCTGCGGACCTGACTTTGAGAGACTCCTTTAGACTGTCACCATTTCTTGCTTTCTTAGAATGGTCGAGGTATTGATCCTCCTATTCACCACCCGCAGCCCCAGAAACCTCACGCACCAAATACGAAGGAGACTTTAGTTCTGCCTCGAATACAATTCCTGGGGAAGGAAATGGCAACCCACTCTAGTATTCTTGCCTGGAAAGTCCCATGGGTGGAGGAACCTGGTAGACTACATACAGTCCATGGGGTCGCAAAGAGTTGGACGCGACTGAGCGACTTCACTTTCTTTTCGAATACATTTGGTCAGCTCTTTGTGGCTCCATTCAAGCGCGCACTCCAAGTAAAAAAATGAGGTTATGTTCAGTCTTTTGCTCTAAGATCAAGTTTTAGATTCTCACCTCTTTTCCTGGAGCACTTCCTTCAGGCAGTTTGCAGGATTGCTAGGAGGCTGGGTGATGCTCTATGTGATGATTTTTGAATTTTTTTTGTGGAAGAATCCTGAGCTTCTGGAGACTATATGATAGATTCTGTGTGGACCATGAAAGCATCTTTAGTTGAATATTTTAAAATGAACCTCAGACAGACTTCCCAGGTGGTCCAGGGGTTAAGACTGGGAGCTTCTAGTGAAGGGAGCAGGGGAACTAAGATCCCATATCCTCCCTACCCCCAGTTCCTGCCTGGCCTTCTCCCCACCCCCAAAAAAGGAGGGAAAAATAGAAATGAACCTCAGTGAGATACATTTGGAGTCTGCCACGTATAACAGTGGTACTGTGCTGTGCTTAGTCGTGTCCGACTCTTTGCGACCCTATGGACTGTAGCCCGCCAAGCTCCTCTGTCCATGGGGCTTCTCCAGGCAAGAATACTGGAGTGGGTTGCCATGCCCTCCTCCAGGGGATATTCCCAACTCAGAGATGGAACCCAGGTCTCCCTCATTGCAGGCTGATTCTTTACCATCTGAGCCATGAGGAAAGTCCAGAAGAGTGGTAATAAAAAACAATAGATGTGACATACCGCTGTTTAACAATGATTCTTTTCTCCTCTCCTAGGAATGGGTGAATTTAATGTCCATCGAGTGCGTTTCTTTAATTATGTTCCATCAGGGATCCGCTGTGTGGCTTACAATAACCAGTCAAACAGATTGGCTGTTTCACGAACAGATGGCACTGTGGAAATCTATAATTTGTCAGCAAACTACTTTCAGGAGAAAGTAAGTCATTTGGGAGCCTGATTTGGTGGTGTCGATGTTAATTTTTTTTTCTTAAGTTCAATTCTGCAAAATCTTCTATGTCCTTTTTGTATGCAAAGAGATAAGAAGAAAATGACTCTCCCCTACTCTCTCTGTTGTTTAGAAACACAGAACAAATATACAATCTCTTGTCTGACTGATGAGCTTAGAGCTTCAATCTATGTAATGTTGGTTAGAAAGATCCTACCTAGGAATTGTGGTGCTCACTGCCATTTAGAAACTGATGTTTACTAGATCTGTCGGGCACAGCATTCTTATTGTCAAGATCATTGCTTCCTATCAGTCTCTGCACCATTGTAACTTTAGTAAAGTGGCATTTCCTGCTGTGTTATTACCCATTTCACTGTTAATTCAGAAAAAAATGATGAGATGTTTTAATATCAAACTTTTTGGTGATGTGATAGCAAGAAGATGAATTCCTAAACTATCTATTTGAGAGAAGGTAGATTTATATACCTAATGTTTGGAAGTAAAGAAGATTTTAAATTAGGTAAAATATCATTTGGGTATACGCACAGGGCTGTTACAGCAGCATATTTTTCAAAGTCTCTGATTACAGATTTCAGATGCAGCAGAATAATTCAGTTCACATTTATTGAGTGCCTTGCATGCCCTCAACACCATGATACAAATGAATAGAAGGAAAAATGAATGCAGTGTCTTGCAGCTTAGTACTTGGAATTTAGGTACTCTGTAACTGTTTCTAAATGACTACAAGCATTAGGCATTAAGATAAATGTCAGAGGCCCTACCTTCAAGGAGCTCAAAATCCAGTGGGGGAAAGATGACTATACAGTTTTGAAATAGTGTGGTCAGTTTTATGATAGACCTAAGCATGGGCATAGAATCTTAGTGGAGAGGTGCCTTGCTCTGATGAGGTGGGTTTAGGATTCCTGGAAAGGGATGACTTACCTGAGCTGACCCCTGAAGCAATAACAGAGTTAAGAAATCACTGGTCGGAAAAAATGAGTCTCATTCTATAGGGTGAAAAACATGCTGTGATGCACGCTTGTTGCATCCTGTGATTTTTCTTGTTATCATTGCAACTATATAATTGTTTATATATTTGTTTAATGTCTTCTTCCCTGCTGAACTTCAGATTTTATGAAAAAGGGATCTTGTCAGTGATATGGCTGTATTCCCAGTATTTAGCAAGTGCTTAATACAAAGGCATCACTGAGTTAATATATATTCGACCAGTCTTTACCTAGTACATCTTATTTTCCACTCCCATCAGTTTTCTTTTTTCTTGAACAATTAATTCAGTCTAGTCTTCCACTTTGTTTCCTTGTTCCCTTTCTGGCTATTGAAGAATGATTAGCTTGGGTGATCACTCTCAGATCATGAGAGTGAAGAGTAGAGACTAGTAGTAAGGAGACTTATCTTCTATTTGTGTCACTGACTTTGGCAATTTGGGCAGACCATTTACAGGTGCTTTGCTTTTTCAAGTTCAGATAGGAAAAATTGTATCTCTCCTGGAGAAGGCAATGGCAACCCACTCCAGTACTCTTGCCTTGAAAATCCCACGGACAGAGGAGCCTGGTAGGCTGCAGTCCAGGGGGTCGCCAAGAGTCGGACACGACTAAGCAACTTCACTTTCAGTTTCACTTTCATTCCCTTTGGTGGCAAGCAGCTATAAGAATAAGATTCCTTGATTGTATGAATGCTTTTTGAGCAAGAAGAAAACACTTAGAAATCTGAGACTTGAATGAAAAGCTGGAGTGAGCTGCATTCATTTCTTTTATTTTCATTTTTTAGACGTTTATTGGTGAAATTGGCCCACAATAAGCAACATGTTTTCAAAGTATACATATTGATAACTTTTGACACGTATACACCTTTGAAATCATCCATCAAGATCGTTGCAATGACTTTTAAAAATCAGATAACATCACATACAATTACTTGCAGACTTTATTGTCCGAAAACATTTTGCAGAACAAGTCCTAGAAGAAGAAACAAAACCAACTGTATAACTAAAATGTGAGCCTGAAAAAAAATGAAAATATCGGTATCATGATCTTCAGATAATGTGAAACTCCACACTAAGTTATTTCTAGAGAGGCGTTTTAATTTTCCCCGTTTGCCTGTGATCACTCAGTGCTGGTAGCTGGTGAATTCTTGGTGGGTTGAGAAGTTATGGTGTTTCTGTAGTTTTTCCCAGGTCATGAGTCTCGGGCCACAGAAGCTCTGTGCTGGGCGAAAGGACAGCGACTGTTTAGTGCTGGACTCAATGGAGAAATTATCGAGTATGATTTACAGGCATTGACCATCAAGTATGCTGCGGATGCCTTTGGGGGGCCCATCTGGAGCATGGCCGCCAGCCCCAGTGGCTCTCAGCTTTTGGTCAGTATGCAACTATTGGTAGTCCAAACCGAGATTTCCTCTTGCACCCATTTACACTTGCTTCCCTGTGTTCATAGGAAGGTGAAGTTACATCGTGGCCAGTCACGATTCCAGTCTGAGCTGAATTCAAGCAACCAATTGTACCTGGATTCCAATAGGAGATACACGACTGGGGTTATTACTGGAGATGTAAAAATCCCTTGTCCTTTTGCACCCTTTCTGCTTCTACTTTGGATCTTGTTTGTTCATTTATGACACCAGAGGTTTCAGTGTGGTTTAGCATCTCCCAAATTGTGTCCTTTGGAACTGGGAGATACCCACACTGTCTTTTGTTTTGCTGTACTTTGTGTTTTATGATACATTTTGTTTCAGAATTACCACGTATTAAATCCTTCTGTAGATTCACAACACATGTTAGTATATTAAAAGTTCTGATAGGTCTTTTTACAAGTCAACTTGTGGGACCATGTTTCTCAAAAATTTTTTGAGCACAGACTTAAGATTTCCCTCCTCCCCGCACATTCTTACCATTAATTTTCTGTAATAAGTTTCTGATTTTTTTTTTTTGGTACTATTTTACAGTATCTTGACATATCTCCATGAAGGTGACACAGTTAATGGGTCTTTAATTTAGGCCGTTGTATCTAGCACAGACATGCTGTGAAATCCTATTTCTCCTCCATGTCCTGTGCAGGAATTAGGCCACTCATTGGCCTGCTTTCTGGTTGGGATATGAAGGCTGCCAGGAACCAAATTTCTTGATACCAGTACTTTTTTCATCTCACAAACTATTTTTCCTCTTTCAGAGCAAGTGTTAGCTTGAGGGAAGAAATGTATATATTTTAAATGTGTATATTTGGTTCTCTAAAATGCTTTCTCTGTTTTCCACCCCCTTTTCCATGATAGGTTGGCTGTGAAGATGGATCTGTGAAATTATTTCAGATCACCCCAGACAAAATCCAGTTTGAAAGAAATTTTGATCGTCAGAAAAGTAAGGGTTATTTGTCATCAGGGCAGCGAGTAGTGTTAACAAGAAGTTACGTTTCTGTGCCGCTGGAGATGGGATACTTTCCCATGGGTCCGGAGAGTATTTTATCTGTGTGCCAGCTTTCTGTGATGCAGGGTATATGCTGGCAGATGTCCTTAGCTCAGGTTCTCTTTACTGTGTAACATAGTGTGGTTGTGACTGCCTGGTTAGGTAATAACAGAGAAAACTGGCAGTCCAAAATAGAAAAGCAAGTGTTTCTGTGTGAATCAGTTTGTTAGTTCTCACTCACGTTAGTGAAGTTTTGATAAATGTGCATAAAGTCTCAAAACTAGGACTTTTCCTGTAGGTAGAGGCTCTTGTTCTCAGTCCTGCTAGTACATTCAAGTTGAATGTGGGAATTTTATAGACAGTTGCCCCTGTTCCAGCTGCACCTACTCACACAGACTTCCAGATCAGAGGTTGGCAACCTGTTTCTGTAAAGACACCAGCTAATATATATTGTAGGCTTCAGCGAAGTAGCCCTGGATAATGCTTAAACAAATGGGGATGGTTGTACTTGCCTAAAACTTCATTAACGACAACTCACCTCAAGTTGGCCTTTGGGTTACAATATGCTGACTCCTCTTCTGGAGAGTGGTGTCTGAGATGTTCTCTGTGTCCAACAGTAATATTCATTCTGTATTCATCAAATCCCTGTATGTTTGTTTTTAATATCTTGCAGGTGTTGTATTTTTTAATTACAAAGGTGACACAGTGTTGTTAAAAATTTCACGCGTTTGAAAAAAAAAATTCCATGTGTTTGGCTAAGGGTGAAAGAAAAAATAAGTGGCTCATTTCAGTCTGTAGGCAACATTTTTAAATGAATCTAGACCTTTTTGTATCTTCAAATGGATGGATACATTGACGGATACATTTCCAAGAGTGCTTGCATCTGCTTTTTAGCTTATTTTTTTTTCATTTGCTATATCACAGACATCTTCCTGTGTGAGTTGAGTTGTGCTCATATGAGTGGCATTCCATTTTACAGTGTTCCATAATTTATTTGACCAAACTCCTATTGATAGATATTATTATTAATATTTTTTTTACTACTCAAGCCAGTGCTGTAACGAACATTCTTCTCTTCACTTGGGCACTCCAGTAATATTTCTCTGTGGTGAAATTGCCAGTGTAGTTGCTGTGACAGATATGCACGTTTGTATTTTGTTTGGTTACTGCCGGATCACCCACAGAATTTTGTGCTTGTTTGCACTCCTGTCAACCATTTATCCATTATTAAAAGCAAGCATCAAATATGTCATGTGAGTCCCAGGAAAAAGTTGTTCCTCACCTGTTACAAAACAGTTCTTCTCAAAAATGCAGTAGGTAAGCGCTAAGACTATAGAACTCTAGCCCTGTAGATCACTGTGGAAAGAGAACTCAGTTACCGTTTGCTGTATATTTACGTGTATGTCACTTTCTCCTTGGTTGTAAAACTCCCCAGGTCGAATCCTGAGTCTCAGCTGGCATCCTGCTGGTACTCACGTTGCGGCTGGCTCCATAGACTATATTAGCGTGTTTGACTCCAAATCAGGTGACTGTTTTTCTCAGCTCATTTGGGATGTGGGTCTTGTTTGCAGATTCACATTTGTCTGTTTCCAAAAGCTTGTGTCCTTGTGCTTTCACCAGCCTTCTGAGATGTCACCATGAATTTCATGTCTTTCTTAGATTCCTACTGCTGCTTTTAGGAGACTCTTGATTCTTCAATTAAATACAGTATTTTTCGTCATAAGAATTTCACACTAAAATTTGCCTTCAACCAGTAAGCCACTTAATATAAATAATCAGTAGATACCTATTTATATATACCAGTTCTTCATAAAAGAAGATGTCTGTCTCTGAGGAACCTTAGTTCTTGGTAACACAGTCACGTATTTCCTCTGCTCTTGGCCTGGAGGATTGGCTGATGGATTCCTTTAGTGATGAGACTGACTTCAACCTGTTAGGTGGCCGTCTGTACTCCCCTCTACGATGAGAGGATACACACGGCAGGGATGTCGCCTTTTTCTTTCTCTGTACTGCTTAAGCAAGTTTTTTATTGTTATCAGTCATATATGCATATAGTCAAAGAATTCCTTAAGGCTTGTTACAAAAAAGCAGGATTCCCCCAGTATCCCTTCTCCTGCTCCTCAAAGGCAATAACCTGCAACTCTTAGCTGTTTCTTTTGGTGTTTGTCTCTGTGCTATACATAGTATGCTTAAAACACTGTACTTTATTTTCTCAGTTTTAGCCCATTATTGACTTCTGTATTAACCCTCTTTCTTTGCACTTTGCTACATGCACTCATTTCTTCTTGATCCTCCTAGGATGGTTATATTGTAATTTTGTTCAGATTAGCAGTTGATATTTTTATTCTCAGACTATATAGGTACTACTTGCAGAGTAAATGTCTTTTCCTTTTACTGTAAGGTCTTTTTAAATTTTATTTTTAATTGGAAAGTACCCTGTATTCTTTTCGTTAATATTGTGTGTCTGTCTCTCTCTCGTGTGTGTGATTGATACCTATATCAGTAATTCATCTCTACATTCTTCTAGTTGTATAAGGTAGGTTCTGCTACATCTGGTTTTCTTTCTCATTTTGGGTGCAGTGGGGTGCACTGCATGGCTTGCAGGATCTTAGTTCCGTGGCCAGGGATTGAACCTGGACCCCTGCAGTGAAAGCACCAGACCGCCACTAACCACGGACCACTAGGTAATTCCCACTTGTGGTTTTCTTCCTACCACTTTTGCCTCCTTGAAGGATTCTCTCCCAGAGCCTGTGCCCTGCCTCAGTCGAGTGGAGCCAGTTTCTGGGCCTGCTGCACAACTCTGAGATCTTGAATTCTGATTTTTCAACCATTCTGGGAATTTCCTTTGCTTGTTTCTCATGTAGAGTTCCCCATAACCATGTCATGCACTTTCCTAGTTTATCACTTTGTTTGGTGGATCCTGAGAAAGGGTTTTTATGAGAAAGAATTCTACGTTGGAAATTATTTTTCCTTAGAATGTTGAAGCCCTGGTTCTTCTGTTCAACGTCTATTGCTGTTATGAAGTCTGATGCCTTTCTGGGAGTAGATGCTTTGTGTGGGTTTTTGTGGTTTGTTTTTCCTGGGAGTTTTTAAGATCTTCCTTTTATCTTTACTGTTCTGAATTTAATAATTATGTTCTTTGTTGTGTGAATCTGTTAATATCGATTATATTGGACAACTTGATAGGTTCCTTTAATCCAAAAACCCATGTTTTCCATTTCTGAGGAAAAATTCTTATAATCATTTTCTAAATGAGTTGCTCTCCATTTTTTTCTAGAATTTTAGCATTTGAATATTGGCTTTTCTCATTGATTTTCTTTCTTTTTCCTGTTACTTTTCATCTCGTAACTTTTTACTCTGCTTCCTTAGAGAGTTTGTCATCTTTATCTTAGACCTTTTCTTGAGATTTTCCTTTCTGCTGTTTGTTTCTAGACTTCTTCTTTGTTTCCTGAATGTTCTTTTTTATAGCATTCTCTTTTTATTTCATTATATAGTATACTATTCTCCAACACTATTCTCTTCTGCAACTGTTATTTATTTTTCTCTACCCCTCTCTTGGGCCTCTGCCTTCCATACTAAGGCTGTCTTCCAGTGTCTAGGGGTTCCTTTCATCACCAGACAGGTTTATTGCATCTAAGCTTCACTGAGGAATGGTCTGGCTTGACTGTCAGTATGGGGAAGCTCTAAAGACAGGTCTTTTGTCTTGTCCAAGTCATATTTCCCAGAAGTGTTTTTTGTTCTCCTGTGGGGTGATAACAAGCAGGGCCCTCAGCATTCTAAGAAAACTGGTGTTCTTAATGTTGAGTGAGAAGTTGCCACTTAATCTATGCTCCATATAGCACTCCCACCCTCAGTTACACCGATAGCCCTCTTCAGAGAATAAGTTTCTAGTCTCCTCTGAGAAGTGGAATTTGGGGAGTTGCCTGGCTTCTTAGCTGTCAGGCAGGATCTAAGGGATATCATATCAGTTCAGTCACTCAGTCGTGTCCGACTCTTTGCAACCCTGTGGACTGTAGCACGCCAGGCTTCCCTGTCCATCACCAACTCCCAGAGCTTACTCAAACTCATGTCCATTGAGTCAGTGATGCCATCCAACCATCTCATCCTCTTTCGTCCCCGTCGCCT
>NW_011494869.1:5667168-5671560 GCF_000754665.1 Bison bison bison | reverse complement strand
CCTTCCAATGAATATTCAGGACTGAGTTCCTTTAGGATGGACTGGTTGGATCTCCTTGCAGCCCAAGGGACTCTCAAGAGTCTTCTCCAACACCACAGTTCAAAAGCGTCAATTCTTTGGTGCTCAGCTTTCTTCACAGTCCAACTCTCACATCTGTACATGACCACTGGAAAAACCGTAGCTTTGACTAGACATATCTTTGTTGGCAAAGTAATGTCTCTGCTTTTTAATATGCTGTCTAGGTTGGTCATAATTTTTCTTCCAAGGAGTAAGCATCTTTTAATTTCATGGCTGCAGTCACCATCTGCAGTGATTTTGGAACCCAAGAAAAGAAAGTCTGCCACTGTTTCCATTGTTTCCCCACCTATTTGTCACGAAGTGATGGAACTGGATGCCATGATCTTAATTTTCCAAATGTTGAATTTTAAGCCAATTTTTTCACTCTCCTCTTACACTTTCATCAAGAGGCTCTTCAGTTCTTCTTTACTTTCTGTCATAAGGGTGGTGTCATCTTCATATCTGAGGTTATTAATATTTCTCCCGGCAATCTTGATTCCAGCTTGTGCTTCATCCAGCCTGGTATTTTGCGTGATGTACTCTGCATATAAGTTAAATAAGCAGGGTAACAATACACAGCCTTGATGTACTCCTTTTCCTATTTGGAACCAGTCTGTTGTTCCATGTCCAATTCTAAGTGTTGCTTCTTGACCTGCATACAGATTTCTCAGGAGGCAGGTAAGCTGGTCTGGTATTGCCATCTCTTGAAGAATGTTCCACAGTTTATTGTGATCCACATAGTCAAAGGCTTTGGCATAGTCAATAAAACAGAAGCAGATGTTTTTCTGGAACTTTCTTGCTTTTTTGATGATCCTGCGGATGTTGGCAATTTGATCTCTGGTTTCTCTGGCTCTTCTAAATCTAGCTTGAACATTGGGAAGTTCACGGGTCATGTACTATTAAAGCCTGGCTTGGAGAATTTTGAGCATTACTTTGCTAGCGTGTAAGATGAGTGCAATTGTGCGGTAGTTTGAACATTCATTGGCATTGCCCTTCTCTGGGATTGGAATGAAAACTGACGTTTTCCAGTCCTGTGCCCACTGCTGAGTTTTCCAAATTTGCTGGCATACTGAGTGCAGCACTTTCACAACATCATGTTTTAGAATTTGAAATAGCTCCACTGGAATTCCATCACTTCCACTAGCTTTGTTCATAGTAATGCTTTCTAAGGCCCACTTGACTTAACACATTCCAGGATGTCTGGCTCTAGGTGAGTGATCACACCATCGTGATTATCTGGGTCATGAAGCTCTTTTTTGTACAGTTCTTCTGTGTATTCTTGCCACCTCTTCTTAATATCTTCTGCTTCTGTTAGGTCCATACTACTTCTTTCGTTTATTGTGCTCATCTTTGCATGAAATGTTCCCCTGGTAGCTCTAATTTTCTTGAAGAGATCCCTAGACTTTCCCATTCTATTGTTTTCCTCAATTTCTTTGCATTGATCACTGAGGAAAGTTTTCTCATCTCTCCTTGCTATTCTTTGGAATTCTGCATTCAGATGGATATATCTTTCCTTTTCTCCTTTGCCTTTAGCATCTCAGGTTTCTTAAACTTTTTTTCAACCAGTCCCTCCTTTTAACCGCACTTTCCCCTCTATTTCCAGTGTGTCTGGAGTCACCAGTTGCTGGGTCTTCTGAGGATTCCATGGTAGAAATCAGGTGGTTTCTTGGCTCTTCTTACTGCTAATTTGGGACTTAGTTTTCAGTTTCTAGTAAGTCAGTTACTACTCTGTGTCTGCTTTCCAATCCCCAAATTTTGACACTGTTGTCTTCTGTCCCATTCTCCTGGAGATTTGGAAACGAGCAGAGGAGCATATGTATGCACAGCTGGCCATTTTTAAGTGAAGTATCAAACATCTCCTTTCCATCTCACCTCCTCACCACAAATTTCTTCTGTCAACAAGCCCCTGCCCCACCCTCCTTCTCTAAGTAACATTTTGGTGTTCCATACTTGAGTTCACCATAACCACTGTTTACTGGCTCTCTGTGGTCTGGGCTCAAGCAGCTGAACTTACCAGATGCTAACATAGACAGCTTTTCAAGACTAAGGAGAAATGAGTGCTGTTCAAACGTGGGCTTTGCTTTTTTTTTACCAGGGAGCGCTATTGGTAAGATGCTGGTGGATAGGCAGTACATGGGCGTGTCGAAGCGGAAGTGCATCATTTGGGGTGTGGCCTTCCTGTCCGATGGCACTGTCATAAGCGTGGACTCTGCTGGGAAGGTGCAGATCTGGGACTCAGCTACCGGGACCCTCGTGAAGAACCATCTGGTCTCGAATGCTGACGTGCAGTCCATTGCCGTATCCCCTGTGAGTATAGCCCCTTTGGAGCAGTTCCTGTCCACCCTGGGCAGGGAGGGGAGAAGGCTGCGTCAGTGCTGTGCCACCAACACTCTTCCCTAATGCTGAGTGTTGTAGTGGAGGAAGATGAGCTTAGAGCAGTGTGTCTCAAAACCCACAGAATTTGCCTGAACTCTTACTCTCCGACAGATAGAGAATAGTCCCTAAAAGGTTAGTTAGCTGAGAGGCTTTTTTCAGAGCCTCCTCATCCCCGGTTAACCCACCTTTTGACAGAGTGGGGTTTTTTTAATGTAAAATTCGTATTTTATAAACATATAAGCTTTTACAATATAAACTGATACAGTGCTTTTAAAAATTTTTAATTGGAGGATAATTGCTTTAGTATGTTGCCTTGGTTTCTGCCATACAACAACGTGAATCAGCCGTTAGTATCCATATGCTCCCTCCCTTTTGAAACTCCCTTCCACCTCTCCCCCTTCCCACCCCTCGGGGTTGTCACAGATTTGCGCTCCCTGTGTTATGTAGCAAACTTCCCTCTAGTTGTTTTACACATACATATGCTCCAGTGCTGCTCTCTCTATTTGTCCCACCGTCCCCTTCCCCCATTGTGTCTACACGTCTTTTCTCTCTGTCTGCATCTCTATTCCTGCCCTGCAAATAGGTTTATCAGAACCGTTTTTAAAATTCCATATATATGCGTTTATATTACAATGTTTGTTTTTCTGACTTCCTTCACTCTGTGTTACAGGCTCTAGGTTCATTCACTTCACTAGAACTGATTCAAATTCATTCCTTTTTATGTCTGAGCAGCATTCCTTGTATCTGTGTACCACAACTTCTTTATCCCTTCATCTGTATATGGACATCTAGGTTGCTTCCGTGTCCTGGCTGTTGTAAATAGTTCTGTGACGAACATTGGGGTACATGTGTTTTTTTTGAATTATGATTTTCTTAGGGTATATGTCCAGTAGTATGATTGTTAGGTCATATGGTAGTTTTATTCCTAGTTTTTTAAGGGATCTCCGTACTGTTCTCCATAGGGTCTGTATCAATTTACATTCCCACTAACAGTGCCAGAGGGTTCCCTTTTCTCCACATCCTATCCAGCATTTAATGTTTGTAGATTTTTTTGATGGTGGCCATTCTGACTACAGTGCTTTCTTAAATGTAGAATTTATGTTTTCTTATTGAAAAGCTGCTTGAGACTTCAACATAAATTTTTGTCATATTACTCTTATGCATATATAAAACGGAAAGTATGTGAAATAAAGCAATGAGGTTATTCCTAGAACTTTTTCACGTTCAGCTGGACTCTGAATCACTTGGACTCAGTTCTCAGGCTCCATGGTTCCCACACATGCCTCTCTGCCATCCACGGTGTTCATAGAAGATGCCCCACTGTGGTCACAAAGTTTTCTTTTAGGCTTTTGACAACTCTTCCAGAAGTTTTGATATTCGTTCTTTATCTGAAGATGTCACACATACAAAGATTGACAGATATAAGATTTTTATTTCAGAGATGTTAAAATGTGGGAGAGCATGTACCTGAGAATCAAAGGATTGTGGTACTTAAAAAAAAAAAAAAAACTGAAAAAAATGCAGTGATACAAATTCCAGTCCTCAGAAATGCTTATCACAAACTCTGGAGCTGGGCAGACTTTGATTTGAATCCCAGTTGTGCCACTTAATATAGTTCCATACCTTCCTCGGGCAGGTTGCTGCTTTCTACGCCTCAGTTTCTTCCTCTGTGAAAACAGGAATGTTCGTAATACCTGCCTCCGAGCCGTCTGAGGAAAGGTTAAATGGGTTGTACTCGTGAAGTGCTAGGTACGGCGTCTGGCGCAGTGAGTGTGCTGGTACCATTTTTACATCTCTTAAAACCAATCCTAATTTCAAGCTTTTCTCCACACTCTCTTGCCAGAACAGATGATTATTTTTAGGTTTCTTTTTAATGGTTTTTCCTTGATTAAAGAGTGAATTTTGGCAAACACCCAGTCCTTTGATACTTGGAGGCCTTGTGTGTGTCCACAATCACAT
>NW_011494869.1:5666108-5667068 GCF_000754665.1 Bison bison bison | reverse complement strand
CACAATCACATACACCCCTCTTCCAAGCTCCACTCACTCAGCTTTTCCCTTGCTTGGTTCCTGCTGCACTCCAAGAAAGCCCTTTAAAAAATTTTTTTTTGTTTTTTTTAGTTTAACTTTTATTTTGGCTGCACTGCTTTTCATTGCAGAGCATGGGCTTTCTCTAGTTGTGGCACAAGGGCTTCTCTCATTACAGTGAGCAGGCTTCTTTCGTTGTGGAGCATGGGCTCAGTAGTTGTGGTATTTGGGCTTCTCTAATTGTGGCCCGTGGACTTCATTCTGCCACCAAGGATCGAACCCATGTCCCCTGCATTGGCAGGCAGCTTCTTAACCACTGGACCACCAGGGAAGCCCCCAGAGAGCTTTTGTTTCCTTAGTGCTTTTATGATACGACCTCAAGGAAAGAGAATGTGGGGTGAGAGACTTGCCTTCGCAGTTCTTCTCTGTAGGTAGGACTTCGAGCAGATGGCCACTTGGTCTGTTTAGTGGAGGTAGAGGCAAAGAGCGCGTGAGTTCCTAAGCAGCTCAGTATTTTCCCTTTTGCTCTGGACTGATGTCTTTCAAACTGTACCCTCAGAGGAGGTAAAGGAGAGGCCTGTGCCCAGAGCAAAGGCTTTAGCAGCAGAGAGCATGTAGCTTTGTCAAGTCTGTAAATGGACAAGCAGGTAAACTCTTGAAGTTCCAGATTCCTTATCAGGGTAGAGGCCTATTAAATGATGATTAGGCAGGGGAAAGAAAAAGTAAAATCATGATTCATACAAACATGAAACAGACGTATGTCCAAGATTTTCTGTAACTCATTAATTAATGAGGGAGCCAGTAAGATGTCACAAGCAGTTCAAAGGGAGAAATCAGAGAACACAGTTATGTCAGGCCATCAGGAAGGTGAAATGTTTTACGATTTTGTTGCAAACTCAGTGTCCAGAGGGCAGTCATCCACTGCATTCTATGAAGCAGAAT
>NW_011494869.1:5639568-5666008 GCF_000754665.1 Bison bison bison | reverse complement strand
GCAGAATCCCTTTGCATCTCTACGCAAGAGAATCTTTTGCATCACTCAGCTTTTCACAATTCGTAGAGTTGTGAAATAGCTCTTGAACAATCAAAGGGCTCCCTTGACAAGGACTTGCTGTGCTCATTTCAGTCCTTTAGAGTTGCTCCAATAGGGCAAATGATACTTAACGTTCCAGCTGGTGAAAGATTAGAGATGATATGACTTAAAGTTCCTAGCACCGTGTGTAGTTGATAGCAGCTCCGTTCTCATGTGTTCAGACTTCTAACTGTTGTTGATCAGTTCACCTACTCTTTACACTATTTGACTGGTTTAACTACTGATCCAGGTTCCTGATTTTTTTCTCACTACCCTATCAAGTACCCTGTTTTGGTTTTTTCTTACTCAGAATTATGTGCAAAAAAAAAAAGTTACAATGAAAATGATTTTAGAGAAATTTTAAAAAGTAGTTGTAGACACAGCAAGACTTTTTAAAACTAACAGAAATCCCCGTGCTCAACGTACTGACCAGAAAGAGCCTTAAACTGGGGAACCAGGGAACCTGCATCTTTGTGATATTGATCAGGCCACTTTCCCTCCTCAGGCTGCCCTTGCTTCTCTAAAAAGAACAGTGAATTTTAGGGTTTTCTGAACTTCTGTCTTCTGGCTGCCTCTTTTGAGGCCCCTCCTCTTTTGCCCAATATTATTGCTATTCTGTTGAGGTCTGCTGCTGCTGCTGCTAAGTCGCTTCAGTTGTGTCCGACTCTGTGCGACCCCATAGATAGCAGCCCATGAGGCTCCCCCATCCCTGGGATTCTCCAGGCAAGAACAATGGAGTGGGTTGTCCTTTCCTTCTCCAATGCATGAAAGTGAAAAGTGAATGTCAAGTCGCTGAGTCTTGTCCAACTCTTAGCGACCCCATGGACTGCAGCCCACCAGGCTCCTCCATCCATGGGATTTTCCAGGCAAGAGTGCTGGAGTGGGGTGCCATTGCCTTCTCCGCTGTTGAGGTCTAGTTTGCATTGTATGAAAGCATTCATAAGTTCAAAGTACTTCCTGTTTATTTTGTCAGCAGGGGGCGCCTTGTGACCTATTCATGGAATTGTTAGCTTCTGGGAAGAAGAGGAAAAAAGACCCCTGCAACCTCCTGTCCCCAATTCTGGGCATTTTCCCCCATAAGCTTTCCAGGTAGAAAACCTCGGGGAATATTTTAACACTGGGCCTTGTTTTGCTCAAATGTACCTCCCTGATGATTTCCTTTCTCAGCAAGAAGACAGTTTCGTGGTGGGCACAGCCGAGGGGACAGTGTTCCATTTTCAGCTGGTCTCTGTGACTTCCAGCAGCAGCGAGAAGCAGTGGGTGCGGACGAAGCCATTTCAGCATCACACCCACGACGTGCGAGCCGTGGCTCACAGCCCCACCGCGCTGATATCTGGAGGTGCGTTTTGCTCTCCGCCTGGCTGCTTCTTTACTCTGCCCGTCTCCAGTTAGGTTCATGCAGAGCTTTTTCTAATTCCGATGCTTTTTCCCCTCTCCTTTTCACTGCAGGCACCGACACTCACTTAGTTATTCGTCCTCTGATGGAGAAGGTGGAGGTAAAGAATTACGATGCTGCTCTCCGAAAAATTACTTTTCCCCACGTGAGTATCATCCTCTAACCCCACCGCCTCCTCACCTCCCCGTCCATCTGTCCCGCAAGACAGCACCACTCACTCTTGGGCAAATCTGTAGGTCTTCTGTAGTTACCTGCCTTCTTTCTTCCATCTGTTTCTCAGCAAGCTTCTGGCAAAGATATTTACAGGGGCCAAGAGGTTTAGGGCAGCATTCCTAGTTCAGCTTTTGGGGAAATCACTCCTTTTTCCAGTTTGGTGTGGTTTATGGAGATTTTGTTTGTTTTGGAGGCTGGCTCTTTATTATCCTGGATGAGAGCAAAAAAATCCAGGCTTCCAGAGTTCTTTTCTAGGTAAATTCATCATCTTTCTAGGCTAGAAACTCTTCTGCCCACTACCTGCTTCTACGGTCCACTCAACCAGTAAACCTTACCGAGTCTGTTTCCTCATCCTCTCTTCGAATCTAGCCATTTCTCTTTGTCTACACTGCCATGATCCTAGTTTGGATCCGTGTCTGTTCTCATCTGGATTTTTTAACAATATCTTGTTAATGATCTCCTTTTATTTAGTTTTGTGTCACTCCAGCTTATTCTCCACATGATTTGTTTAGAAAGGAACTTTATTCATCGCTCCATGCTTAAATGCCTTTGGTTGGCCCTCGTTGCCTTCAGCATGAAGACCCGCCTCCTTAGCATGGCTCATGACACCTGTCTTGATACGGAGAAGAGAGGTCCTTCCCTCCCTCGACTCTCACTCTTGCAGCACCTCCATCCCCACCCCTACCCAGTCTGGCAGTTCTGAAGGACTTCTCTTTACTCCGCGCAATGCTCTCTTATCTTTGAGATGTTTCCCGAGCCACGTGTTTGCCTGGAACATCCTGACCCGATTTCCTTCCTGAGTGATCTTTACCAGTGAACCATGTCTGGGCTCCTGTCTTTACTGCCTTGAAAGTGAAAGTGAAGTCGCTCAGTCATGTCCAACTCTTTGCAACCCCATAGACTGTAGCCTACCAGGCTTCTCAGTCCATGGGATTTTCCAGGCAAGAGTATTGGAGTGGGTTGCCATTTCCTTCTCCAGGGGATCTTCCCAACCCAGGGATCGAACCTGGGTCTTCCACATTGTAGGCAGACGCTTTACCCTCTGAGCCACCAGGGAAGCCCCTTACTGCCGTGAGGTTAAACTAAATATCCTTTCTACTTTTATTCATCACATATTGTGCTTAGCCGTGTTAAAATTCTTTGCACCCTTAGTGTAATTGCCTGTTTAATTTTACATCAGTCCTTTAAACTGTAAGCTTGAGAGCAGTAGCTAGGTTTTTTGTCTGTTCGTTTGTTTGCGCTGGATCCTTGGTGTGGCTCACGGGCGTCCCCTGTTTGAGCACACGGCTGTAGAGCGCATGGGCTCAGTAGTTGCCCCCTGGCATGTGGGATCTTAGTTCTTTGACCAGGGGTCAAACCCACATCCCCTATGTTGAAAAGTTGATTCTTAACTACTGGACCAACAGGGAAGTCCCAGTAGCTAGGTTTTTATTTACCGCTGTGTTTTTAGATCCTATGACAGTCCCTGGTGTATGGTAGTACTTAGGAAATACTTGTCAAGTCAGTGGATTTCAACAGTATAAGTGTTCTGAGGTGTTGCTTCGCTAGATGACCCCAGCTTGTTTCTGTCTTTTTGATTCCTGGACGGGTACAGCGACGGCTTGTTTCCTGTGCAAAAAAGAAGCAGCTCCTCCTCTTCCAGTTTGCTCATCACTTGGAACTCTGGCGACTGGGATCCACAGTTGCAACAGGTAAGCTGGGAGAAGGTTTTTTCACAACAAGAAAACTGGGAGAGAGAAGCCAGAAATTGCAGTTGAAATTCTGCTTGTGGAAAAATGGAAGTCAATTATTTTTCTGTTTGACATCCTTACTGTTTCCTGTCCACTAGATAGAGCAGAGAAGTTCCTCAGAGTGTGAAAATCATTAGCTGGACACCGAATCACCTTTGGAAAGTGTGCAGTTCCATACAGTGCACCACAGGGTATCAGGGAGGCAGGGGTAGTGGAATAGTTCGCCCTGGCTGAACTGGGATCAGAACAGGCTGTTGAAAAATGACAGATTTTCATGCTGAGTTCTGTCAAGCCTTCATGAAAAAGAAGGTCATGCAGATCTTAGCAGGGTGACAGCCTCGTGGCCTTAGGTATGACACACGTGTGGGTGCTGTTGTTTTATAGTAGAGGCTTTGGCTTTAGGCTCCACCATGAACAAAAGAAGTTGAAGTTGAGGCCACACAAACTTCACATCCATCCACCTGCGTGCCTGGCTGTGGGGAGCAGCTTCAGAAAAGAAGCGCCATGGCCATATTCAGGGCCCCCACGGAGAGGCCAAGAAAGTGCTCGCTGTTCTCCTCTTCGTATACATACCCCCAGAAGACTCTAAGCTCACTCTGTCAGACATGTTTCTGATTTCCCAGTGGTAGAGAGTCCATTCTACCCATTTTTTCTTTTTAAAAGAAAAAAACATTTGTATAGCCTTCCTTTGGGAAGAAAAATATCAGAGATGTTTCTTGTTCCAGGAAAGAATGGGGATACCCTTCCACTCTCTAAAAATGCAGATCATTTACTTCACCTCAAGACAAAGGTAAGGAAGTTGAACTGGGTGTTCAGATTCTGAAATCCAGAACATATTTCCTGTTCTAAATTTGGGTGGGGGTCCTTAGCTGATATCCTAAACTGTGTAAAATGTAAAATTATTTGAATGAAGTACTATATCAAGAGGATTGGGTTTCCTGTGATTATAAGTCAGGCATTCAGAATTTATTAGATGAATTAATACAAGAAATTGGTTTTTCTTGTTTTGGTATTATGAAGATAACATGCATATTCTTAAAAAATTCAAATAGTGCAAAAAGAGTATGCAGTGAAAAATGAACCTCCTTCTAACCCCCCGCCCCTCAGAGATGATTGCTGCCAACGGTTTCTTATATATTCTTTTAGAAAAAATGTTCACTTGTGTGTATGTGTGTATATCCTTTCTTTTGGTACTAATGGGACTGTGCTATACACACAGCTTTGGTATCTTCCTTTTAAAACATCTTCAATTGCACAATACTTGTGAATTACAGGCTTCCTATAAAGAATTCAAACAACAGTGATAGTTCATATTTTTTTCCAGCTCTTTAATTCTAGTCACCCCTCCTGAAATGATTGCTGTTAATTGATTAGCTATATATGCTCCTCGACCTTGTTCTGCATATGAGTGTATGTATGTGTGTGTACATACATACTTAAATGTTTTTTCCTTTTATTGGCCATGCTGGGCAGCATGGGGCATCTTAGTACCCTGAGCAGGGATTAAACCTGTGCTCCCCTGATTTGGGAGCGTGAAATCTTAACCACTGGACCTCCAGGGAAGTCCCCTTACCTACATTTAGACGTTCTTTGGGTTTTTTGAATGATAACATATGTTACACTAAACTTTTCCTGTGTAGTGCAAATTTTTTCTCACTTAATATTTCTTAGAGGTCTTTAAAGGAGGTTGTCATTGACAAAAGAGAAAACCAGTCCCCAAGTCACCAGGCCTCCAAAGCTCCCTTGCATTCAATGCCTGCCTAATCAGGTTTTTAGAGTTAGGTTTAGTAGGAAGCTACCTATGAAGTAGGTGAAGGGCTGTGATAAGCTGACATTATTCAGAGACCTCTGTTCTGGAAATCAAAGCCACACCCTTCAGATGCTCCACCTGTGAAATAATCGTAGTGATGCACAGCACATGACTGTCGGGATTATGTGTAGGTATTTGTGGATTCAGAGTGGCAGTAGCTTGAGGATCCATGTCACAGTGAACCTTGAATGAAGTTTAACTTGACCGTTTGTCCTGCTTCCTCATTCTGCCAGGGTCCTGAGAACATTATCTGCAGCTCTATCTCCCCATGTGGTGGTTGGATAGCCTGTTCTACAGCGTCTCGTTTTTTTCTGTATCGACTGAATTACGAACATGACAACATAAGCCTGCAGAGGGTAAGTGATAACCCGGGGTCTGGTTGAATAAGAAGAAACCTTACAGTGGGTGATTTTTGTGTGAAGTGGAAATTTTCTGAACAAGGATATGAATCCTTGTTCAGTGAGAAAACTTACAAAATGGTCTCTTATTGCCAAATTTAAAATTATGTTTTTGGAGGAGTAGGTAAATGGCACAAAATGGCAGTAAAAGGTTAGGCTTTTGAGGAGATGACGGGGGGGAGTGGAGGGGATACAGTAGGCACGTCAGTGTTCCAGGCCCTTGGCCAGTGGGCCTCCTTGGAGATAGGAAGCACTCATGTGATGTGAGCCTGGCGCTGCTAATTTTTTATGGGCTTTGGGTCTAACTTCTCTCTCCTTCTGACCTTTACCACTGTTTCCCCCAAGGTTTCCAAAATGCCAGTGTTCCTTCGCTCTGCCCTCCAGATTTTGTTTTCTGAGGATTCAACAAAGCTCTTTGTGGCATCAAATCAAGGGTCTCTTCGCGTCATTCGGCTCCAGGAAGGAGGCTTCACGCACCCGCGTGCTTTCCAACCCCAGTCAGGTGACAAGTTGGGACCTGGCCTCGGGAGAGAGTTGCCAGTCTCCGATGTTTCTATTTTTTCACTTAAATCTCAATTTTCGGGGGTTTGCTAATGCTCCTCTCAGTCCTGGAAAAACTACACACATACGTATCTGCGATTTAAAGCAGGAGGAGATACCTGGCAAGTGAAAACGCTTGATGAGATCTGAAGTGTTGCTCACACCTACTCTTTTCTCACTGGGTTTTTGATTCCTTATTTAGGGCCAGAGAAGTTTCATCACGCTTCTTGGAGTTTTGTTAGTAGAGCAAGAAGAAACTTAAAATCATTTGTGATCCTGATAACCACCATTATTATCTGTGTATATTTCTAGGAGGTGCTTGTATGTAGGTATTTTGTGGACACGTTAATTTTGGGTTTGTTATTTTTTTTTATAAAGATGAACTTGTACATACAGTTTCACTACCTGTCCTAATGTTTTTGGCTACGTTTCTGTATGTTTTGAGAACATGAGTGTGCATGAATGTGTGACTATGGGTAGATAACTTTTAGTGAGTTGACCCTTAAGAACTTAGTACTCAGTACTTCCCATGGGTCTTTTTTTTTCCTCCCTTGTCCAGGATTATAATGACTTCACCATTATTTAGACTCCATCTGTCTGGATAATCAACTTTTAAGATTTTTTTTTAATGTGGACCATTTTCAAAGTTTCCGTTAAATTAGCCACAGTATTGTCTCTGTTTTATGCTTTGGTTTTTCTGTCCACCAACCATATGGGATCCTAGTTCTCTGACCAGGGATCAGACCCACAGCCCCTGAATTGAAGGTGAAATCTCAACCACTGAACCACCAGGGAAGTCCCTGGAAAATCAACTTTTTAAAATCAACTTAAAGTCTCACTGCTCATAAGCAGCCCAAGAAGCAAACAGGAAAAGAAACTTACACATCAGGAATCAGATGAAGTAAACTGACAGTATTTATTGAGTACCTATATGTGGTTTTATTATGAAACTTAGATTCTTCACCTTGCCTTTAGCACTCATTTCAAATTGTGGTCTGCATCATGTACGTGACTTTATTTTGTCCTCCTGTCTCATCTTACTGCCTCTGATGGTCAGGCTGGTTTCTTCACAGGCCTCAAACCTGTGTTTTCCTGTCCTTGTCACTTAGCTCACAGTGTTCTCCACCCTTTTCTACCCACCTCACTCATCCTTTAGCATCTAGTTTATGTCTAGTTGTAAAGCTTTTTCATTGTTTGGGGATGTTTTATAGGCAGCACTTACTTTGGCATATCACATCACTGTCTGATATCAAAGATCTGGATTGAAAAGGGAATAGAAAATCAGGCACTTGTGATCTGCTGATGAAAATTTCGATTAATATGCCCTTCCTGGAAACCATTTTGACTGGTACCCAAGCAGGAAGGCAAGGAAGAAGGGAGGGAAAAAAGAGAGAAAGGAAAGAAAATGTGTTCTCTCTTAAATGTTGCAGCCTTCCAGGCTCCTCCATCCATGGGATTTTCCAGGCAAGAGTACTGGAGTGGGGTGCCATTGCCTTCTCCAGTTATATAGGATAAATAAGGCAATATCCTGCAAGCATTAAAAGTAATATAGAATCTTTCTTGTCATGAAAAAATGCTCAAAATCAGTATAAATATATATATTAATGTACAGTATATTAGCGCAATCCCAATTTCATAAAACAACGTGTAGGAACATATGTGTGTGTAGGCATTCATAAGAGATAACAAACCGTTTTCATCAATAGATTAACAGTGGTTATCCCTTGGTGAAGTAATTCCACATGGTTATTTTCATATTAATCTTTATACTTTTCTAACTGTTTTTGTTTACTTTAGTTACTTTTCAGCTTTACTTTAAAAACTGAGTTTTTTAAATAACCAGTGTGTTTCAGATTTAAACAAAACTATTTTTTAGATTTAACTCATCCAATAAGATGGGAGGAAATGTTTAAGAATAATGTAGCAACTGATTCAGTTTATCACATATATAAAATTACCTAAAAACAACAACAAAAAAAAGAATTTTCATGTTGCCACATTGGTTTCAAATTCTTTTAATGACAGAGATGGCTCATCTGTGCCCATGCTCCCTTAGTGCTAAATATATAGCAGGCACTTTGTAAATTAAAGATCTGCCTCAGACCTATTGAATTTGCTGCTTGTAACTTTGATTAAAAACATTTGATAGGAAAGGACGGTAGAACAACTGAGGTATAGATTTTGGTGATAGCTCTTAAAAACTCTGATTCTCCACTCTCATAGTTGAGAGCTCATCTCGTTCCCGAGCAAGCGCTGCTTTCCGGTTTCTTTCTCTCTGGCTCCTCTTTACATGAAGAATGGCTGCTTAAATTACAGTAGTAGACAGATTAGCACCTAGAACTTATTTGTAAAACTGTCGAGAAATTGTCCTGTCAGTAATCGGAAACTGAGGTGGCTTTTGCCGTCAGACTCAGGGCAGGGGTGGCTGGCTGTGGACACGGAATTCAGAGACTGAGCTGCTCTTCTGTCCTCACAGGGACCGTGCAGTCCATGTGTTTGCTAGCAGTCAGTCCAGACGGAAACTGGCTCGCTGCCTCGGGCTCCAGTGCCGGTGTCCATGTGTACAACGTGAAACAGCTAAAGGTGAGCATGAGGTTTGGTTGCAGCAAACAGGAGGAAGTTAGCCCTGCGGTTACAAGACTCAGGAAGACTGAGAGGACCTGGAAAATTACTGGCCTTTTTTTTTTTTTTTGTAAATTTTTCCTGTTTTACCTGTTTGAAACCCCAGAGCTATAATCTTAAATTAAAAGTCAGTCAATAGGAACAGTGAAGCCACTCGTGCTCAGAAATTTGAAATTAAGGATTTATGAGTAATGAAATCTACATCTAGGTTTTGTCTGTATTTTGAGGAGGAAAATTCTGATCTACAGAGGAATAGGTGCAGATAGAAACAATTTCCTTCAATAGCTTGCCTTGTAATCTCAAGATATTTTCAAATTAAACAGAACTAGGAATAGCAGGAAAACATTTTTCACTAATTAGCAATGATATTGTCATCCCCAGATTGAATTACTAATGTTCCCTTATAGGTTGTCATCTTCATCTGAAAGTCAGATAATAATTACCATAAACTTAAGGGGGGTGGGGATGGGGAGGAGAGGGTGAGATGTATGGAGAGAGCAACATGGAAACTTACATTACCACATGTAAAATAGATAGCCAATGGGAATTTGCTGTATGACTCAGGGAACTCAAACAGGGGTTCTGTATCAACCTAGAGGGGTGAGATAGCGGGGGAGATGGGAGGGAGGCTCAAGAGGGAAGGGCCATATGTATACCTATGGCTGATTCATGTTGATATTTGACAGAAAACAACAAAACTTTGTAAAGCAGTTATCCTTCAGTTAAAAAAAGAAAATACAAAAGAAAAAAAAAAGAATTACCCTAAACTTAATAACTTTATTGCATTGTGGCAAGAGCATGTATTGCTCTTTGAGCCTTGCCTGGCATTTAAAAGTGTTCTGTGTACCAGTGCCCATGCCTTGTGATGGACATATATGTCCTTGCCTAGTCATTAATTTCTTTTTTTTTAAATTAATGTTTATTGGCATATGGTTGCTATACAGGCATTAATTTCTTTTAAGTTCAGTGTAGAGCTGCAGATCCCCTGTTCAGTGATGTGTTTACGAGCAATTCATACCTGTGTAGAGACAGCAGGGAAGGCTTTACCTCCAGGTCTTCTGTGAACACTGTCATTTTTCTTGGCAGTTAAACTTGCACTTTAAAAAAAAATGAAATTAAAGTTTATCGTTTGGGGAAATACCTGACATTTACAGGAACTTCCGTAGAATAGAACGTTTTGAGTTCCAAGGAACACTATTTTAAAGCTACTGACCTAGACCATCCGGTCTTTCCTGGGGGACGGAATCCCGTTTTAGAGTTTCCTTTGTCTTTGATTTGTCCCCAGCTTCACTGCACAGTGCCTGCTTACAACTTCCCTGTGACTGCTCTGGCCATCGCACCCAATACCAACAACCTCGTCATTGCTCATTCTGACCAGCAGGTAAGAGATCCCAGTGCTTTCTAATTCCCTCCAAATGGATGGGAACTAAAAAGCTGAGATAATAACAATTTTGGAGGAGCTTTTCTTCACAAATACTGAATGATACAAAAGCAGTTTCCTCTGGTGTGTAATAAAGCTTTCACATAAAACAATTTCTTTTAAAATCACATAAAAAACATAAAATACTTAGGAATAAGCATCACCAAGGAAGTGAAAGGATCTATGCTGAGAACCATAAAACATTAATAGAGGAAATCAAAGATGATTCAGAGAAATAGAAGGATATCCCCTGCTCTTGGATGGGAAGAATTAATATTGTTAAAATGACCATACTACTGAAAGTAGTCTGTAAATTTAATGTGATTCTTATCAAATTACTTGTGACATTTTTCACGGGACCAGAACAAGTAATCCTAAAGTTTATATGGAATCATGAAAGACCCAGAATTGCCAAAGCAGTCCTGAGGAGAAAGAACAAAAGCAGGAGACATAACCCTTCGAGACTTCAGACATTACTACAAAGCTATAGTAATCAAAACAGCTTGGTAGTGACACAAAAACAGACATAGGGATCAATGGAACAGACTAGAGAGCCCAGAAATAAACCCACCTACCAATGGGTTAGTTTATCTTCAACAAAGGAGATAAGAATATACAATGGACAAAATTAGTGCTTTATCTACCACTTTTTTCCATACCAAGTTGTAAATGAGAATATGATTATAAGAGCTGTAGAATATCTGAGCTACAGAACACATTATGCATGAATTTATCAATACTTATAAATCCTCTCTGGTCAAATAGGCTTGATAATACCTGCCTCACTGAGCTAGTATACAAAAGATTAAATGTGATTCAAGAACCACTGTTTTAAAAAACCAAATTATTATAAATTCTATTAAGTTTATAAATATTATATACAGATATACATATGACTTTATAAATTATCATAAAATTCAGAAACATTTTAAAAAGCTGAACCATCTCAATGCAGGGCTCTAAGAAGCACACTTGAGTAGACCACTAGGCAGATGATGCTGGCTACTTTGATTAGCAGTTTTTACACAGACATTTCGATTACATGAAGAAAATGGAATCTCTCATTTTAACTTCTTCTCTTGTTAAAACTAGCGGGAAATTTTTTGTATCTGCTAATTAGAGATTAATAGCGTTACTCACCAGAGAAGGCAGTGGCACCCCACTCCAGTACTCTTGCCTGGAAAATCTCATGGATGGAGGAGTCTGGTAGGCTGCAGTCTACCAGAGCAAGACTAAGAGTCTTACTCTAAGAGTCGGACACGACTGAGCGACTTCACTTTCACTTTTCACTCTCATGCATTGGAGAAGGAAATGGCAACCCACTCCAGTGTTCTTGCCTGGAGAATCCCAGGGACGGCGGAGCCTGGTGGGCTGCCATCTGTGGGGTCGCGTGGAGTCGGACACGACTGAAGCGACGCAGCAGCAGCAGCAGCAGCAGCGTTACACACTGCAGTGAGGATACCAGGAGACAGCACTTCATATATTGCATAAATTAGTATGACCCCCTTAGAGAGCATTTGGAGAAACCTAAAAAAAGATTTTAATTCACATCATCTTTGATTCAGAAGTTCCAGCTCTAGAAGTTCTCGCCGCAGGTGTATGCTTTCAGTTGTACAAAAAAGACACTGATACAGAGAGAATCATTACAGCCTCATGTGTAGTAGCCGAAGATTGGAAATACCTCAGTGCTCATTAAACAGATAGAAAAATCCTGCTACATGCAGGAAGTGAATAGATTATTATTATGCCTTCTTCAAAGGGAGCATAAGTGACGTGTGTGGACGTTGGTATGAGTCAGTCTCCATGATACAATACTCAGTGAAAAATGCAACATGCAGAACAGTGTGTACTCTGTGCATAAAATATCTCTGAAAAGATGTAAATAAGGAACAGGCTACTTTTGTCTTGGGGAAAAGAGATATTAAGATTGCAGGGTGATTTTTCACTATATAAACCTTTCTGTGCTGTTCGAATTGTTTATTGTTCTGTAATTTACCTTACATCGTTTTTATTTTAAAAAAAACAGCAATCGAGACTTCCTTGGTGGTCCAGTGGTTAAAACTCTGTGCTTCTACTACAGGGGTCGTGGGTTTGATCCCCAGGTGGGGAACTAAGATCCCGCATGCTGTGTGGTGCAACCAAAAAAAAAAAAAAAAGTAGTGAAAATGCGTATCCTGAATATGATACAGGCAAGGTTTATATAGCTGTTTTTCCGGTCAGGAATGCCCTTCTGGTTTTCTGGGTACCAGCCTGCGTTTCCTCTGTGTCATGTCCTTTCTCAGGTATTTGAGTACAGCATCCCAGACAAACAGTACACGGAATGGAGCCGGACTGTCCAGAAGCAGGGGTTCCATCATCTTTGGCTCCAAAGGGACACTCCCATCACACACATCAGTTTTCATCCCAAGAGACCAATGCACATCCTCCTCCACGACACCTACATGTTCTGCCTCATCGACAAGTCACTGGTGAGTCCTTCTCCACTGCCACCTGTGCTCTCACTGGCTTCTGCTTTCCGTAGCAGTCTTTTGTTCTGAAAGCAAAGGAGGACCATGAGTTAGAGGAAGAGAATCAGAGTAAAGGTTGCTGGTACCTTCTTTGGAGGGAAGGAGCTTTTAGTTCTGCAGATTTCCTCATTTTTCTTCCCAGTCTCCGGAGGCTCTGAGGGAAGGGGCAGGCCTTGGTGTGCTGGTTTTTGCTGATTTGAATATTTCCCTGCTTTGCCTCTAAGCACATAAAATTAAGTAGGAAAAAGATGAGGTCCATATTCAGAAAGTAGCCATAATCAGGCACTCAGTCACTTCCGCTTTTGCACCCTGGGGTGACTGACAGGATTTCATTGAAGGATATACATACAGGCTGGGGTTTTGACCGCTTGTGCCCCCCTGAGTTGAATTTACTGACACACCATCTGCCAGTTTGAGGAGCTATTGTTAGTGTCTTTAGAAAAGGCCAGTTAGGAAAATTCCATCCTTCGTGGCTGTGATTTAGGTGGGATGTGAACATTTTTTTTTTCCGTTCCAGATTCCAGCCTCTGCCAGCTGCTCTTTTGATTCACCCTGAATTTCGTGTCTTTTTCTGGGCAGGCACTGTCTTCCCAGCAGCGGTGTGAGCTGTGGCCACGCCGTAATGCAGTCTGGGCTTACAGCAGTCGGCCCACGGTGTTTTGGTGTATTGTGAAGGTGGGGTAGGAGCAGCACGGGGAGAGCAGCAGATGGCTCTAAAGGAGGTGTGCGTGGTGATGTGTCACTGGAACTCATCTCGTGGGCCCTGCGTGCTCTGGGTGTGGGAAGCAGAGCCGGCTGACAAGTGCCTTTTGCGAGATGATGGTACAGGAAGGGCCCCTCCCACTCCGTTGCCTCTTTATAACTCAACTCAGATCAGCCCAAGCTGTTTTGTTCCCCCAGTATTGGTGATAAGTCCATCGCCTCCTCATGAAGGGCAGAGCTATTTCCCAAGGAAGTCAGAAATGAAATAATCACTTGCTTGGCTAGAGGTCATCATCTCTCGCAGTGTCAGTGACATCAGTGGGGGTGGTTTGTGTCAGTTGGGTAGCCCATGCATGGTCTGCCTGGGGGAGACTCTAGAAAGCAGAGCCTGCACAGGCTGAGCTCCTGTGCACGCCAGTTTGTTTCTGTCTCACAAAGTGTTACTGACGAGACTGGCCAGAAGCCCCGGGCCAGCCCTTTGATCTTGCTGGCAGAGGGTACCAAGCTCTCTTTGCCATGTATTCCCCCCGCTCTACAGTAGAGCTGGGTGTGTGGCTCTAGCTTTCTCCCTGAAGTAAGAAAAGTCAGGGAGGGAGACTTCCCTGGTGATCCAGTGGTTAAGACTGCACTCCCAACACAGGGAGTGTGATTTCAGTCCCTGGTCAGGGAGCTAGGGTCCCACATGCCGTGCGGCACAGTCAAAAATAAATTAATTAAAAAAAAAGAATCAGAGAGGTAGTAAGTGTATAATATGATGTTTAGAAGATGGAGTTTTCCTGAAAAATCACTAGAGTCTTTTGGTCTGTAGAGGCCCAATTTAAACAATAATAATTATTAAACAACATATTTTTGTCTTTCTAGCCTCTTCCAAATGACAAAACCTTACTGTACAACCCACTGCCTCCCACAAACGAATCCGATGTCATCAGGAGGCGCACAGCTCATGCCTTTAAAATTTCTAAGAAATATAAGGTAATACATCTTCCATCATATTCTGAGTGGTTGGTTCCCTGTGATATTATCAAAATGTAGTTAAGTCCCACAAGAGGAAGACAAGAGTGCCTTCATTGTACGTGCAGGGAACCTGGTTTGGGGAAATAAGCTGCCTTTCTGAGGCTGTTTGTCCCTTAGATTTGTAGTTGATTGTTCTTGCCTCAGTATATTAGAGCCAGGCACATCATACTTTACAAAAATGAAATACGTAGGTTGTGAGAAATGATGGTGGAGCTCAGTTGGGTCTCTGTTTGGGTTAAAGCTGGGCTTTTAAATTTGACTTCCAGTGGAGAATAGTTTTTCCACAGGATAAGTTTCAAGCAAATGGAAGTCATTGAATTTATGATCCCCTTTCTGGGCTAGGCTTTCCACTCTGATAGAACACGTATTCATTAAATCCTAGAACATTTCTTGGGGGTCTGCAGAATTTTTTAGAGGAGGAGGTGTTTTAAATTTAAGTAATTTGTAATTTGCCATTTATCAAGTTTAGGCTCCAGAGCCCTCTGTTACCATCAATTCATAAGAAATTAGAGGCTCACAGACCTTCTTTACAGAGAAAAATGAAGAATCCTCCTAAAATCTTAAATGATTGGATTCAGTTATAAAAGCTCCCAACCTTTGGAGTTCTAGGGCAGGAAGGCTCATCAGAGATTTACTTCCCTCCAGCTCGCACGAGGCTAGCCTTTTGGCCCTAGATAGTCAGCTGAGAACTAGCCCTGGAATCTAACTCCTGGTGAGAACCTTACCATCTCTCTCCAGCCTCTGCTCTTTGTGGATCTCCTGGATGAAAAGACCCTGGTGGCGGTAGAACGGCCTCTGGATGACATCGTTGCTCAGCTCCCACCACCCATCAAAAAGAAGAAATTTGGAACCTAAAAAGGGCACCATCTGTGTCCTTCCTTGAACTGTCTACCCTGTTTTCACAAATCATGATAATAAAACAAAGTTATTCTTTAGGACTAGTCATTATGAATGTTACTCTCTAAAATACTGGACAGTAATTTCCCTTCATCGACTGAAAGCGAACAGAAACTGCCAGGTATTTGTCATTTGGATAATGTTCCAGTTAACCACAAATTCATCCAACTTTTTTTAGTATCCTGTTCTTCAGACCTTACTCCCAGAGGTGGGGGAAGGCGATAGTTGCCATCTATTTCCTAACACGTGCTTGAGGCTTCCAAAGGCTGACAACTTTCATTGTCTACCAGCCTGTAGCCCACAGCCCGTCAGAGGTATGGGGACTTGGCCCAAGTTGCCTTCGAGGATAGGGAAACTGTGGTTGCTTATCCAAGCCGGCCTCACTACCGAAAGCCATAATCAGGGTTATGATTCAAAAGTGAATTTTAACTGTAATGCTCCATCTGAAAAATAGGTGCCCTTAGCCACTGGTAGTGAACTATTAAATTTTGTTTGAAAGGAAAGAATCAGGTTTGGGGATATCAGTCTCAGTAACACATCTTTTTATGTTCTAAGCCCATTCCAAAGGTTAGGGAAAACATTGGGCATTTTCTTACAGAGCAGGAGTGGAGGTGGGGACCCAAAAGCCTGATGTATAATATTTCACCCTTTCTGTTCTCTTTGGCTTGCTTTGACATTGTTATTCTTATAGGTGTCATCGTTGATGAGTTTTAATGTGATCTTTTAAATTAGAACATGAAGAACTAAAGTTGACCTGAACGAAGCAGATAGATTTCTTTCTCATCTACGTGGATATATTCTGTTGCATGCCTGTGGAAATCCAGTATGTGTGGTTTTGTTTGGGATAGGTGAAAGGCTGTGGTACAGACAGAGGAACATGAGGGCTCTGATGACATCATGAGTAAAGTGCTGATGAGAAACATTTTTACTGAGATGAACCCCACCCTCCAGCTTCAGTTCAGTCACTCAGTCGTGTCCAACTTTTTGCGACTCCATGGACTGCAGCACACCAGTCCTCCCTGTCCATCACCAACTCCTGGAGCTTACTCAAACTCAATGTCCATTGAGTCAGTGATCCCATCCAACCACCTCATTCTCTGTCATCTCCTTCTCCTCCCGCCTTCAGTCTTTCCCAGCGTCAGGGTCTTTTCCAGTGCATCAGTTCTTTGCATCAGGTGGCCAAAGTATTGGAGTTTCAGCTTCAGCATCAGTCCTTCCAATGAATATTCAGGACTGATCTCCTTTAGGATGGACTGATGGGATCTCTTTGCAGTCCAAGGGGCTCTCTAGAGTCTTCTCCAACACCACAGTTCAAAAGCATCAATTCTTTGGTGCTCAGCTTTCTTTATAGTCCAACTCTCACATCCATACATGACTACTGGAAAAACCATAGCTTTGACTGCACAGACCTTTGTTAAAGTAATATATCTGCTTTTTAATATGCTGTCTAGGTTGGTCATAGCCTTTCTTCCAAGAGCAAGCATCTTTTAATTTCATGGCTGCAGTCACCATCTGCAGTGATTTTGGAGCCCCAAAACTAAAGTCTGTCATTGTTTCCCCATCTATTTGCCATGAAGTGATGGGACTGGATGCCAGGAGCTTAGTTTTCTGAATGTCGAGTTTTAAGCCAACTTTTTCATTCTCTTTCACTTTCATCAAGAGGCTCTTTAGTTCTTCTTCACTTTCTGCCATAAGGGTGGTGTCATCTGCATAACTGAGGTGTGAAATATTGATATTTTTCCCAGCAATCTTGATTCCAGCTTGTGCTTCATCCAGCCCAGCATTTCTTCATGATGTACTCTGCATATAAGGTAAATAAGCAGGGTGACAATATACAGCCTTGACGTACTCCTTTCCCAGTTTGGAACCAGTCTGTTGTTCCATGTCCAGTTCTAATTGTTGCTTCCTGACCTGCATACAGATTTCTCAAGAGGCAGGTCAGGTGGTCTGGTATTCCCATCTCTTGAAGAATTTTCCACAGTTTGCAGTGATCCACACAGTCAAAGCCTTTGGCGTAGTCAACAAAGCAGAAATAGAAGTTTTCTGAACTCTCTTGCTTTTTTGATGATCCAGCGGATGTTGGCAATTTGATCTCTAGTTCCTCTGCCTTTTCTAAAACCAGCTTGAATATCTGGAAGTTCACGGTTCACATACTGTTGAAGTCTGGCTTGGAGAATTTTGAGCATTACTTTACCAGCGTGTGAGATGAGTGCAATTGTGCAGTAGTTTGAGCATTCTTTGGTATTGCCCTCCAGCCTGGAAAGGGGGGAAAAAATGAGAATTTCTAGTAGGAGAATTAACAGAGGTAATAAGATAAACAGAGCCGTATAATATATAATATAAAGGAAAGCCTATTTCGGGTTACTAAGAGAGAAGAGATATAACAAGGTGTATAATGGTTGGTTTATAATGTCCTTTTTGCCCCATCTTTTTATGTTTTTTTTCCAGTGAGAAGAGTAAACAAATAGATGCAACATTTCAGGTCATTTGTGTAAAGTAACTTTCCTCTCTCTTAAGTACACCTTCTTAGTGAGACATATTCTTCCGGTCTGCATTTGACTGGACTAGCCCAGGCTTTCAGTAGACTGGAATATCCTGCCCTTCCTAAGAAATCTTTGAGGTCTTCTTTTGTGTGATTGCAATCAAAGTTCAAGTCACTGAGCTACAGTGACTATGATCAGAAGGAGGCTGCTGCCGCTAAGTCACTTCAGTCGTATCCGACTCTGTGTGACCCCATAGACGGCAGCCCACCAGGCTCCCCCGTCCCTGGGATTCTCCAGGCAAGAACACTGGAGTGGGTTGCCATTTCCTTCTCCAGTGCATGAAAGTGAAAAGTGAAAGTGAAGTCGCTCAGTTGTGTCCGACTCTTAACGACCTCATGGACTGCAGCCTACCTTGCTCCTCCTTCCATGGGATTTTCCAGGCAAGAGTACTGGAGTGGGTTGCCATTGCCTTCTCTGAAGGAGGCTAGAATGCCTTAAATATTAACTCACTCGCTTTTCCCTGACTGTAGAGCTATAAATTCATAGACTCTTTATTAACTGGAATCTAGTTTAAGACTTGCTTTACTTAACTTTAAACATATTCTGAAATCCTGTTGATGGTGGCAGGTGTAATTCTGACAGAGAGGGCTCACAGATCATCTGAGTGAGGAAGTAAAACTTTTCTGAAAGTAGAAAGCATTCCTTTGCAACATTTCCAGCCAATGACTTGGACTTCCATAAATGGTATGGGAAGTAAAAGCTTTGGGCCTCGAAATTCTTCCTAAGCGGAGAGTTTCTGAATTACAAATGAAGCAGAAAGTGATTGGGGCAGAAAGTTAGAGAAATTGGGGGAAGGGAAAGGGAAATAGTGTATGTAAGGGACACTTTGGAGCCTGCGTTTTAGGGTGATTTTACTTTAGGAGTTTGTGTAACCTAGACGCATTATGTTTCTGTTTCAGGCATTTTGCAGACTGCTGCTCATACTCGAGTGCCACAGAAAAATTTTGAGCTGAGACCAACTTGAGAAAGGTCATATTTGCGAACCTGACTCAATTGCTTTAAAAATTCACTTTTCTCATGCAGTAACTAGTAATTGGATCTCTGAATGGATAATGAAATCTTTACCAGGGAGATTACGCCAGTTTAGACGGAGAGAAACTGAAATCTTGGATATTGGAAGAAAGTTAGAGATCATGTACTCTGAGGGTTTTAAAGTTTGTTTTTTTTTTAAGTATCAAAACTTTCTTCAAATGGAACTTTGTTCTGAACTGAAATATATGCTACAGATAAAAGTGGAGCTGTTTAGGCTTTTGGGGGTGGGGGTGGGGGAGCGAGGCCCAAGAGTTTCTGAAAGAAACCTGTGTGGCTCTTGGCCTCATTTTTATACTCACACTCATGGAAATGGAGAACAAGAGAAGGTGATTTTTCCCATGGTTACACAATGGTTCATTAGAAGCCAAGGTAGCATCCTTAATAATTATTCTTCTACTGTCTCTTAGCAGGAGGGATGCACTCATAAATAGGATTAGCAGGCGTGGTCTGCTAAGGATTTTCCATTCCACAGGCTGCAGAAAAGGTGTTTAAGCATTTCTTGCTCTGGATGAGCACTTGATTTCGCTATTAGAATGAGTTCTCTGGGCAGTCTTGTGTGTAAACCAGAGGTTGTAATGAACAACCTCGCATGTTGTCTGCTGCTGCTCTCATGGGGATGTTACTCTGAGGTTCATTCTTAGGGCTGGACTTGCTAACTCATGTGGTGCTCATTTTCTTTCAGTTTCCCTTTGGAGTTGAGTATATGTCCGTCAGAAGGGTTTGAAAGCACTTACTTATTTCCTTAAAACTTTGACACTCTAGTGATAGACTTTAGTTTTAGCCTGTCCAATAGGTGAAAAATAGTGTTCTGCCTTTCCTTGTTTACTCATGAATTTGCTCACTTTTTAGTGTATTTTGGCTATTTGGCTAATTGTGTAAATGGCATGACCTCGTCTCCTTTTCCTCCTAATGTATTGTTTCTTTCTTTCATATTTCAAGGCATTTTATGATGCAGTATCCAGTAAACTCTCCGTGGTGGTGGAAATGTTCTGTATCTGTGCTGTACCATAGCCACATCTGGCTGTTGAGCACTTGAAATGTGGCTTGTATGACTAAAGAACTGAATTTTTAAATTTTAATTGACTTTAGGAATTCCCTAGCTATTCAGTGGTTAGGACTCTGCACTCTCACTGCTGAGGGCCCAGGTTCAGTCCCTGGTCAGGGAACTAAAATTTCATAAGCCACATAGCGCAGCCAAAAAAAAAAAAATTAAATAGCTATGTGTAGTAAGTGGGTTTCTTAGTGGACAACACAGATCTAGATATTAAGGCTTAGCTTGTGTCAGTTCTGTCTTTAGAACTTAATATCTATTTAACATACATTTATTGAGTGTCTGCTATATGCTTTGTATCAGCCAACAGACAGAAGATGGTGTTAGCCCTTAAGAACTTCACTGCCTAGTTGAGGAGAGAAGCCCATCAACATTAGAGATGAGCACAAAGAAGGGGCACCTAACGAGGCTGAAGGTAGGAGACAGTCCTTGAGAACTGGGTAGGAATTAGCAAGGTGGAAAGGAGAAGAAGAGAGGCCTTCCTGCAGCATTCTGCATGCAAAGGTCTGAAGCGAGAGCATAGCCTGTCCAAGGGTTCACCAGTAGTGCCATGTGGGTGAAACACAGCATAGATCAGAAACGGAGGAAAATGAGGCTGAAGGGTACGTAGTCCTGGGTGCACCCTGGGGGTGACAGCTTCCCCAGCTGATAGTAACCAAGCAGCAGATGAAGCACCTAGGAAAGGTAAGAGTAGAGAGCGCAGAGGAGAGCTAAGCAGCTTAGGTAAGGAGATTTGGATCAAGAGCCCTTAAGCCCACGTGTAGTGAAAAATAGGGCCAGATAGGAGTGGACCTTGAAGTCTGCAGTTAAGAATTATCATTCAGTGGAAGACACAGTTATGAACCACTCACATTCCAAGAGATGGCACAGTAAAAATGTCCACTTGTGTAAGTAAAGGGCAGAAGAGACTGGCAGTTAGGGAGGCAAATAACAGGCTCTTGTGTAGGTTTTTACCTCGGGGTTTGTATTAGTTTGCTAGGGTTGCCATACTGCATCACAGTCACTGGGTAGCTTAAACAACAGAAGTTCATCCTCTCACAATTTTGGAGGCTAGAAATCCGAGATCAAGGAAGTAACATTTCCTCAGTTTCTTCTAAGGCCTCTTTCCTTGGTTTGTAGAGGGCCCTTTTCTCCTTGCGTCTTACCTGTGTGTCTGTGTCCTAATCTGTTTATAAGTTACATTGGACCAGGGCCCACCCTAATGACCTTATTTTAATTTAATTACCTCTTTAAAAACCCTGTCTCCAAACACAGTCTCACTCTGAGGTGCTGTGGACCTGGATTTTCAGCCTATAAATTTTGAGGAAACACGATTCAGCCCATGACAGTGTGTGTGGAAGGGCTTCAGGGGCTTTGTGAGCCCCCAGGTTTGAATGCTGAGTTTTACACAAATGTGCATCTGTCTGAGGTGGGTCCCCAGCAGGCAGCTGATTCCCAAGGAGATCCATGTGTATATGATAAGTCACTTCAGTCATGTCCAACTCTGCAACCCTGTGGATGTGGACTATAGCCCACCAGGCTCCTCTGTCTATGGGGTTCTCTAGGCAAGAATACTGGAGTGGGTTGCCATGCCCTCCTCCAGGGGATCTTCCCAACCCAGGGATTGAACCTGTATCTCTTTTGTCTCCTGCATTGGCAGGTGGGTTCTTTACCACTAGTGCCACTTGGGAAGCTCAAAGGATCCATGATCCCTCCCCAGTTGGCTGTTTATGTGAGACGAAGGCCTTACTGGAAACGCCACAGGCATCGATAAACATGATTTGTTGTTCACTTGTATATGAAGAAAGAGAGTTTAAGCTGACTAGAAGACTACAGGTGTTAACTGCAAGGCACTGGAAATTCCATTAGAACTGGTATGGAAGGAAAGTGGATTTTTATTTTTGGACCTTCTTTGAATTTCACGGGAAATTATATAATTACCATGATTGTCAATAAAAAACACTGGGGATTTTACGTAACTTAAGTGGATTCAATGAACTAAACTTCTGCTTGTTAATGTCCTAATATTTTCCTAAAAGGAAAGTCACAGAACTACAAAACTGTCACCAGCTGCTTCTCATTAGGAATGTGGTTAACAGATGTGGGTTTTAGTTATAACGCTTGAGATAGTTAATCCATTTTTGTGGGTTTCAGATGGATAGTGATTTATCTTGGTGGGATGAATTTTAAAATGCGCTTGCATCAGCTAAAGGGTACTGTAGGCGCCTTTTCCTCTTGCACTTCATGTTTGTGCTGGAGAGAAAAACACACTCTAGGATATTTCTCCTGGAAGACAAAGTCATACTGTCGAAAGGGACAGTTGATCTCACTGTTCCCTAACGGGGGTGGATATTTTTTCAGAGTTGGATGTTGGATTGGTTATCTTCCAAGCTGCTTTCTCCCTCTGGCCTCTTCGTTAGTAGTGACTGAGCAGCTCTTGCTTTTGTTCCTCTGGCATCAGGCCGCCTTTGTGGTGTAACCTTCAGGCTTGCTAAGGGCTGCAGTTTTGCCTGAGGCCCTCCTTCCTCATGAAATTACACAACACTCAAACCTTGGAAGCAGCCCCAGATCCACTAATTCTTTCCTTTGGCGGACTTTTGGCACTCTGTACTCCCTTTTAGCCGAAGTGTAGCTTTACACGAGATCTGTTTGTTACCAAAATTAATTTGGCCATTTGCTCTTTAAGCCTGGAATCAAATAATAGGATGGTGGACTCATTCCTCGATAAAGTATAGACTCTCAGCTGGAGAGTTTCTTCCAAAGGTTTTCACTGTGGCTGCTGCGAAAGGTCAGCAGGTAATGAGAGCAGCAGCAGCACTTTTCATGGAACTCTCGCCTCAGTACAGTGCTGCCGAGCACTTGGCAGCCACCGTCCCAGTCAACCGTCCCAGCTGCCCTTTGAGGTAGATGTCTGAAGTTTTTTGAAGAACACTGAGCCTCTGACCTCAGTCCCTTGAGCGCTGTCATATAACTAGTAAGTGGCCAGACTATGATTTGAACCTTGTGCTTTTATTTTTGTTTGTTTGAGGCAAGCACCTGATACAGGTTTATTTGTTAATTTTTAAAATTGGAGTATAATTGCTTTACAATGTTGTATTAGTTTCTGCTGTACAACAACGTGAAGCAGCCGTATGTATACATATATCCCCTCCCTCTGGAGCCTCTCTCCCACCCCTCTAAGTCATCACAGAGCTGAACCTTGTGCTCTTAATTACCATGCTATATCGCACACATAGTATGAGAGAAAAGAAGAAAGGGGGAGAAGGGCCATAGGCTTTTGAGAGAGCCTAGAATCAGAGCCTGAGTCAGAATTGTAGGAAATGATGGAACTGAGAGAGCTAACCCAGCCCCCTCACTTTACTGTAGCAACGATGCCTGCCTTGTTCTGAGAAAATGGTAAGAGAACAGCTTGAGCAGAGAATACCTATTGATAGGTGACAGGAATGAAAGGTGATTAGGAATTATCACAGCCATTCCCTTTTTTAGAGGCAGATAAAATAGCATGCTTGTTCAAAGAATTATGTGTGCTTGTCTTGCCATCCCTAAGAAACTATGGGAACAGATGTGTACTCTTTTTAATTCAGATTTCATTATCCACAGTAAGTAGATTTCCACTATTTGAGATTTCCTAGATGGCAATTTTCACTCTGCAAGGAACCAATAACCTTCAGAGGGATTATTTGAAATGACTGCAGCGCAGGAGGCACTGAATTTCAGTCAATCACGTGTTTAATGAGTTCCTTCTCTGCAAGGTGGTATTTTTGGAAGAGTGGGGAACAAAAGGAAGTCGATGGGTGGTTCCTGCCCTCCTGTATTCTGTAACCTACTTGGACAAACAAGCAAGGCATAGAATAAAGCTGTTCAAAGGAAAAAGAATCCCAACAAATTGGGAAGACGAGAAAACTGGGATGAGATCTTGCAAGGTGGTTAAGTGGTTAAAAGGGGCAGGGAGCGTTTAGAAGGATGGTCTCCAGCAGGAATGTGCGGGGCGTCCTTGGGAGACTCTGGGTGAGTTTGGCCAATCTGTAGTGATGAAAGAGAATATGGAAAATTAATTTAAGTTCTGATGGAAGAGCTTATAAAACCAGTTCAAAAAAAAATCAAAAACAAAAACAAAACCAGTTCAATAGTTTGGAATCCCAATATCAATCTCCATTACCTTCTCTCTTCCTAGGGTTATTTTGCTATATAACTTATATAAGTGCCCTCACCTACTATTTAGTTGTAAGATCTATGACTTCCTTCAGTTCTGTTGACCAAAAGGTCATGACATTTTTGGAAAGAATTTCCAGCACTTCCCTTTTGCTCATCAGGGTA
The DNA here is from genome assembly GCF_000754665.1 of Bison bison bison. Classification (NCBI taxonomy): domain Eukaryota; kingdom Metazoa; phylum Chordata; class Mammalia; order Artiodactyla; family Bovidae; genus Bison; species Bison bison. The sequence goes on along the minus strand of NW_011494869.1, from coordinate 5,641,759 downwards.
TCTTCAAGTGGCTAACCTTTGGGTGATTATGTACGTAAAAGATTCAAAATTGTGCTTATACTCTAAGGAGTCAGCTGCCAAGTGCTCTCTAATAAGCAGAAATTTCACATAACTCAGGCCTCTGGGGGCTCACGCCTCAGCTGGAGCAAAGCCAGAAACGTCTGTGACTGCAGGTGCACGTGGGCACATCGGGACCTGCCGGAACAGCCAGCTGGCCTCACTGCAGTTGATTTAGGAGAGGCTGGAGGGTTGAGCTTCTGCTGACACTTGCAGCTTGGAAAATCCTGCTCTGCTAATTGCAAAGAGGATTCTGCTGTGATGATTTTTTAGGGGTAAGACACTCTTCTCATTGTGAATTCTTTCTTCACTTGGGCTCTGGGTGACTTCTAGTCTCTATTTTTATTGTTTTCATTTCTGGTATAGGAGGCTCTTTGAAAGTTTCTGCCCATACTTGAATGTGCATTCAGAGTGTTGCATGGACACAGCTTACGAGCTTCAACATGAACTTCATGAGCAAGCAGGTATACAAACCCCTTTTACAGGAATTGGTGTACACTCCCTGGGCTGGCATCCCCCTTCTCCCCCCGCCACCAACTCCCCTCCTGCCCAAATGCAAATAGGGGAATTTTGCTTTTCTTGCCCCCCAAAAAAAGGAACATTAGAGGGCACAGTGATCTCATGTTTTTGAGATCAATCTTCCCAGTGTGATTTCTGGACCTCATCCTTGAGGTCTGGACTTCTTTTTAAAAAAAAAAAAAAAACACTGGACCAGGAGGGTGGGAGACATGAGTTGTCTGTTTCTTCACTGTGGCGTTTGGGCCAGAATCTGTGACTTTCTAGGCCTCAGTTTCCTAGCTCTTTTTTTGTTTTGTAATTTTAAGGTGAGATAGCTGATTTATTCTCCCCATTCTTTTTTTCCTTTGAGTATAATTGCTTTACAATGTCGTGTTACTTTCTGCTCTTGGAGCCCATGAAACTGGAAGAAGCAAGTGAACTGTATCACCTCTATCTTTGGATAAAACCTGCTGCAGGCCCTACATTGTGCAGTGTTTCTGGGGAGGCCCATGTGCACTTGCCCCAACATAAAGCCATGGCCTCCAGGGTGAGAAAGTTAGATCTACAAATTCAAGTCCAAACACCTCCAAATATGTGGTTATATGCGGCTTTTTACACTCGTATCCTGTCATTGCCACTGACCCTATCCTCTGTTGACATTGGATTCTGGCATCTCCCTAAGTAACCATCATTTTACAGATATCTTTGAGACCTACATATCGTGGCTGTGGGGCTAAAGATACCTTTCCTCTGACATTACTGGCAAGTAAACGGGATTACAAAACAGAGTGACAAACGCTTGGACTTTTGAGTTTCATTGTCACCTCTGTAAGGCTGACCCCAGGCCTAACTAAATGTTCTCTTCTGCTCACAGGGCATTTTCTACTTGACACTCACCACATACTATAACATCAGGTTAGCTGATTCTCTTTTCCTCCCCAACTAGACTCTCAGCTGTGGTGCATTTTATTCATCTCATCTCCAGGCCTCAAAAAGGAGCACACTTGGCGGAGCTTTCCGTAAACCAATCAATGCAAAAGTGAACCTGCAACTCGTTCTGTAAACCAATCAATGCAAAAGTGTACCTGCAACTGGGTCTTGCAGGCTTGCGAAGTGCCTCTCGAAGCTGATTTTACTCTCCGTGCCCAGGCAGCTCTGGCGAGTTGCACGGTAGAGGAGCTGGGGGTGGGGAGATCGGAGGCGTACGAGGGAGAAAGTGAGACAGAGCTCAAACCACGAGAGCTGCCGCTGTAACCCACTGGACTGCGGGCAACTCCTTAACCTCCCGGAAGCGGCTCGGCTGTCCTCTCCCCACACCTCCGGAAGGTGGGCGTGGCTTCATGAATAATGAATCACCGCTGGGGGCGGGGCCGGGCCCGCCCCCAGGGGCGGGAAGGGGGAAGCGCCGAGGCTGCCTGACTGGAATGAGGGTAGCTGCGGCGACTGCGGCGGCGGGAGCGGGGCCGACCATGGCGGTGTGGACGCGGGCCACCAAAGCGGGGCTGGTGGAGCTGCTCCTGAGGGAGCGCTGGGTCCGAGTGGTGGCCGAGCTGAGCGGGGAGAGCCTGAGCCTGACGGGCGACGCCGCGGCGGCTGAGTCTGAGCCCGCTCTCGGGCCCGCGGCGGCCGCCTTCAA
>NW_011494869.1:5630593-5639304 GCF_000754665.1 Bison bison bison | reverse complement strand
GGACCTGCGCCAGGCCACCCACGACCAGGCCGTGCAGGCACTGAAGCGCGCGGGCAAGGAGGTGCTGCTGGAGGGTGAGCCGGGCCGGCGGGCGGGCGGCACTGGGCTGGGCTGGCCGGCGCTCACTTTGTTCTGCCACCCTGCCCCCCTTTGCGGGGCCAGCCCCTTCCCTCCCACCCGGAGACCTCACCTTCTCCTCTGCTGGCGGCAGGCTTCCCCACAACCCCGATGCTGGGGCTTTGAGGATGGAAAAACTGATGCTCCCTGCAGGAAAAGTTGGGCAGCCGCCGAAGTGTGGCTTGCAGTCCCCTAGGAAGGTTTTAGTTTGGAGCAGCCGTGCTTGAAGCCCCGCCTCTGCACGCTAAGCTGACACTAAGAACTAGAGCAGGACTTCTGAAGGTCTCCGTTTGCCTCCTAAGTGACGCTTTCTTCACTCACCTCTGGCTTCTCAAGGCAGGCAGGTCTGTTAAAAAAAAAAAAAAAAATTCATCCACACCGATGCCAGCGGTATGCTTGGGCAAACCACCAAAACGCTGGTTAATTTATGGGAATTTAACCCATCATTGGCTCTCAACAATAACCAAAGGAGATCATAGCACTTCATCGAAGCCAGAAAGCTGAAACAGCAAGTTTGTCTGGTTAATGAGCCTTGTTTAACAGTGGAGGCTCACGTGTTTGAACATTTATTGCCAACTAGAATTTTGCCCCTTTTTGCAGGAGACGGGGTGCCAGCTTCATACCATTCACAGGCTTCAAGGCTTTAAGCTTATTCAGAAGCCTGAAGTGTTAAATCTCAAGTTATGTTTGAATAGTCAGGATTATTCTTTTAAGTTTGAATGTGATCTATTACCTGGGTATTTTATGGAACTAAGGCAAAATAAATTTTATCTTCTTGATGGACTCATGCATGTTGGAGGTAATATTACTTCAGAAATTTTTGAGCAATCAGCCTTCTTTCACCCATTCAGTCATTTAAGAGGCATTTATTGCTGGCTATATAGAAGAGAATATAAAAGATGATGTGTCTCTTATTTGGTGTCTAGTTGGGAAAATGATAGAAAAATGCAAAACAACTTACAAATTATAGATTGTGGAGTGCAAACTATATGAATACCAAGGGAGTGCAAAGTTAGGAAGTAGTGGAAATCAGCTTAATCAGGGAGGAGTTTTTCAAGAAGCTGAGTCTTGAGCCAGGTCTCCAAGGAAGTGATGGACATAGGCAGGGATGAGTCAAGAGGGTATTCCTGGCAGAGGAAGAACAGAAGGGAAGGGGTGGGGAGTGGAGGTAGGAAGGGGCCAGTCATCAAACTGACTGAGGGGCCAGAAGTCCAGCTTGGCAAAGTGATTTTCATTTTTTCCTAAATCTGCTAGTAAACATTTGGGAAAGTGTTAGTTTCCAAGTAAATATTTTAATGTGCTCTAATTGTGAAATTCCAGTGTCCCACCTTATAATATCCTATTTATAAATATTTATATTTCGCTTAGGTGGGGCTAGGCACTACTCAGAAATTAGTGTTAATAAAAGGAGTAAAATTATAAATTGTGGCAGTGTGGGTGGTATGTGGGTAAAAAAAGAAAAAGTTGCCATAAATGTGTATCTTGAAATTGTGCTAGCTAAGAATTTGGTTATAAATTCTTAGAGCCAGAATACTGACTGTAGTACTATTTATGTGGTGCTCAGTGGTGATGGGCAGATGTTTCAGCTCTTAACCCCATATCTATATTTTTTTAATTTAGTTTTTGTTTAGATATAATTTGAACCTGGTATTCATACCACTTAAATAAAAATCATCTAGTAAACACTTCGCAGTATTCATTCACCTAAAATAAGCCGTATGTGCTTTTAGAAGGAGGCTTTACAAATGGCAGCATAACATTTAGTGGATGTCTGTTTACCTAACACAGGTTCTACTTTATTTTCCCATTTTCTAAAAGATAAGACATTTTTGTTTTTATATGTGTGGAGAGGTATGAAACTGAACTTTAAAAATCAAAGGATATAAAAATAAAGTTGCTTATAATATGCAGAACCACTGCAAACAATGATTTCATAGAATCAAACGTTTAAAATTGAGAGCTAGTGACCCATCCAGGAAGGCTACTTTTAAAAGATAGATTTTTATGCTTAGCCCTTAGAGTTTTAGAACTGAATGATCCTTACATTTGATGTCTCAAAACTTGAAAAACTACCTTAGCATAGCACCGTGATGCTCTTTGTGGTGCGTGCAGGGAATTTTAGGCATTTAGGAATTTATCACCCCCGGGCAAAGCAAAGCTATAGTCTCTGGTTGCCTGTGGTTAGGGAACCCAGTGAATTGAAGGTTTTTTTTTTTTCTTTTTAATCTCATGGATTTGTAGGGATTATTCATTCATACATCAAAGGTTTATTCAGCTCTTCCACTTGCCAGAGGCGCTTAAAGATAGTCTGATTTCTGCCCTCAGGAAGTTTGGAGTTGAGATAAGAGAGAGTTAAGAAATCGTACAGCTAAAGGGCTAAAAACAGTGTGAGAATACAACTCTGGAGAGGGTGCAGTTCAAAGAAAGACCCTTGTGGGCATCAGAGGTTGAGGATGCCCAAGAAAAGGTTGATGGAGAAGTTCCAGTTTGAATCAAGCCTTCCCCTAAGGAGAGAGCTACTACCAGTAAAGACAAGTGAGAGACCTGAAGAAGTCACTTTGCCCAGGGAGGTTAGAGCACAAATGAGGGCTTTGTGGTCAGCTAGACCAGGGCATGTTTCTGGCTAGTGGTTTGTAACCCCTAGGCAGGTTACTCAACCTTGCTGCGCCTTAGTTTCCTCATCTGTAAAACCAGAATGATAGTAACACCTCTTCACAGGGCTGTTGCTCATTTGACAGTTTACGTGCCGGGAGCCTTTTGGGGGAACTGGGAATAGAAGCAGTAAGCAACAGTAATGAAAACAAAGTCCGAATAAGGAAGGTAGGACTGGGTTGTGAAGGTATGCTACGAGTTAACAAAGACACTCAGAATAGCCAGAATATCAAGTTGTTAAAATCCAGGGCTCCATTTTACTTGAAAAGAAATACATGATAAGAATAAGTTATTTTAGGTGAACAGGTCAAGAATGATTTTGCATTTCTTGCATGCAAACCCCTTTTTCTAATCTTGTTTTCCTGTCATCTCTCGTGTAGGCCAACTTTTTTATCCTTAAATTTTGCATTTACTTTTCCATCCCTCTGATTGTTCCTGTTCCTTCACACTTGCTGCTCAGAACCTTAAAACTTGCTAATAACTGTGTACTTGTAATTTTGACTAATGTCTGATGTTAGGATATGCAGAGATACACAGATTCTCAGCATAAAGGGGTGACAACTCTTCCATCATATTGTATGAGTAAAACTACATCTGTGTGTTAGAGATAGTCTATCCAGAAAGCTTCTAGAATTTATATTTGAATTAGACTACACATTGAAAAGTGTTCCAGAGGAGGTTAGGAAAGACAGAATGGTGTTCAATGTAAGATCTAAAATTTGAGAAAAGAATCAGTAAAATTTTGAAGCAATTCTCGTTGGAATATTGCTGGAAAATCATCTTTTATTGTGTAAATATTCTAAAATTATTGTTATCAAAGCTATGGAAAAGAAAATAAGTATATAGAGGAAGTAGACTGATATGAAATTTAATTTCAGAGCTGAAAATAATTTTTGTATCTATAGTTTGAGATTTTGAGTGTCATATATGACTGATGCTTTGTGTATGTTAAAGGACATGTAACTGCTGATGTTATTAGGCTGCTCATTTGAAGAAGCTAGTTTGGGTTCTTACACTGCTGTTTTCTTCACTGTGTGTTGGAAACTTTAAGAGTCTTCTAGAGAAAACATTTTATGTTTTCTTTGAGACTTTGCCATATATCAGTCTGTGTCTTAAAGAACCACTAAATTGTCAGGACATTTTATGTTTCTGGATTTTGTGTTTTTTTTGACTAGCCTCATTGTGTTTCATTTGAGTGATTAAGCATTTTTTGTATAAGCAGCCATATCTTTGTAACCAGATTATTTCTTATAGAGTCCCCTTCTTGCTAAAATATGCTCTCTAAATTATTAGAAAAATATGAGAAATTTATTGGTTCTAATACAGAGTGGTTATGAAAATTCTACGAGCATTTTTGGAAACCATACCTGGGCTTTACTTTAGGTCTCAACTGTAACTCAGAACTTCAACTGATGTATTCCCTGGTCTATAGTCCTTCAAGGATAAAGATTACTTTACTTTGTGATCAGATGTGTATCTTTGTACCTGAGGGATGAGGGCCTGTGGCTATGGAACAGTGTTCTGCTGGGCTTAGCAGACTGGGTCATTTGAGGATTCAATCACTGTCTTTGGCTAGGCTAGCATACTCTCCTCACCAGCTGAACAAATGATGCCGCTTGCTTGCATTTCCCACTGAATAGCATGACAGTGCCTTAAGTTTTTTACTTGGGTTTTAAAATTGTATGTGCATTTTCATGTGTATTTTCTCATTTGACCTTTACACCGTCCTTTGAGGCTGATGTTGATTGCACTGAAGTTCATTCATGTTAAGTGAGTTACTGAATGTCTCAGAATTTCTCTTTATTTTTAGGGGAAAAATGTTCATGTTTCTTGTGAGCATGAGGAAAAGTCTTACCTGGAATATTGAAAATTGTTAAAAAAAGTCTCACCTTGCAGATGAAGACTTAATGACCAAAGAGGTCAAATAAGCGTGTTGAAGGTCATCTAACTAACCAGTTATGGAACTTGGACTAAGACCCAGTTGGTTCACTGCTATCTCCCTGGTACCATGATGTCTGCAGCCAGTCAGTCAGAACTTCCGGCGTCTCACGTGCATCATCTTGCTGCAGTGTGCAAAAGCAGCTGGAGGTGGTCGGTCCCTGGCATCGGAGAACTTAGACTGAAACTGGGGAGAGAACCCATCCAACAGAGAGTAATTGCTGCAATGTATAGTACTCACTCTTCAAGAATTCTCTGAAGAGGTGACCCACTGGGGGATGGAAGAGTCAAGTGTGACCTCATGGGGAAAGGATAATTTTGTCTGAATTTGAAGGATGGGTCGCTTCTCTGTAGTTGGAAGGCAGTTCAATGTGAGGAGGTAACATGCGCAGAAGCCAGAACAAGCATGACTTGTGATAGGAAGTGACGATAGGAATGGATTTGGAGGAAGAAAATTAAGCCAAGTAGATAAATTGAAACCAGATTATGCAAGGCCTTGAGAGCAGGCCAAGGAATTTGGACCTTTTTCATTCTGTCAACCTTAAGTATCTACTGCAAGTGAGGTGTTGTGGTAGATGCTGGGAACTCAAAATTGGGAGGAATCCCTGCCCTTTAGGCTTGTAGGGAAGCAATTATGCAGACTGTGATACATGTTTTAAAAGAGATGAGAACATGGTGCCCTGGAAGCAGAGGTAGAAGTGCAGAGGAGATGGCCTATCAAAGGCAGGGAAGTGATGAGTAGCTGGTGTGTTGTGAGAAGTGAAGCATGGGAAAGTGTGGGAAGGGTGTAGCAGCAGAGCGGGCTGGAAAGGTGGGCAGAGACCAGATTGGTAAGGGTCTTGTGGGCAGTGCCAAGCAGTGGTCTCTAAGTGGAGTTTATATTTGCAACCTAAAACCTAAAAGAAGAACTTTAGTTGTATTAGTGTTTATAGATAACCCTGGTTCTCTTCCTCAGTCTTATAAGACAGTGACATTTCATACTTGATACACAGGATGATGTCTCCAGGGAAGAGTGAAAACTTCACAGAGCACAGGAGTTGAGAGTGGTGACTTTATTCATTTTTCTGCTCCTATTATTGCAACTTATTACTTGAGCCTAGTTGAGTGGATTTATGATATATTATCTGCTTTTAACTGCATTTATCTTTACAAAGTGAACAGGTGGCTTAAAGATTTGCACAGAGAAACCTTGGATTCATGATAATTCTAGCAATACAAATGATAACAAAAAAGTAGAGTTTTACTTTTCTCCCGGTAGGAGCTCTTTGTCACATTTCAGGGTAATCCTGTCTGTTAAGACGTCAGCCTAAAAAATGAAATCATCAAGAAGAGTATTTGAAATGTGGATTAACACATTACCATTAATAATGAACTATATAAGGCTGTACTGTACTTTGAATCATACAGTAGCTAATGATGGCATGACTTCATCAAGGATATATTTAGGGTATTTATTTCATCTTTATCTCATTCATTCTTGATGTTTATGTCTTGTATATGTTTTATAATACGTATGCTTTAACGAATATTCATAGGATGAGCGCATAGACTCATATGTTTACTGATGGGTGTGTACTATCAAGAGTTTTAGATCTGGCAAGCCACCCACGTTGTTAAAGTGCTTTAAATAAGGAGTGCTTTAAACAAAGGAGCAATCTGCCAGAGAGAGTGGCAGATGCGGAGTGTAGGAGCTCAAGACTATGAGGTCAGGGAAAGCACTTAGGAGCCTGTTGCGACACCATGAGGCTCGTGAGACTGGATAGGACAGTTACGAAACTGAAAGATATTAAGTAGATAGAAGTGGTGATTCTAAATGATGTTTGGAGACTGAGGGGGAAAGGAAAAGAGAGAGAGGATAATTCCTAGATGTCTGGCCTGGGAAAGTGGATAACTGTGAAACCAGAATGAATAGGGGAGGAACTAGTTTTTTTGTGGGGAAGAGAAGTTTGGTTTTGGACTTGTAGAATTTGAGTCACCTGTGTGACATCCTGGTGCAGAAGGCTGGTACACGTCTGTAGTCAAGAGAACTGTCAGAAATGAGCTGAAGATTCATGAGATGTTAGTGTAGGAGGGGTGATTGATGCTGTAAGTGTCGATGTAATCCTTAGGAGAGTGCAAATTAAAAAGAGAAGTGGGGACAGGATGGAACCCTGCAGAACTGCTGTATTTAAAAGCAAGAGTGGAGGAACAGAAATCTGGAAAGAAGTGGTTTCAAAAAGGAGGAGGTGATCAGCATCTTGAGATGCTGGAGGAGTCAAGAAGGAAACAGAAGTCCATTGGATTTGGTGATTAGAGAACAAAATCATGAGAGTTCTCTTAAGAGCAATTTCAGCTGAGTGACAGGAGCAGAGAGCAGTGAATAAACCATACTTCTCAGCTTCTGAAGCTTCTCAGAAAAATAAACGCCACAAAGGTGGTAACTAGAGTGGAATAAAGTATCCAAGAAGAATCCTACTTTTGTAGTTGTTTGGTTTTTATTTTGTTTTAAGGGAAAGAATTGCGACCTACTTGTACAGTAAGGAGAAAAGGCTGGCCGAGAAGGGAGAGGTTGAAGAGATAGAAGGGGTGGGGAACTGATGCAATCCATTCCCGAGCCGGGAGAGGTTGAAGAGAGAGAAGGGATGGGGAACTGATGCGATCCATTCCCGAGCCAGGAGGTGACATGATGGGAACAGAATGTTGGGTTGGCAGCAGCGGATGCTCTGGATGCAATGCGAGAGGAGAGAGCAAAGGTAGGAAAAAGGACAGCTGTTGCAGGGAAGAGGAGGCCGACGCAGAGATGGCAACCGCTGGAGGGGTGACAGTGGTGGCACTGGGAACAGGGGCTGGTTCAATTCAGGAAACACTTTAAAGCAGGTGGTTTCTTGCCAGGGAACAGCAGAATCCACTAGGGACCTTTTCCTGCCCAGATAGCCTCCTTCTGACTGCCTGGGACACCCAAAATTTGGACACTTGTAGAGAATCTCTGGCCTCTGTTACTAGCACAGGAATTTGGTCCCTCAGAGTCATTGGAGTGGAAACTAGAGAGCCACTGTTTTGAAGGAAGAAATGACAGGATGTGGGGGTAGATTGGATATAGTGAATTAACTCTGGGACAGGGACAGCAGGAGCACTCAGCCATGTTATGAAGCCCTTAGGCAGCGTAACTCTGGTCAGCTGGCTGTGGAGATTGAGAAGAAAAATTTTAGTTTATAAACATCACATCTAGTCACATGGCATAAGAACATATTCTTCCTTTAAAGGTTTTATCCCCCTAGATTAGCGAAAGGAGTTTTGGGCTTCTGGAGAAAAGATGGTATATTTGGGTGAGTTTAATATTTTGTATCTGGAGAAGTAACGGTTGATTTAGTTACTTAAGTGCCATTCTAAGGAATATGCACTGAGTCTTTCATAAAATGTGTGTTTGATTTCAGTGTGAAAACAAAAATTTGTGAAATAATTCTGTATATAAACAGAGTGCCAGTGATTATGATATCAGTAGATTTAAAAAGAGTGGAGTTACAAAACTCAAATTTGGTTTGGTTTCTGTGACCCGGCTCCCATGACATTGCTAGAATGATTCGACACGTAAACTAGTGAAGAATATGTGAAGTGCAACCTTTTATTTTGGCCAAACCTCGTGGCTTGCCAATCTTAGTACCCCATGAGTAAAAGTGAAAGCCCTAACCACTAGACTGCCAGGGAAATCCCAAAGTGCAGCTTTTTACAAAAATTACTTTGACTTTTCTGCAACATTTTTTTCTTTCTACCATCTTCTACTCTTGTTTTTAATTTTACAAGTATTTCAGAATGCTTTATGAAAGTAAAGGTAGTGGGATAGAGAGATGAGAAAGTTGAATCTTTATCTTTAAATTTAATTTAGCTGTTGTATATATAAAATATTTACACCTCACACTTAGAAACTGGGAAGTTTTGATTTTTCATTGAAAGAGACAAAGGTTTATTTTTGGTAAAATCAGTTGATAATGAGTTTTTTTTTTTTTTTTTTTTTAAAAAAAAAAATC
>NW_011494869.1:5623438-5630493 GCF_000754665.1 Bison bison bison | reverse complement strand
TTTTTTTTTTTTTTTTTTTTTTAAGAAAAGATAATGCATGTGTGTTATTCAAGGCTTTTTTGGTTTCACCACCAGTTCAAATTGAAGGGTGAAAGTATTGGAAAGATATAGACAGGTCTCAAGACTCCAGGAAAAGCTGAGCAGCCAGGCCTCAGAAATGTCAAGGACCCAGGCAGTGCTGAGGACTACGCTTTCCACTTTTGCTCATGTCTGCTCATCTCAGAGCTTCTCTGTTTCTCTCTGAGAACGTTCTTTTGCAACAGCTTTGTTCTAGTCCTTTTACGGGTTCACTTTTTACGTTTAACTCTTTAATCTACGCCAGGTTTATTTTGACATAGGTATGCAGGAGATTCCACTTTCTATGCTTTTCCAAATAGTTAATGATTGTCTCAGCATTTGTCAAATAACCTCTTGTATGCACTGTCTGCTAGATTGATGGGGCTGCCTGGAGTACCATGTGGGGAAAGATTGCAAAGTCATATCTGGGTGCAGCAGGAGAACAGTCTATGCTTAACTAGGGACGTCTGCAATGAGTGTGCTGCGTTGAGGTATATGATACACGTGCTACATACCTGCCACCGTAGGGAGGACCCATTCTCCCCTCACTGATTTGAATTGCACCACTGTTTATGTATTTAATTTTTATATTCTGCAATCTGATTTTGGACTTTTTATTTGAGTGTTTTGTAACCATGCTGTATGTTGTAACTTTAACAGTTAATAACTGATCATTCAAGTGGATTACACCAGTCAAGAAGAATTTGGAAAAATAACAATGAATAATTAGAGGCTGGTGTAATTACTTATTTATCCAGATAAATTTTGGAGTGGTTTTATCATTTCTTAAAAAAAATCCTTTGGGATTTTGATTAAAATTGTATTAAATCCATAAATTAATTTTTAAGAGAACTGAGATCTTTGTAGTGTCTCGTTCCCAGTCATTTTGCCAGAAGTATTGGACCTCACTCATATATTCCAGACATGTGACAGGAGATAATGGGATGTTCCAGTTGGCCAGGCCTAAATCACATGGGAGTTTCTCAAAAGATAATCAAGTTGATGTTACCAAAAGAAGGAGGAATGGATGGTAGCAGACATAAACAACTGACACCCACTCCAATGTTCTAAAACCACCAGAGGTTCGTATTAGAGATTAAATGAGAAATTACCATATTAGTTAAGAGATTTAGAGACTTTATAAACAGCTGTAAAGGGAAAGCAAGAAGAATACCTTTGCTTGGGTACAGGCGAGCTAGTTGGAGCATTTCAAAGATTCTTGAAACTCCAAAGTGCATAATAAATTATTAGTCTCAGCATTCTCTTTTGAACATCAGTTTTTTATACACTTCAAGAAACTTTTCAAGATTGTATTATGATTATTGTTTTATAACTAGGGAAAGAAAACTATCTAGAGCTTACAGGCGGACCCTGACGCCAGAGGTAGACTGGGATGGAGAAAAATCTTTGTCTATCAGAACAGACATAGACAGTTTTTTTAGTAAGAATTATTTTGGTTTGCAGAAACCCAAACCAAACGGAGCAGAAGTGGAATGTATTGCCTCATATAACTGCTAAGACCAGGGGTGGATCTAGGTTTAGGTCCAGAGGGATCCAAAGGCTCAAATTATCTTGGCTGCAACATCTGCTGTGGAGAATCTAATTCTGTGTAGTCAGCTAAGATGGCGCCAGCAGTTGTAGGAATGTATTGCCCTAACTTAAGAACCCCTTTAAAAAAGGAAAGTTTTTATTCTAGCACCTGCAGTTTCTGGGAAGGACTCTGATTAACTCTGCTTTGTCTACCCTTGGGACATATCTCTGTTTCCACAATGGTGGAGACTATAATCTAGGCTTGCCTCATGTACCCATCCTTCGTGTGTTGAGATCGGCAGCATCACCAAACTATGAAATGTGGAATGGAGTAGATGCTAAGCAAACTTATGTCCATGATAATAATGCAGACTCTGAAGCTAGAGTGCTTGAAATATTTTTGTAGCTAAATTGTAAAGTTTTTAAAAGTTAAAACAGTAGAAATAAGTAATAATGACATTATTGAGACCTTTACTCTGCTAAGCTGTTTACATGCATTGTCAGTTTCTTTTAACAGCCCCGTGAGGCAGGTATTATCATGCCTATCTTAAATATGAAGAAATTGAAGCCTGCAGAGATGAAATAATTTGCCCAAGGTTGCAGCACTTGGATGGTAGAGGCACAGATTTATTAGACTCCACAGCTGCTGCTATTTACTGTTTTAATAGATTGCTTTTCCGATGAATCAGTTTAAGAAGCTAGCAAGCCTGAAGACCAGTAGAATTTATCACTATGATTGGCTTCATGTGCAGGAAGTCATGCTCTGGATTCTGGGTTGTTGCATCGGTCCTCTGAAGGTTATTATTGTTAGTGCCTCCCAGTCTTTGATTTTCCATGCCAGGCACAAATAGATAGCTGTATGTGATTAATCAGTTCATTGAATACGCACATTTCTGCTGGACACTCGGAGAAGCAGAAAGAAAACATGAGCCCCACCACCCTTACCTCCAAATGGCTTTATAAATGCTAATAAACGGACATAAGTTAATCTAGATTGTCTCATACATGTTATGCAAGTGATGGACAAATACTGAGAGAACTTGCAGTACAAGAATTACGGACGTTAGATATGTGTTTCTCTCAGGTGTGAGAGGGGCAGGCTGTAGAATGGGCGTGGGGCGTCTGGAAGATGAAGGTATTAATTTATTCAAAGGCTATTGATTACATGCTAGAATAAAACTGCATTTATGCTTTTTTTATTTATTTATTTTGGCCACACTGTCGGGCTTGTGGGATCTTAATTTCCTGACCAGAGACTGAACCCCGGCTCTGGGCAGTGAAAGCAGAGTCCTAACCACTGGTCTACCAAGGAATTCTGTGAACTGCATTTATTTTTACAGTGAACGTAAAGTAAAAGTAACTGAAAAAATTAAGCTGACTCTTTGTTGTTCAGTCGTTCGTCATGTCTGACTCTTTGCGACCCTGTGGACTGTAGCACGCCAGGCTTCCCTATCCTTCACCATCTCCTGGGGCTTGCTCAAACTCATGTCCATTGAATTGGTGATGCCATCCAACCATCTCGTCCTCTGTCGTTCCCTTCTCTTCCTGCCTTCAGTCTTTCCCAGCATCAGCCAAAACAGCAACAAAAAAGACTAAAGTGAAATTCTAAAAATCGTTGCTCACAACAGATGTTTTAATATTGATCTACTTTATCCATTTACAGTACAATAGAGTTGATTTTTATACTTGTTAATTTCATCTTAGGATGCAGAATAATGATATCCTCACAAGATGAGTGTAAAGCATTTATACTGGAAAATAAATAACTGTAATAGTTTTAAATGCTAGCAAGCTGGTTTGTAGCAGCCAGGTCTGGCAGGTATTCTCAGAAAGCCAAATTTGTAGGGTTTTTTCCCACAATATATTTTGATAAGAAATTTGTTTTCTTGAATGTTTTTCCTCTGCTCTCTCTCTAAGGAGATTGTGGTTGGAGAAAGATCTCAATTTGTTCTTATTTCTCTACCACCCACCAGTTGACTCCCACCATTCTCCATTTATTTCTCATATTCCCTCCTACTTCCTCTGTGCTTGGGACTCAAGAGAAGTCTTTGGGATCTTCAAGCATCTCCACCCTTAGGGATATAGTCATAGAAACTGAGTCTTGTACCAAAAATGCTTAGGTCCCAAACTGAAGCATGAGAGGACAGGATACATAGGAATAATAAAAAAAATACAGCAAAGCATTTCTAGTGGCCATTAGCTCCCTATGTGACCTTGGAAAAAATATTAGCATTACAAGCCTTGCATTTCTTATCTATTAAAAATAAAATGCTTTTTAGTTCTCACATTTTATAGTTCTAATATGAGATAGAGAATGCACAGTTACAATTACTATAAACTGACTATAGAAATAGATGGATTGTCAGAGAGGATATAATCCAATTAATTTTAATAGTAAAGATATTCTAAATATAGTGAAGTTCTCTGATCATTCAGATGGAACCTCAGCATTTATAATACTTCATTCTGCACTTTATTTATTGACTGTACCTGAGGGCATGCAAGATTTTTTAGTTCTCCTGACCAGAGATGGAATCCGTGTCCCCTGCAGTGGAAGTATGGAGCTCTAACCACTGGACAGTCAGGGAATTCCCTCAACTTTATTGTTGAGAGAGAGATACACAGAAGTGCCAGATAAGAGATTTGCAGAAAAACCAGCTTTTGCTCTTCTGTTGTTCTTTAGTCGTGTCTACCTTTCATTATAACTAGTAACTAATCTCCTTTAGAACAACATAGGCAACATTTATTAAGCTATCTTTTACTCCAAGCAGAGGAGAATCACTTAAGAAAGAAGGAAAACTGAGCGATCTAGATTACAATTAATTTTGCCACTGATTACTGTGTAACTTGAAGTTTGTTCATTGTTCTTAGTGAGCAAGGGCAAGACTATTTTAATGAATATTGCAAAGAAAAACCAAAACCTGGGACTTAGATGCCAAATAATTCCTTCTTCTTTGCACTTTTTAGTATGCCCTTTATTATATTTATTTGTGTTGACCATTATTGTCAAGCAAATTTATTCATGGAATAAATTTAGGAATTTAGATGTCAAAGAGTAGAACACAGCTGACTGAACAACAGCAACGAGGAAGATAAATGGAGTTGGGGAGAGGTTCATGGGGGCTTTTTGTTAGGAAATAAAACTGAACAAATAGGACAGAATTTTAAAATTGATAAAGATGAGTTATGTGAATGTTCATTGTACTGTACTCTATGTATTTAAGCATATTTTAAATATTTCACAGTTTTTAAAATTCAGATAAAATTTAGACAACTGTCCAGTTTTTCTTTTTGCTGGATCACTTAACTATCACTTTGATTCTGACTTCTTAACATTAAAAAAAACTTGAAGTATAATTAACATACAATAATGTGTTGTTAGTTGTTCATTTCAATGAGTTTTTACCATTTTATACACCTGTGTAACCACTACATAAGCTATAGAACATTTTTCTCACCTCCAGAAAGTTCCCTCATGGCCATTTCCAGTCAATTCCTTTCCCCACCCCACCCCTAGGTAACCATTTTTTAATTTCTTTCACCACAAATTAGTTTTGTCTATTCCTTTTCTTCTAAATTTTATTTATCTGTTTTTGGCTGTGCTGGGTCTTCATTGCCGTGTGCGTTTGTGTGTGTGTGTGTGTGTGTGTGTGTGTGTGTGTGCGCGCGTGCAGGCTTTCTCTAGTTGCTGCAAGCGAGGGCTTCTCATTGCAGTGGCTTTTCTTGTGGAGCACAGACTCTAGGGCACACAGGCTCATAGCCTCTAGGGCGAGAGCTCAGTAGCTGTGGCACATGGGCTTAGTTGCTCTGAGGCATGTGGAATCTTTCTGGATCATGGATGGCACTCACGTTGCCTACATTGGCAGGTAGATTCCTATCCACTGTGCCATGAGGTAAGTCCCAGTTTTTTCTGTTCTTGAAATTTATTGGAATGGAATAAAAAATGTCAAAGTCTTTTTACCTAAATTTTTACTGGGTTGTTTATCTCTTTGTTGTTGATTTGTAGAACTCTTTATATATTCTAGATACAAGTCTGTTGTCAGATGTCTATGTTGTAACTATTTTTTCAATCCTGTATCTTGTCTACTCAATTTCTTTTTTTTTTTTTAAAGCTGTAAAATTGCCAGTTTTATTCCTCTGGCTTATAGATCAAGAGGTTATTTGAGGTTTACACTTTTTTAAACAATTCTTTCATCAAGAGTTTAGGTGCTCCAGTTGCCCTTATATAAACTGATTGCAAATTCTTTGACTGACTCTTAATTATGCAAAAACCTTTAATTCTTTTTTTGTGTTTGATGTGTTCTTCAAGAAATATATATAAGCAAAAAGAAAGAAATACCACGTAGAAATAGGCACAGTTAAATTTTTGATATATGTATGTATGTATACAAACGTGCGCACGCACACACATACACAGTTTGAGATTTTCTTCTATGTATGTAAGCTGATACTAAATATACTGCCTTGTAGCCTGTTATATTTTACTTTATGATATGGGGTGAACATATTTTCATGCATATGTGTGAAACTTCCCAGTTGAAAAATAGACCTGGAGAATGTGTCAAAATAGAAAATCCAGATGCTGGTAACAAGGAAACTACCTAAAACAAAACTCCACCAGATGATTAAAAATAAAACAAAAATCAGAGAAACACCAGAAAATGCTAACAGAAAGAAAGCAGAGGCCAGTTTTTAATATTAGACCTAAAAGAATTCAAGGCCTAAAGCGAACAGGATGAGGAGGGCAGTGTGAATGTCTTTGTTTCCAGTTCAGTTCAGTTCAGTCACGTGCGACTCTTTGTGATCCCATGGATTGCAACACACCATGCTTCCCTGTCCATCACCAACTCCCGGAGCTTACTCAAACTCATGTCCATTGAGTCGGTGATGCCATCCAACCATCTTATCCTCTGTCATCTCCTTCTCCTCCTGCCTTCAATCTTTCCCAGCATCAGGGTCTTTTCCAATGAGTCAGTTCTTTGCATCAGATGGCCAAAGTATTGGAGTTTCCGCTTCAACATCAGTCCTTCCAATGAATATTCAGGACTGATTTCCTTTAGGATGGATTGGTGGGATCTCCTCGCAGTCCAGGGAACTCTCAGGAGCCTTCTTCAACACCACAATTCAAAAGCATCAATTCTTCGGTGCTTAGCTTTCTTTATAGTCCAACTCTCACAGCCATACCTGACTACTGGAAAAACCATAGCTTTGACTAGACGGATCTTTCTTGCCAAGGTAATGTCTCTGCTTTTTAATATGCTGTCTAGGTTCTTGCCTGGAGAATCCCAGGGATGAGGGAGCCTGGTGGGCTGCCGTCTCTGGGGTCGCACAGAGTCGGACACTGTGCAAGCAGCTTAGCAGCAGCAACTTAGCAGCAGCAGCAGATTTATCATAGCTTTTCTTCCAAGGAGCAAGCATCTTTTAATTTCATGGTTGCAGTCACTATCTGCAGTGATTTTGGAGCCCCC
>NW_011494869.1:5565950-5623338 GCF_000754665.1 Bison bison bison | reverse complement strand
GACCGGATGCCATGATGTTAGTTTTCTGAATGTTGAGTTTTAAGCCAACTTTTTCACTCTCCGCTTTCACTTTCATCAAGAGGCTCTTTAGTTCTTCTTCACTTTCTGCCATAAGGGTGGTGTCATCTGCGTATCTGAGATGTGAAATATTGATATTTTTCCTGGCAGTCTTTATTCCAGCTTGTGCTTCACCCAGCCCAGCATTTCTCATGATGTACTCTGCATATAAGTTAAATAAGTAGGGTGACAGTATATAGCCTTGACGTACTCCTTTCCCAATTTCAAAGCAGTCTGTTGTTCCCTGTCCAGTTCTAACTGTTGCTTCTGGACCTGCATACAGATTTCTCAGGAGGCAGGTAAGCTGGTCTGGTATTCCTATCTCTTGAGGAATGTTCCACAGTTTGTTGTGATCCACACAGTCAAAGGCTTTGGCATAGTCAATAAAGCAGAAGTAGATGTTGTTTTGGAACTCTCTTCCTTTTTCAATGATCCAGCAGATGTTGGCAATTTGATCTCTGGTTCCTCTGGCTTTTCTAAATCCAGCTTGAACATCTGGAATTTCATGGTTCACATACTGTTGAAGCCTGGCTTGGAGAATTTTGAGCATTACTCTACTAGTGTGTGAGATGAGTGCAATTGTGTGGTAGTTTGAACATTCTTTGGCATTGCCCTTCTCTGGGATTGGAATGAAAACTGACCTTTTCTAGTCCTGTGGCCACTACTGAGCTTTCCAAATTTGCTGGCATATTGAGTGGAGCACTTTCACAGCATCACCTTTCAGGATTTGAAATAGCTCAACTGGAATTCCATCATCTCCACTAGCTTTGTTCATAGTGATGCTTCCTAAGGCCCACTTGACTTCGCATTCCAGGATGTCTGACTCCAGGTGAGTGATCACACCATCGTGGTTATCTGGGTCGTGAAGATCTTTTTTGTGTAGTTTGTGATTCTTGCCACCTCTTCTTAATATCTCCTGCTTCTGTTAGGTCCATACCATTTCTGTCCTTTATCGAGCCCATCTTTGCCTGAAATGTTCCCTTGGTATCTCTGATTTTCTTGAAGAGATCTCTAGTCTTTCCCATTCTATTGTTTTCCTCTATTTCTTTGCATTGATCACTGAGGAAGGCTTTCTTATCTCTCCTTGCTATTCTTTGAAACTGCATTCAGATGGGTATATCTTTCCTTTTCTCCTTTCCCTTTAGCTTCTCTTCTTTTCTCAGCTATTTGTAAGCCCTCCTCAGACACCCATTCTGCCTTTTTGCATTTCTTTTTCTTGGGGATGGTCTTGATCACTGCCTCCTGTACAATGTCATGAACCTCCACCCATAGTTCTTCAGGCACTCTGTCAGATCTAATCCCTTAAATCTATTTGTCACTTGCACTGTATAATTGTAAGGGATTTGATTTAGGTCATACATAAATGGTCTAGTGTTTTCCCTACTTTCTTCAATTTCAGTATGAATTTGGCAATAAGGAGTTCATGATCTGAGCCATAGTCAGCTCCGTCTTGTTTTTGCTGACTGTATAGAGCTTCTGCATCTTTGGCTGCAAAGACTAATTAAGTCTGATTTCAGTATTGACCATCTGGTAATGTCCATGTGTAGAGTCTTCTCTTGTGTTGTTGGAAGAGGGTATTTGCTATGACCAGTGCATTCTCTTGGCAAAACTCTGTTAGTCTTTGCCCTGCTTCATTTCGTACTCCAAGGCCAAATTTGCCTGTTACTCCAGGTGTCTCTTGACTTCTTACTTTTGCATTCTAGTCCCCTATAATGAAAAGAACATCTTTTTTTGGTGTTAGTTCTAGAAGGTCTTGTAGATCTTCACAGAAGTGTTCAACTTCAGCTTCTTCAACATTATTGGTCAGGGCATAGACTTGGCTTACTGTGATGTTGAATGGTTTGCCTTGGAAACGAACAGAGATCATTCTGTCATTTTCGAGATTGCATCCAAGTACTGCATTTTGGACTCTTGTGGACTATGAGGGCTATTCCATTTCTTCTAAGGGATTCTTGCCCACAGTAGTAGATATAATGGTCATCTGAGTTAAATTCACCCATTCCAGTCCATTTTAGTTCACTGATTCCTAAAATGTCAATGTTAACTCTTGCCATCTCCTGTTTGACCACTTCCAATTTACCTTGATTCATGTACCTAACATTCCAGGTTCCTATGCAATATTGTTCTTTATAGCATGGGACTTTACTTCCATTACCAGTCACATCCACAACTGGGTGCTGTATTTGCTTTGGCTCCATCTCTTCTTTCTTTCTGGAGTTATTTCTCCACTCTTCTCCAATGGCATATTGAGCACCTACTAACCTGGAGAGTTCCTCTTTCAGTGTCCTATTTTTTTGCCTTTTCATACTGCTCATACTGTTTCCAGTTTCTAGTCCATCATCACAAATTTATTTCTTACTCTTCTTATCTCTTCTCTAAGGCTTTCCAACTCATCTGCTCCTCTTATCATTTCTTCATGGTCCAGATGCCCAATGGTTGTGTCTCTGACCAGGCAGAGTCAGCCCTCCTCTAAGGTTTCCTTCTGCTTCCTGGGCTTGCACCTTCTTTGGAGAGTTGAGGATTTCCTTCTGCCTTCTGTCCTAAGGGCTGTCTTCCTCAGCCTTTGGCATGTTCTGTGGTTTTCCTCCTTTTTCTTCACAAGACTTTTGCATGTTGAGTATTTTTCTCTTATTTTCTTTTTGAGTAAATTCTGCTAAGATCTAAGGGATTTTTTTTTCCTCCCTCTTCCCTTCGGCCCTTTTGTGTCCCTCCTGAAAGACCAAGAGTCCTGAAAGGATCTGAGACCCTTCTCTCCTTCTCCAGCAATAGGGAGCTGCCACAGGTCAATAGGCCCTGGACTGTAAGACCACTCAGTTTCTTAATGGTGGATTTGGATGATCTGAAGTTTTTTCTTTCATGGTAGCATTATGTTTCCTGTCCAAGAAATCTTTGCCCACTTCACGGGCACATGTTTTCTTCCAGAAGCTTTGTGATTGTGTTTCAAGTTTAGAGCTACAGTCCATCTTGAAGTCATCTTTTGTATATTGACTACTTTTCTTTTGCTATGGATAGCCCTCAGCTGACTGCTAAAAGTTATCTACCTTTAATATTCTCATTATTTCTCTTTGGGGGTAATGGCAGGGGACTCTCTATATAACTTTTACCAAACCCTTTAAACACTGCTGCTGCCTGTTTATTTCTGTATTTTCCCTCTTCAGTGGTGTCTCACTGAAATCTCAGACAAATTGAGTCATCTCTCTCTGTTTTCTTTTTTGTAATTACACCCCATTACACCTTCAGGGCCTCCAAGGGCCTGATTTTATAGCAGGTATTCAGGAAAGCCATAGGAAAACAGCGTCCTGGCCTAAGGGTTGCCATTGAGATAATGAAGTATTACGTGTGACTGCATGATTATTTAAGGATTTCGATGCCTTACCATTTGTTTAAGCATCTTGTGTAGTATTAGCATTGTGATGTATTAATGTCACAGAACTAGAAGGACCATTGATTAACAGCAATAAATGGGAGAGAACCACTGAACCAAAAGTAGCAGTCTTAGAACCTAAGGCTTTCTTAAATGCAGATCTGTACTTAAAGCAGCAACTAACTTATTTTTGTAATGTTGATATACTGAATAGGGGAGGGGGCTGTGGCAAAATAGAAAGGATTAAGGAGGCAAGGACACAAAATCCTTTAATACTGCTTAGTAAGGTATTCATTTTATCCATTTGTAGAAATCTGAAATTCTTTAAGAAAGGAGTATATTTTTAAGTTGGGGGTGGGGAACAGTTGCTAAATCATTGGATATTAACCAGATTAGGATACAGATTACAGCTAGAAGGAATGTTAATCCTGTTAGATCATCTTTATTGTCAACAACACTACCAAAAAAAAAATACCAATCTGAAATTATTCTCAGATTTTCAGGAAAAATTTTGAGCAGGTTATTTTAGATTTCTTATTTGAAGGGTAATAATCTTGAGTTTTGTCTTAAACATTTTTTTGCATAATCAACTCTTAATTATTCATATGAGATTAATCAGATTTGCTATTATTTTCCTAATATATGTCATCTTAATTGAGTTTCTCTTGTCCTCTTTGGCTCTGGGTGAAGAGTGAATTACCATAATCTGCAGCATTTACTATGAGATGGAAGATAAATTTTAATATTTGCTTGAAAGTGAAAGTGAAAGTCGCTCAGTCGTGTCTGACTCTTCGCAACCCCATGACTGTACAGTCCATGGAATTCTGTAGGCCACAATACTGGAGTGGGTAGCCTTTCCCTTCTCCAGGGGATCTTTGGGCAGATCTTTAGCATCTCCAGGCATATTCTTTACCAGCTGAGCCACAAGGGAAGGCCAGTATTTGAGCAAAATGTAATTGGAGATAAAGCTGCTGCTACAAAATAACAAAAAAGTCCCATAAATTTAAATTATTTTGGGAGTATCCACTATTGTGAACTCTTTCCTTATCTCTTCAGTTAGTGAGAATGGTGGAATTGGAGGTCTTGACCCCCATAGAATCCTGCTTTCACATGTTTTTAGCTTCCTGGCTGTTCATGCATGCCTTTTCATGATCCTGTCCCAGCAGTGTCTCCTCAGCAGCAGGAGTAAGTTGTACAGCTGTCAGCCAGTATAGGCACAGCCCAGGAGCTTTCATCAAGGCAAGAGCTAGGGAATCAGTGGCTTATTATGGTCTAGAAACCTGTAGGTCCACAAAACGAGGTGATCAGAAGGCCACCAGTTTTACTGTTGAGCAGAATACACCCGACTGAATCCATGCAGGTGATTGTGTTGTAGAAGAAATAGCATTGGCTTTGGAACCTAGCAGACCTAGAGCTCTGCATGTTGTGGGGAAAACAGTTTATTTTCTTTAAGCCTCTGTTTCTCAGTCAAATGATTCCGAAGGTTACATTAACTGTTTTATATGAAGTTGTGGTTGTTCGGTCACTAAGTCATGTCCAACTCTTTGTGACCCCATGGCCTATAGCACACCAGACTCCCATTTCCTTCACTTGTCTCCTGGAGTTTGCTCAAATTTATGTCCATTTATATGAAGCACATAACAGGTGTTCAAACAATGTTAATTTTCCTTCCCTTTTATGCATTATACCTGGATGGAAAATTATTTTAGGATCTCTTTCTGCCTGTCTGGAGAAACTGGTGCGAGCTGGTTTAGGAGCAGGGCCTTATTTATCTCCCTCGTATACACCCAGTGTTTAGGTCATCTGCTCATGTGATTTCAGCAATTACCTGAATATCTATAATGTTTAGCTACAGCTGTTTGTTCCCAGCCTTTCTGTGACCCCTTACCAGCATATCAGATTTAACCCTGACCTAGGCAAACTTCTTTGCAGTCATTTATTATTTGTTTAAGGGTGTACAGCCTCTGGCCCTGTCTCCTTCCTCTCTTCTCATTGGCTTAGAGGCTTTCTCCTTGTGTTTGTCCTTCCCAGTTTTTACCTTAAGGCTTTTGAAGAGCAGGAGTAAGTCCTTGAACCTCCCTGGTTAGTAGGAATTATTTTGAACAGAGAAAAATGTCTACTTTTAAAGAGCTTATAGTAGAAGGTAGTGTGATGGTTCCTATTCATACAACATGTAGGTTGTGAATTTTATGCACTATTGGAATTTCTAAAAATATTAACCTTTGGATTTTTGCCTTTTCCATTTACAATATTTCGTCAAACCCTTTCCTCCTGCTTTTTTTTTTTTTTTTTAACTCCATTAGTAATCTGTTATTATTGAGATTCTTCTCTTAATGTTGTCTTATAAGCTAGAGACTGGTGAGGACTGTCCTCCTTGGCTCAGAGTGTGAGGAAGCAAGAGTGGGTAGCATTGCTGTTCAGAGCTTTTGCTTCCGTAGGAGCACCAGGAGCACCAGAAATCTTCCCCCTAGCTCCAGATTCACTGGTTGTATTCGTGCCATCAGGTATTATTCCAAATATGGAATTTTATTGCTCCTCAAAAGAAAAACATGTTGAGACAGTAGTTTCTAAGAAGTCAGACTTTGCCACAATTCCTTTTAGATGTAACACCTCAGGCCTTTCCTAGCTTAGATTTAAAATTCTTTCAGAAGCACAGATTTTTTCACAGGGACAGATGATTCATTAATTCTGCTCCATGGAAAGAAAGGATCTCAGGTTAAATACATCACCCGCACCTAAATGAACTGACTACAGATTTAAGCTTTGGGAAACCTAAAACATACTTAACAGCATCCAGTCTTAAACTGAAGCAAGATATTTTCAATACCCTACCAACATATGGAAACTGGCAACTTCAGCCTCTTCAATAGTCTGTCTCAATTGAATAGCTTGTGGCATAAACAAGTATTTTTCTGCTCTTCAGTTTACCACATCTTTCTTGGCATCAATTACATTTTTACTTAGTTCAAATCCTTAGTTTGACCGTTCGGCTGAATTCATTTATGGAAGTGGAAATGAAAATTATTTGTAATGTTACTGCTGCATTGGCCACACATGGTCATGATATGTATATAGTTTGTTTTCCTGAAGTTATATTTTTAATTGCCTATTTACAGAATCATGAAGTGAAGTGAAGTTGCTCAATCATGTCCAACTCTGTAACCCCCATGAACTGTAGCCTACCAGGCCTCTCTGTCCATGGGATTTTCCAGGCAAGAATACTGGAGTGGGTAGCCATTCTCCGGGGGATCTTCCCGACCCAGGGATTGAACCCGGGTCTCCTGCATTGTAGGTGGATGCTTTACCATCTGAGCTACCAGGGAAATCTTAGCAAAAGGAGAATTCTCATATGCATGGCCTAATTTACTTTCTTAGAGCTTAAGGGAAGTTACATGAAATACTTTCTCTGCATTTGCCCTCAGATCCATCCCAGGGAAGAGGTTGTTACCAGAATTGATATTTCACAGGCTCCTAGTAAGGCAGGGAGAAAGATCTCCAGTTTTAGCCTTCCTTTTTCCTTCCTTCTCTTGCCTACTGATCCTTGGGTGTGTGGAGGGGTAGTTCTGGTGTCTTGTTTGTTGGGTGTAACATAATGGCTTTTTCTTTTAATTGGATAATATTTTCCTTCCCATTTCTTCTTCCCAGTGTCTAGCATTTCCAGCCTACTTCTTTCAGATTTTGCCCACATAGGTGTGTAGATTAGGCTAGGGACAAATTTGAAATATCCTGTGCAGGTATGTTTGGAGTGCAGACAAACAATCCTTTGACTTGATTACATTTTGCCACTGAGGAAAGGCGCTCCAGAGCACAGTTTATACCAATCCTGCTCACAACTCAAGTGATGTGTTGAGTGACATCTAGGTTGTATCCTTTCTTTAACTCAGTTCTTTAAAATACGTATTTATCCATTTTATTATGAAGTTTGTGATCTGTGTTTCAGTAGTGACCTCACTTTTTTCTTTTTGAATATTCACCTTGGTAGTTCTTTAAGGAGGAATGATCCATAACAGCCAGGGCTACCTTTCACAGTATTTGATCACCCTTAACTAAATATCAACAACCTTTCTAGAACAGATCACAGCATTTTACCTTGACCCTGATTCTGGCCTTTCTTAACTCCTTTCATTTCTCTGAATGTTTCATGTCCTCGACTGGATGCTGTAACCTCAGCCAGGCACACTCACTTCCACCTTGTCTGCCTGGGGTACTTCTGCTATCTTTCAGTGATAAGTCTCCTATTACTTTGTGTAATACATTCTATATATAGTTCTGTAATGGAGCTTAATATAGTGAGTTGTTATTACTTATTCATTGGTAAAATGTAGTAGTATTTACATGGTTGGTCTTTCTTTCTGTCTTTGTTATTTACTGGTAGAGTGGCACATGCCAAGTTTTTTTTTTCTCTCTAAGGTCTCAATATCCTCATTTGTAAAATGGGAGTAATAAATGTCCCTGCCTCCTAGGGTTATCATGAGATTCAGTGAAATTATTCACATAAAACACTTAACTCTGTTTTTGAACATTGAGTATCGAGGTTGGGGATTGAATATTTGTGTCCTCTATTATATCTTGAGACTGGTAGAGACATGGGATGTGTTTTATTCATCCTTCGGGGATGGCGGGGCTGAGAGGGGCCTGTTTCCTCTGAGATCAGGTCTGCTTTGTGAGCTTTATTCATTAACCCTCACGGTAGTTCTCTGCTGTGATTAGGGCAGATGCAGAAAGGCACAGTGGTCATTTTTCTGAGTTCACACCACATGTAATCCTTTATGTTCTATGGTAATGCTCCTGGGGAGGAGGTCTTAACCAGTTTGTACATTCATTCATTTAACAGATGCTTTTTACCATGTGCTATGCTAATTTCTGAAACTGGTGAAAATGACGGTCAGGTTCTGCACTAGGTCATAATAGTAATATTTCAAATTTGTATGGCTGTTATAATTCATAAAATTCTTTTCCAGTCCATGCTTTATTTAATCTTTACAATAACCCCTTAAGGACAGACTTTATGATTTTTACATATAAGGAAGCTGAACTCCAAAAAAATGGAATTAAGCCACAAGCATGGATGTAAATTCTTCTGAAGGATGGACACATGGAAGCACACTCTTTTCCAAAAAGTAATCATTTGCTTTTGAAAACTAGCATTCTTGACTCGTGCTTTTTGTTTAGTTTTGTCTTGGCTGGGGCTTTCCAGCCGCTTTTCCGCCCCCCCCCGCCTATCGCTGCCACACCTACGGCGGGGATGGAGACTGCGGCTCTGACTGTTCTGGCGCCTCTGTGCTGCTGCCGGCTCAGAGCACCATGTGCTGTCAGTGTGGGCAGGCTAGTGAGTTAAATATTGATCCCTGGTTGTTATTATTAAAGTCTTGTGTCTGATACAGAAAAAGTGAATTACCACAGGGTGAAAGGACTCTGACCTGAGTTTTTAAAATATGCTAATGGAAAGGTCTTCGTAAAATTCACACCCTTCTGCAAGGTTGTTAGCCAGCCCTTTTTTCTTTTTTATTCCCCCCCCCCCATTCTTGAAACATGAATTGAAATGCTCACTTGTTTGCACACACGGTGAGATTATGCTGTTAATCTTAGATAAGACCTGGTTACTCCACTTTTTAACTGTATAGACCCGGTGAGTAAGTTTGAGTGCTGACTCATTTGTACTGGTGGCTGATGGATTTATAGAAACAGTGTTTTATGACTTTCCACTATCTCAAAAGCCATACTAAAAGGACATATTCAGGAAAAGATGACATGGGTTTTTAGCCGTGGCTTTGCCACAGACTGCAGCTTGGAAGAAGTTTTCTAAATTTCTTTGAGCCTCCTTTTTCTTAGAGTTTCAGTTTAGCATCCTTAAAAATGAACAGTTTGTACAAATGATCACTGAGGTCTCCTCTAGCTCTGCAGTTTTATAAATTATTTAGATTAGTATTTGTCCACAGGACACTCTGGACGGCTGTGTGTGTGTGTGTAAGGAGTCAAAACATAATGCATGTGAAATTGATAGCTATTTCATTCACCTCTAAATATGATCATTTATTTAGGCTATATTGACTGTAGCTCTATAATTCAAGGGTACATACTACACTCTACACTTGTGGATCTTTCTCCTTTCCTAGAATAATCTCTGGGAGAGAGGTGGATTTAGAATGCATGAAGATAAACATAATCTCAAGATAAGCACTCTTACTGATTATAGGAAGCTAATGTTAACACAAATTGACTGTCAGTTGCAAGGGCAAACTCTCACATATCCAAAGATGCACTATAGTATTACTTAGTATTATTTGACAGGAACGCTTGGCATGAAATTTTGGAATTACATGTAGATGCCTTTAAAATGAAAAGGGCTTCCCTGGTGGCTCAGCTGGTAAAGAATCTGCCTACAGTGCAGGAGACCCGGGTTCGATCCCTGTAGAAGGGAATGGCCTCTAGAATGACACTGTTCTTTGGTTTTGTCATGATTCTGACCTCTCAAATTTACTCTGACTTGTTAAGAATAAGTAAAACTAAAAGTGAGTGGAGGGAAATGAAAAGTGGTATTTTCATAATCGGAAGGGTACAAACTTCCGATTATAAGATGAATAAGTTCTGGGGATCTGATGTTCAATCTGATGACTATAGTTAACAAAACTGTCTTATATACTTGGAAGTTGCAAAGAGAATAGATCTGAATGTTCTCACCACACTTAAAAATTGTAATTATGTGAAGTAATAGATGTGTTAACTAACCTTATTGTGGGAATCTATTTTGAACCATTTGAATCATTTTGTAAAATATCTATCAATTTGGATTTGTGTCACATTTTATCATGAACAAATGGACCTTGTGTATTTTTTGAGCAAGAATACTACAGAAGTGATATATCCTTCTCAGTATATATGGGAGGGTAGGGTGCATGATGTCAATGTCTTGATACTTTATAACTATCGAATCTCTCCACATAAAGGTACCATTTCCTCCTTTGTAATTAATAAATATCTTGGTGAAGATCTGTTGAGACTGTAAGTATCCTATTACTATTTGAACTTTCACCCTTAGTCTTTAAGCTTTTCACTAATTTTAGTGTTCATTACTGGTTTGGTGTACAACAGTTATTAGTGTAGTGTCCTAATGATGATTTTCTTTTTTTCTCATTCCTCTAACACTTGTTAATTGGAATTCCTCTTCTTCTCCTTCTGCTTCTTTGCTGCGCCACATGGCTTGTGGAATCTTAATTTTCAGACCAGGGATTGAACCTGGGCCCTCTGCCATAAGAATGGACCTAAGCAGTGGATGGACCACCAGGGAATTCTCTAATTGAAATTCATCTTTAAGAGCTATCCCTTATCCCTCATTTATTTATTTATTCAGTTATTTATATCTGTGTGGACTCATGGATATTTATAATCCCATACCACTATTATTTATTTTGATGCTTAAATTGTTTCAGCTTTTTGAAAATTACCCTTTAATTTAAAAAGTTAATAAAACGAATTATAAGTGAAAGCCGTTATTTGTTGTGGGTTGACCAGTACGTTGCATTGTAGCTTAAATTCACAACAGTGGTTGATGTCTGTGCACTCTGACAATTCTCGGTCTACCACAGCTGAACTCCTCAGTCATGTGTTATATAAGAATGAGGGGAAAAAAAGAAGGAGGAGGAAAAGAAAATGAACACATCTTTGTCTTTTCTCCTCTTCCTGAACTCAGTTAATTCTGCCAATTTGGTCAGAAAATCCCTCGTGACAACAAAAGCTTGGCACTTACTAATAGCAGTTCTTTTGTACAATAAAAAAATTGTGAAGTGCTTAAAGAGATGGAAACTTGGATGGCGTTCTTGTTCCCCCGTGGTAACTGACTGGATGTTCAGGATGGAATGCTTGCTGACCCCTTGAGCACAGCTATTGTGCTGGGTTAATACTGTGTTTCCGTCTATAGTTTATCACTTGGAGTGCCTGTCTAAAACAAACCATCCGGTGTGTCCAGCTAGTCCAGGACATCCACTTTGCAACGGATAAGCATTTCCTTGTGCTTAAACTGCTAGGTCTTTTTTTTCTGGTCTAGTAGAAAAACATTACTTTATTAGTGTTTTTATTAAATATTTTTCAGTTATTTAATTTTGTTTGCTGTTGTTACGTCCAGTTTTGTGTAACATTTTATTTCTATTTCTTTAACAGCATTCATCATATAGTATCTTTTCTCATTTCTCCTTTATTAATTGGTCTTTTTGGGGGCAGGTTATATATCTTTCTTTTCCTTTTCAACTAAACAACTTGAGGTCAGAGTGTGTATTAAACATTTTAAATAACCTACATGCTTTGCACATAGAGTTCATTGATGTTGAAAAGGGGGAAACATTACAATCTTTTTTTTTTAATAGTAAAAATTGTCTCCTATCATTTATGTTGGTGGTTTAGTCGCTATTTTGTGTCCGACTCTTGTGATCCCATGGACTGTAGCCTGCCAGGCTCCTCTGTCCATGGGGTTCTCCAGATGAGAACACTGGAGTGGGTTGCCATTTCCTTCTCCAGAGGATCTTCCCGACCCAGGAGTTGAACCCGCGTCTCCTGAATCGCAGGCAGATTCTTTACCAACTGGGCTATGAGGGAAATCCTATCATTTATGTTAATGAAAGTGAAAGTTGCTTAGTCTTGTCCTGCTCTTTTCGACCCCATGGACTATATAGTCCATGGAATTCTCCAGGCCAGAATACTGGAGTGGGCAGCCTTTCCCTTCACCAGGGGATCTTCCCAACCCAGGGATCGAACCCAGGTCTCCCACATTGCAGGTGGATTCTTCACTGGCTGAGCCACAAGGGAAGCCCAAGAATACTGGAGTGGGTAGCCTATCCCTTCTCCAGCAGATCTTCCCGACCCCGGAATCAACCCAGGGTCTCCTGCATTGCAGGCGGATTCTTTACCAACTGAGCTATGAGGGAAGCTCATTTATGTTCGGAGTAGATAAAAGCATGTTATCTTGGGTTTGTGAGACAAGGGCTTTCTTATAGAAGTATGTTTTAAACCATTATTGACTCCCTATAATATTATATTTTTATATCACTTCAAGAACAAACTGCTCATCCGTAAACCATGTGTTTAAGTAGATAATAGTTTATTAAGTAGAATTTTGTTCTAATGGCTTACGTTTTCTAATAACAAATTTAGTTGACGAGAACCTCAACAAAGATCATTCATACGCATTTTTGTGTGATAACCTTCAGTCTGTGGAGTGACCAGTTTCCACATAATCAAAAAGAAGATGATAGTGTTGAACATGGACGCTTTATTCAAATATTTGCAAAAATCCTTAATCTAGAGCTATTAGCAGCAGTTTTTAACTGGATTTTACCACCCATGCCATAAATATTTCTCATGTTTTCCCCAGGATTGGGAAATTAGGACTATAAAATATATCTATATTTGTGACAGAATTGTTCATAGTTCATCAGCCAGTATTTGTGGTTCATCTATATGTTCATGATCCCTGTTGTGAGCCCTTAATCAAGATACTGCCAAATTTTGACCATTGTATTACATTCATTTGTACTAAAACTAAGTACACATATTGTTACAGTGATGTCATATGGATTGGGGTAAAACTTGCTCTGAAAGGTTGGAAGCAAGTGTGATGTCAAGCCAGAGTCACAAAAAGATTGTGTATGTGTTATGAAAGTACATGAATTTCACCTCATGAATGTGCAAGAGAATGTATTCAGGACCTTAAGTAGTCCAGCAAAGACAGCGACGCAATTCTGAGGGGTGACTAAAAAGAGTGAAGAACCATGGATAGATAAACACTATAGAAGTGATGTGTTGTAATTATTGTTGACTTTTGTAGTCTTGGCTTTTAATCCCTTCAGTGACCCTTGGTCAAATGGAAAAGATGAGCAAAACAGAAACTGTGACATATGTTATTGTTCATTTGCTAAATTGTGTCCAACTCTTTGTGACCCCATGGACTGCAACATGCCAGGCTTCCCTGTCCTTCACTGTCTCCTGGAATTTGCTCAGATTCATGTCCATTGAGTTGGTGATGTCATCCAACCATCTCATCCTCTGCTGCACGCTTCTCCTTTTGCCTTCAGTCTTTCCTAGCATTAGGGTCTTTTCCAGTGAATCAGCTCTCCATGACAGGTGGCCAAAGAATTTGAGCTTCAGCATCAGTCCTTCCAAAGAGTATTCAGGGTCGATTTCCTTTAGGATTGACTGGTTTGATCTTGCAGTCCGTCAAGATTTTGCACAATCTTCTGAGCCCCTGAGACTTTGGGGCTTAGCCTTCTTTACGGTCCCACTCTCACATCCGTACATGACTACTAGAAAAACCAGCTTTGACTATACAGACCTTTGTCAGCAAAGTGATGCCTCTGCTTTTTAATATGCTGTCTAGGTTTGTCATAGCTTTCCTTCCAAGGAGCAAGCAGCTTTTAATTTCATGGCTGCAGTCACCACCCGCAGTGATTTTAGAACCCAGGAAGATAGTTAATCTTATTTAATCCTCTCAGTTATTCAGGATAGTTGGTATTAAGGTTAATATTAGAGTTTTGTGGACTAGAAATTGAAATTGAAAAGTTGAATTATTTGTCCAAATCATGAAGTTTATAATTGACAGAACTGAAATTCAAATATGGTCTGTTCAATTTCTTACCTTAGCCTCTACCTACTTTGTCCAGAGTGAAGTGAAGTAGTTCAGTCGTGTCCAACTCTTTGCAACCCCGTGGACTGTAGCCTACCAGGCTCTTCCCTCCATGGGATTCTCCAGGCAAGAGTACTGGAGTGGGTTGCCATTTCCTTCTCCAGGGGATCTTCCCAACCCGGGAAGGGTTCGAACCCGGGATCGAACCCGGGTCTTCCGCCTTGCAGGCAGACGCTTTAACCTCTGAATCACATTGTCCAGAGTATATTGTATTAATTGCACACCCAAATACACACTGATATTCATTGTGTGCTCAAGCACAGGCATTGGCACTTTTCTTACATTTCTCATTCAACTGCCATAGCCATTTGAAGTTGGTATTTAACATTTTACAAATGTGGAAACTGAGGCTTAGACAAGAAAATTATGTGCTTCAGACCTCTCAAAAGGTAAATGGTAATATCAAGGCTTGTACTGAATTTCATTTGACTTTAAAATTTGTTGCTCTGTTTTTATACTTCAGTGACTTTACAAAAATTATCCAAAGAGCATCAACTGTAGGTTAGCAAATGCATTGGAGGATGT
Source organism: Bison bison bison (assembly GCF_000754665.1). Classification (NCBI taxonomy): domain Eukaryota; kingdom Metazoa; phylum Chordata; class Mammalia; order Artiodactyla; family Bovidae; genus Bison; species Bison bison. Next base: position 5,608,720 of record NW_011494869.1, on the reverse strand, counting down.
GAGATACAGATGTACGACAACTGCATGCTGATACTCCATTGTTCTTTCAGCATTTATGGAACAGTCACTTTTCCCCATTGTTGCTGTCTCTGCCCTTGACTCTTTTTCTGAAATTGGCTTCTAATCCATGTTTTTCTTCATTATTTGATGGCATGTATTAGGTTGCTCAGTTGTGTCCGACTCTTTGTGACTCCATGGACTGCATCCATGGAATCCTCTAGGCCAGAACACTGGAGTGGATTGCCTTTCCCTTCTCCAGGGGATCTCCCCATCCCGGGGATCAAACCCAGGTCTCCCACGTTGCAGGGGGTTTCAGCTGAACCACAAGGGAAGTCCAGAATTAACTTTAGTATTATTTATTTAATAGAACACATGCTTATTTAAAAGTTCAAGCATTGTAGAAATAACTTTCAATAGAAGAAATCACTGTAATTACAATACAGATGTAACCATTATTAGCAAATGGGCATATTTTCTTGAGTACTTTATGAACATACTAATTACATATAATTTTTTAAAACATAAAAGCTTTTATTTTTCTTTTGAGAATTTACTTTTTTCACCTAGTAACTCTGATATACCCTGAGTTTTGCCTTTGGTTTTATACTGTTTGAGTCATTTTACATCGTTTTTAAAAATCTGATAAGGTTAATTAAAAAACAAAATAAAACTAGCCTCTACTTTTGTATTTTAGCAGGAGATTAAGAAGCAATATAAATTATTCCTAAGCAGCCTTATGCAAAGTGCCTTTCTTGTTGCCTCTGCTTTAGTGAAAATAAAAGTCTTTATCTTCCCATTTTTTCCTAATACTATAGGTGGTCAAGACTTTCTTACAGTTGTCAACAGTCCTCTGCTTTCTATTTAAAATATATATATATATATATATATTTAATTTTATTCATTTGGCTGTGCCGAGTCTTAGTTGCAGCATGCAGGATCTTTAGTTGCGGCCTGTGTGATCTACTTTCCCAACCAGGGGTCGAACGTGGGCCCCTGCATGGGGAGTGTGGCGTCCTAGCCACTGGACCAAAAGGAAGTCCCTGCTTTCGTATGTTTTGAAGTAAGCAAGAAGGGAATGACACAGATAGGAGCATTATTTCACATAAAGCAGTACTTCTCTTTAGGGGAGGGAGAAATGTCACAGAAAATAAACATAAATGTCAACACCAAAAAGAAAAGAAAAATACATACCTTGAAGTAATTTTTCAAATGCACAGTGTTTTCTGGTTGTGGATGAGTTATATAAAGGATTTTCAACAAACATCTACTTACTGTTTAGCAGTTTCCACAAGGAAATTTGCTGGTAGCTGTCTTCCTTACAAAAACATTTAAAAATGCAAACCTAAGATGTTTAAAACATTTTTTTGTGAAAAAATGAAAAGCTTGCATATACTTTTGCAGTTTGAAGAAACTTTCCAAAGAAAATCACTTTTTAAATTCATTTGTTAAATATTTACTTTATAAATGACCCACAGTGGGTTTTACCATATAAGATTAGTAGTTGAAGAAGACTACCAAGGAGAAATTATACAGTAAACAGTCCAAATACCCAAATTATTTCAACCGTTTGTTCTGTGTTCATATATATAAAAGCATGAAAGCTAATACTTTTGAATAAAAGTAATAGATAGCCATGTTAGAATTTAATTGAGGCCTAAAAAATATCCTTTTTTGCCAGTTTGCATAAATTTATTATAAAAGGCCATAATTTTAAAATCCTAAAATTTTAATTGTTGGGGATGAATTTCAGAGATACCTTATTTCTGGTTTGTTTGGATTTATTCCACTGTAGCTTAGAGGTTTAAAAGGAAATTTGAGTTCTCCTTTGTCGTCTCAGTAGTAATTTGAGATCCTCAGAAAGGATGTATCTCCTACTTCTGGGGACTTGGACAGGCCTTGGAGTGAAATGGAGTAGGAAGATGGGTGCTGTGCTTAGTTGCTCAGTCGTGTCCGACTTTTTGTGACCCCATGGGCTGTAGCCCGCCAGGCTCCTCTGTCCACGGGATTCTCCAGGCAAGAATAATGGAGTGGATTGCCATTTCCTTCTCCAGGGAATCGTCCCAACTCAGGTTATCGAACCCAGGTCTCCTGCATTGCAGGCAGATTGTTTACCCTCTGAGCCACCAGGGAAGCCCAGGATGATGGGTAATGAAATTAATTGAAAATCTCAGGACAAACACAAGCGATAGTTACTTTGTTTTAAAGCAGAACACTGAAATCACATAAGCCTGTGTATTGCCTCCCAGGTAAATTAGGTATCTGTTTATGGTTCTCCAGCTGTTGTGGATGGCCAGTTAGATGGGGGTATGGGTGCCATTGTCATCAACTCAAGTAAAACTCATTGCTCCTTTAATAAGGCCATGCAGGAGGCTATGTGTTTATGTCTGTTTCATTTAAATATGTATAGTAATAAGCTCACTGATGCTACTCTGTGATCAAGTGAACATCTGAGTATGTCATAAAGGGGGCTTTTCTAACACTATAGTATTTAAGAATAGTCATTTAGAATGTCTTTAATTTCTCCCAATTGTGAGCCCAAAAGTTAGTATACTGCTTTAAATGTTTAAAAAGTAAATCTCTGCCATTAGCAGTGCCTGGAAACCTGAAGAATTTCTGCCAAAGTTGTTGTGATCTTATTCTCTCTTGAAAGCACGGAGCTAAACTAACGCTTGTGTTCAGATGCCCGAGTCAGCTGCTCAAGGCATATACGAGGTGTAGCCCTGCTCATTTTTCTAGGATGATAAAGTCTCCTTGGCAACCTGAAGCAGTTAACTCTTACTCTCTCCACCTAGAAAATACACATATTATAAGTAGACATAGAAAGCACCCACATAAACACACAGAAATCTTTCTAAATGTTGACATTAGTATTATTGTATCTCCTAGAAGTACGTTTAACTTTAGCAGATCTTGTTCAATAACTTATAAGAAAATAATTTTGCCTCTTCTACTGACAGCTGTTAAATTTTTTTTAACTTTTCTAGCTTTTTAATTTAGAGAAGAAGAAAGGCATCTACTATTTATTGAATGTTTAGTATATGCCTAGAATTTTTACTTGTTTGCAACTAACAAACACACATACGTACAATCTATTAGTAAAGTTTCAAAGGCTTGTAAAGTTTCTAATGCTATAAAAGATTAATACTAGCTATTATGACATTGATAAGCATCAATAATGATCATATCTTTCTAGTTTTTCAGTTCCCTTGATACTACTCTAATGAGCTACCACAGTGTAATTTGAGAGGAGGTAGATGCCTGCAGTAACATATATTGATGTTAGCAGAGGAAATGATGACTGATTTATCTATATTCAACTATTTATTGACATTTTAATGCTTTTTAAGATTTTAATAATGTTCACTTTATCTAGTTTTTGAAATAAGAACACCATGCCTCAAATGACAGTAGTTGCCAGTCATAAAGGAGGTAAAAGAAGTGTACCTCTTAAAAGTGAACTTAAAAAGAAAAATGTTTTCTTTTGATTAAAAGCCATATCTTAATTTGGGACTACCATTGATAGAAAAACCCTTTAATACCATTAATAGAAAGCTACCATTAATAGAAAAACAAGTACAGTATCTTTGTACTTGTTTTTCAAAGCTATGACGGTTTGTTTTCATAACTGTCTCCCTTACTAGACTGGGCATTCCTGAGGGCAGAGTCCATGCCTAAGCTGCTCTTGTATTCTCAGCGGCTAGCCTAATGCCTGATACTTGGAAGGTAGCTACAAATGTTGATTGAGTTGAATCTAATTGAAGTAGAGATACCTAGCCTGGAGAAGAGAGAAATAATCTCGAACTTCAGATGTTTGAAGGGCCCTCAAGTAGAAGAGATTAAGTTTGTTCTGTATGGCCTCTGTTGACAGCAAACCAATGAGTGAAAGTTTCAAGTTTTCTAAATGCTAAGGGTTGTTTAAAGCTAGATGGGGCTGTCTCAGGAGGTAATGAATCTATATCCAGATTCATTTGTGTTGTCCCACTACTGAGATAATTCAAGTATTTAATTGTTCATTTTTCCCCCTTTACTCGTGTATTCAAACATTTACTGAATAGGCACTGGTGTGAATGTTGGGCATCAAGATTGAATAAACCATAAACCCTGCTTTTGGGGAACTTGCAGCCAGAAGGGGAACTGAAGTATTATTAACAAAGGATTACACCCCAGAGTGCTTAGAAGTTATTACAGAGGAGTGAGTAAATGGCAAGACCATGGAGAGAGTAAACAGGACAGGCTGCTGAAGAGGTGAGTTGACCAGGCAGGCAAAGGGAGAAGGGAGTCCTAAGAAGAAACAATATGCAAAGACTCAGAATTCAGTTTTTAGGATAGAGTAGTGGTATATCATTTGGATTACCTGTGCTCTTAAAGCACCCTCTAATCCTAAGATTCTGTGTGCAGGCTCTTTAACTTTGTGTATTTTTTTTTTTCACTTCATGCCAGATAGTTCCTGTATGTATATATTTCAGTTGTTATTTTTCATAGGAAGTAAAAATACTGACCTTCTTCTTTGACTTTTGTTTATAGTTAAATTCATACGAGAAGTAACGCCATATATCAAGAAGCCATCATTGGTGTCAGATCTGCCCTGGGAAGGTGCTGCTCCCCAGTCACCCAGCTTTAGTGGCAGTGAGGACTCTGGTTCTCCAAAACACCAGAACAGCACCAAGGACAGGAAGGTCATCCCGCTCAAAATGTGCTTTGCTGCTAGAAACTTAAGCATGCCGGACCTGGAGAACAGGTGAGCTGTACCTAAGGAGAACATCCTACCTACTCACAGCTTTGCAAACTTAAACGGATATATTATAATACTGCTTTTGCATATTTTATGGAATATTATGACTGTTGACTAAATTAGGTAAAGAAAAACATCAATCTGAGATGAGAGAATCGTTTCTGGGCTTCCATATTTAAATTTCCTCACACATATATGTGTGTTGTTGTTGTTCAGTCTCTCAGTCTTGGCTGACTCTTTGCGGCCCTCTGGACTCAGCACGCCAGGCTTCCCAGTCCTTCCCTATCTCCTGGAGTTTTCTTAAACCCGTGTCCATTGAGTCGGTGATGCCATCCAACCATCTCACCCTCTGTCATCCCCTTCTCCTCCTGCCTTCAATCTTTCCCAGCATCAGGGTCTTTTCTAATGAGTTGGCTCTTTGCATCAGGTGGCCAAACAATTTTGGACGAACACACAAGAAACTTAATAATGGTTATCCCTGGGGAGTGAAGTGGGATTAGAAGGTAGAAGGAAAGAAGAGGCCTTTACTTTTCATTTTATACCTTTATGGAGTGTTAATATTACTCCTTCATTGTGATTATGACTTAATAACTGAAAAAAATCTTGTTCAAGAAACTTTTAAAAATATCTCCATAGAAGGAAATTCCTTATACTATGGATAGTGTAAAGAATCAGAGATCTTCATTATAGATCAGGTTGCATCAACTACTAATATCACCCTTGCAAGTTAGCTTCTCTTGACCTCAGCTTCCTCATTTGTAAAATGAGAGCATTGGATTGAATAATCTCTAATGTCCCTCCTAGTTCTATCACCATTTGGTTTCTATGACTTTGTCTTCATTAATGCCATGCAGTGGTACCGTTAAACTTAGTGTTAGAATAGACATTAAGGGTAAAAAGAAAGATAACGATAGTTGGGGAGATCCCCTGGAGAAGGAAATGGCAACCCACTCCCAAATTCTTGCCTGGAGAATTCCATGGACAGAGGAGCCTGGTGGGCTACAGTCCATGGGGTCACAGAGAGTCAGACACAACTGAGTGACTAACTTTCGCATTCACAAGGACAAACTTTTTATAACCTACTTTGACTTTTATGGTCTCCTCTGATCTGATTGCATAGCCAGGTGCCTAGTCAGGATGGGCTGGTTCACAGAAGACAACCAGAAACTGAATGACCTTGAGCATTTTAGGCCATAGGGACATAGAAGCTCCTGCTCTGTAGTATATTGTGTGTATGCTGGAAACAGCTGAGTTCTGCAATCACACAGGCCTTGGTTTGAGTCCCAACTAGGTCACTTGCTCCAAGTGGTCATTTCCTTGCCATGTCTGCAATGGCAGAGAAGTCTAGAAAGCTCTCTGGGGTCTCTCTCACAGGAGAGTACTAGTCCCATCTGTGAGGGCTCTGCCCTCATGATCTAATTGCCTGCCAGAGGCCCCATTTGCTTATCTTGTCATATTCTGGTTAGAATTCTAACATATGGATTTGAGGTGAAGACACAAACATTTAGTCTATAGCACTTGGAGTGCTGCTGCTATATCTGAGTATTGTAAGAAAAGAAAAAGTATTACACGGTTTCCATAGGATACTGGAGTTGTGAGAGTGAGGAAAGAAGGAAGGAGGAAGATGAAATGACTTGGCTCTGTTGCTGAAAGCTGTGCTAGTTTTATCATCCACGAAGACGTCTTTCAGAGCTCAATAATCTTGACCTTTATTGAAACTTGGGGCTGCATGCTCTTTAGCACATATGCTAAAGATATTTGATCAATGGTCAAATTTGAAATAGATTTTTAGAACCAAATGGAGAGGGCAGTTTGGGCTACAAGAGTGTATCACACCATGCTTTTTAGTAAGACCATTGATTGGTCTACTTGACCAGAGTGTACTATACAAGGGAAGTTCTTAGAAGAGTCAGGCTGTTGAAGATTCTCAGGCTTAATTCTGCAAAATAATTCATTTCTGATGTTGCTTGAAATACCAAATTTGGGGACCTCCCTGGCAGTCCTGAGGTTGACTCCATGTTCCCACTGCAGGGGACACAGTTTCAATCTTTGATCGGGGAACTAAGATCCAGTATGCCCCACGGTGCAGCCAAAAAAGGAAACACCAAATTTGCAAATGATCTGCTTTTTGTAAAATATAAATTGAAAGAGATTCAAAGTTATTCTCATGTCACTCTTACTTGCATTCCAAGCGTGCTTTCTAGAGAAAAAGAAAAGCAGTAGAATTGCAGGTACCTGGAAAAATTACTTGTGACTTTGGTTATCCCCACAGGAATGTGGATCTTTATCCTGTGTGTGTGTCTTGGTAAAAAAAAAAAGTTCAGAACCATTGACTCATTAGACTGAAGTTAGGGTGATGGACTTTGACACTTCAGCCAAGCTATTTGTTTTCCATAAGCCACGGTTTCCTCCTGTAGAAAATGAAAGCTTGTGTGAAGATTAAATAAGAGAATGATTATAAAATTGGCATAAAATGCTCTCAGTATATTATTATTATACCTGCTGCTGGTGTCCTTGTAACCTTAAATAAGTCCCTTCATTTCTCTGTCCTCCTATTTTTTTCCTTCCATAAAATGAACATAATAATACATGTTCAACTCTGTTTTTTAGAACTACTTCAAGAATAAATAAGATAGTATCTATAAAATCGCTTCTAGCTCATTCATCCTTAAATTTATCTCAGCTCTGTCAAAGGGAATGTCATGACAGGTAACACAACTGCAATGTTTAAAGCCATGGAGAGAAACAGTTCATTTAGGAACAATAAAAATAAATTTTATCAGGATATCTGTCACCAAGATATTTATCACATTGTAGCCCTAATTTTTTCCCTAATGTTTTATTGTGAAAATCTTCAAACTTAGGCGAAGTCGAAATAATTTTACAGTCAACACTCATTTTTCCACCACCTAGATTCTACCATTAACATTTTACTATGTTTGCTTTATCACAAATAGGCCCATTTAGCCATCCATCAGTCCATCTTATATTTTTGATTTGTTTCAAAGTAAATTGCATACATTACTATGCTTCCCTCTACTCAAACATGCATATAGAGTTCAGTGTTTTTGTTGTAACTTTTTTCTTTTGAGATAATATCTACATACAATAAAATATACAAACCATAAGTTTTGACAGATGCATTCAATTGTGTGACCCAAGCTTGTCAAGATACAGAACATTACTCTTACCCTGGGAAGTTTTCTTTTGCCCTCCACAGTCAATTCTCTCTCCCACCGTCCAAGGCTACTCCTGTTCTGACTTGCTGTCATGTATTGGTTTCAACTATTCTGAAACTTCATAAAATTATAGTCATGTCATGTGTACTTTTTGTGATAGAATTATTTTACTCAGTGTAAGATTTTTTTTTAATTGAAGTAAGATTGCTTTACAGTGTTGTGTTGGTTTCCAGTGTAAGATTCTTGAGCTTCATCCTTCCTGTTATGTGTAACAATAGTTCTTTCTCTTTATTGCTAAGTAGTAGCATATTTTATGGATATACCACAGTTTCTTTATCAATTTTCCTATTGATGGTTATAATTCTTGTGGGCATACATTTTTAGTTCTTGTGGGTAAGTTCTTAGGAGTGAAACTGCTGACTCAAAGGATAGGTGTATGTTTATTTTTTTTAAAAACCTGTGAGACTTTTTTCCAAAGTGGTTGTGCCGTCTTACATTCCTACCAGCTACATCCATACCAACACTGAGAGTGTCAGTCTTTTTAGTGTTCTGATGAGTATATAGTGGAATCTCTTTGTGGTTCATCCTTTGTGATTATGTAAAGACTTCTTTGACAGGAGAGGAAAGCAGCCTTTTTTTTCCCCTCTGTTTCACTACATTGATTTAGTTTGACTATCTAGAGCTGGAAAAAAGTGCTGACTATCAGAATGTGTAAGTGAGGAGCGGGAAGAAATTTACTTTTTCCACCTCTCCTCTTTCAAGACCTCACTAGATGCTTCTGATTGTTATAAGCAGTTCATTGTGGAAACTGAAAGCTAAATAAATAATGACAGACTCCAGGGAGAGAACATGAGCCTGTTCCTTAGCAAATAGCATTATGGGCAGTGCAGAGTTTATCGAGAACACGGTGTTCTTAAAGCTGCTTTTCGGAAATGTAACTGTTATCGTTGAGGTTCTCAAGGTCTGGGTCATCTTCGCTTTGGCTGTTTTCCATGTAAAAGGTAAATTTTGGCTTTATGACATACAAAACAACATTATTAATTGAACATTATTATAAATTGAACTCATACTTTATGACAAAGACTTTTCTGAACAGAATAAGCAGGCTAGACTTAAAGAATCTTATGCTTCTGTGAACCTAACCATGATCTGATTCATCTGGTCAGAATGTAATTGCTTTTCTCAGGAAATCCTCAGTGGTTTGACTGGAGGCCAGACCTCTTCACACTGTAGCTGTCTCCTCCTCTCTCCTGTGGGCCCAAACAATGACTGGCAGACTGCCTCCAAACTCTTAGTAGTTTTCATTTGAATTTGTCTTTTAAAACAGCAGTCAACATTAGGAAACACTTTGTTCCCTTTATCGGCTCCAGGGGCTGCTTCTTCAAAGGCAGACTTCTGGATCCTAGAATCATAAGTCCTCTTGTGGAGTTTATGTTCTGTTTCTTCTAATTTAATTTCCTATTTTACAATCACATTTTAAGAAACACTACAGATTCTCTCTTTGGATGAAAAGTTTGTGATTCTGTCCTAGGGAACTGTTTTACTTCCTGTTTTCCCCCTTTTTAGCCTAGTGGTTCCATGATCTTCTGCTTAATCAGGTTATTTTATAACAGACTTATTTTCCTTTCTTTCACTTATTAATAAGTAGGAACTTTAACATCAGGATTTTCAGAGTTTTAACTATGGCCAAGGACCTGTATCTGAGACTTTCCCAGGAACTGTATGAGGTCTGAAGGCTTTTTCAGAAGGTGAATGTTTTGTGCCCAGAGAAGGATGAGCTGATTCCTGCCTTTAGTGTTAAGTAGGTCAGTAGAAGGAGTGAAAGAAATTTTTCGTCATGGTTTTGTGACTGAACTTTTAGCATGTGATTAAGGATGTTAAGCTGGTTACAGTACCAAAGCAACCAGGTAGAAATGAACAGCCTCTGTAGAAAATGGTCAGCCCAGTAGAGAGTGTAAACTAAGGACATCCCTGGCTCTTGCATTCAGTTTGGTGGGATGAGGGTGGAGGTCAGGCTTCTGCTGGACTGAGGGTGGGGCAGTCACTAGCTGCTGGGTGTGGGGAATGCTGAACCGGTCAGCTGGCCTCTCTATTTTAGCTGCGTGCTTTACTCCCACTTCCAGAGGTAACTGGTGCCTCCAATTCCTCGGCCTCTTCAGGATTCTGCAACATGGACTGGCTCGGATTTGACTCTCCCCTACTTTTCTTAGGTTTGCTAAATCATTAACTACTCTGTCTGCTTGCCAGCTTCCAAAATTTTGTTGTAGTCGCTCCTCTCATCTTCTCCCTGAGCTTATAAGATTATGCTTTTTTAAAATTCCCTTTAAATTTGTAAATGACTCCTTAGATAAAATACCAAAAGCACAGTACATTAAAGAAAACTTTACAAGTTGAACTTTATTAACAATGAAAGCTTCTGCTGTGTGACAGACACTGTGTACTAGGGTTCTCCAGAGAAACAAACAAGAGGATGGATAGATAGGTTTATTTACTCATTATAGGAATTAACTCATGTAGTTGTGGAGACGAAGTCCCATAGTCTGCAAGCTGGAGAAACAGAAAAGCCAGTCTTAAAATTCACCCCAAGTTCAAAGTCCCAAGAACCAGGAGCACCAGTGTTTGAGGGCTGGAGAAGGTGAATGTCCCAACTTAAGAAGAGAGCTAATTTGCCTCTCCTCTGCTTTTTTTATTCTATTTATGCCCTCGGTGAATTGGATGATGCCCAGCCGCACTGGCGAGGACCATCTCCTTTACTCATTCTACTGATGATGCTAATCTGTTGCAGAAACACCCTCACAGACACACCTAGAAATAATGTTTTACCAGCTACCTGGACATATCTTAGCCCAGTCAAGTTGACACATAAAATTAACCATCACACACTGTTAAGAGAACAAAGAGATAAGCTGAGGACTGGGAGAAAAATCTTTGTAAAATACATATGAAATAAAGGACTGACATCTGAAATATACAAAGAATTCTAAAACTCAGTAATAGGAAAAAAACCCAGTTTTAAAATGGGCAACAGACATTTCACCAAAGGAGAAATAGAAATGACAAATAGGGAAATGAAAAGTGTTAAAATCATATTCTATTAAGGAATTGTGAATTAAAACATTAAGATGTCACTGTACATGTACTAGAATGGCCAGAATCCAGCGAACAGTACCACATGCTGGTAAAGATGTACACCACCAGGAAGGCTTATTCATCAGTGAGGGGAATGCAGGATGAAACGGCTACTTTGGAAGACAGTTTGGCAGTTTCTTAAAAGCTAAACACAGTAGTCTTACCATGTGACCCCACAGTTGTGCTCCTTAGTATTTACCCAAAGGAGTCAAAAACTTAGGTCCACACAGAAACCTACACATGAATGCTTTCATCATAATTGCCAAAATTTGAAAACAACCGAAAGGACCTTCCATAGGTGAATGGATAAACAAACTATGGTTCCTCCAGACAGTGGAATATCATTCAGCCATAAAAAGAAATAAGCTCTCAAGCCACAAAAGACATGGAGAACCTTAAATGCATATTGCTAAATGAGAAAGTTACATACTACAGGATTCCTTGGAAACAGATCAACAGTTGCCAGGAGTTCAGAGCCAGGGAGTGGGGGTAATGTACTATTTTAAATCTTCCCATAACAAGTGTATAATTGTTTTCTTTAGAGAATATAATCATTTTTTAGCCAACAAATATCAATATTTATGTTAAGGACCATGACAGCAACAATTGATATAGTGAAAAATAACATTAAAAAGAAAAAAACATAAAATAATGTAGAAAACTAAATAAAGGTCAATGTGAATATTAAGCTATTTGTCAGAAATCTCTTTCCTTCTCTCTACTTTTTCTGGGCTTTTTGGATGGAGGAGTTCCTCCTGCCTAGGAGTGTGTGTCCTGCTGGTGACTCAGCAGGTAGTCTCATCCTTTTTGGGTCCAATTAAATCTCCCTAGGCCATTTCTCTATTGTAATCCATCTTACATCCCACCATCAAATTATTTTTTAGCTTATTATTTTTAATTGTGATAAAATACACATAACATAAGATTTACCATCATAACTCTTTTTCTGGAGGAGCAAATGGCAGTTCATTCCTGTATTCTTGCCTGGGAAATCCCATGGACAGAGGAGCCTGGTGGGCTATATAGTCTATGGGGTTGCAAAGATTCAGACATGACTGAGCAACTGAGCACACACACACACACACACACAACATAAAATTTACCATCTTAACTATTTTTAAATGTATAGTTCAATGGTATTAATTATATTCATATTACTATAATACCAATCTTCAAAACTTTTTCCTCTTGCACAATAAAAATCGTACCCATTCAACAGCTCTCCGTTTCCCTCTCCTCCCATCCCCTAGCCACTACCATCCTAGTTTTTGTTTCTGTGACTTTGACTGTTCTAGGTACCTCATATAAGTGGACTCATAGAATATTTGCCCTTTTGGGATAGGTTTGTTTCATTTCGAATAATCCTCTCAAATTTCACTCATTGTAGCATGTGACAGAGTTTCTTTCCTTTTTAAAGCTGAATGTTGTGTGTGTGTGTGTATCCCGTTTTGTTTATCCATCCCATTGATGGACATTTGGGTTGTTGCCACCTTTTGGATTGTGAATGATGCTCCTCTGAACCTAGGTGTACAGATATCTCATAAAGTTAATTTTTTAATTCATTGTCTTGATCATATTGTCCCCTTGTTCAGAATCCTCAGTGATTCCACGTTGCTTACCAATTAACATCCAGATTTAACCTGCTATTCAAAACCCCCAAAGTTTTTATCTCAAGCTATTTCTTGCTGTATTTAGCTATAGGATAGGAAATCAAATAAACTCATCAAAACTATAACTAAAACAGAAGCAAAATAGCTTGTGACTTGCTATTTAAAGATGCTTCAGGTATGGGCTTTGTGAAGTGTTTCAGCTGGTCACAGATCTTATTTTATGTTTTGACTATTTTCTAGAACTATTGCTGTAAAACTGTGAAGGCATATAAAACATGGATAGACTGGTGGGTAGACCTTCAGGTAGCTAGCAGGGTAAGTCTAGTGGGAGGGCGTGTCGGTGGATAAGTAGGTAGGTAGCATGGATAGATATGTTTATAAGCTGTATACCAGCTCGGTAAGTGTGCCCCAGTGGTAAAGAGGCCCCCATTGCAGTCCTGCTTTGCTGCTAACATCTCAGGAGTACCTTTTTGAGCCACGAATTTTGTGGTAGTCATCACAGTTCTTTATAGAAGTAGTTTTTATAACTTGTATATTAGTTAAATATAAACTTTCTGCCTTCCCCATTAGATGATAGGCCCAGTGAGAGGAGAGACTAGTTTTTCTCTATTTTTTTCACTATTGTATCTCTAATACAGTGTCTAGCATAGAATCTAGAAAACAGTAGGTTTTCATTAAATGTTTATTTAAGAAAGGATGGCTGACCAGAGCTCAAATGAGAATGAATATTTGCCACATTAAGTATGGCAAGTTAAAATGGAATTATAAAGGAATTTCTAAATATGAGCAGAGAGAGGGGATGCAAGCTTCCAAGCAGACATGCTGTTGTACCTGTAAACCAAGTCATGTTGGTCAGGCAGTGAGGGATCTCGTGACAGGGCTGCAGGGAAGCGAAAACTGTCTTCAGAAAGATGAAAGAATAAAAAGTTCTCTCCTTGGTCAGTGGCAGTTTGTCAGTTTTCAGCCTACCATGAAAAATACTAAGAGCTTTTAATTTTTTCCCTTTTAAAAGATATATATGTTCACTGTTAGAGCACAGCAGTGAACATATGTTAGTCATTTATTGATTGATTTTTAAAATAAATCTTGGCAAAAGCTTTGATCAAAACACAAGATAGTACCCAGCAAATTGCTTTATAAGGAATTGGTTGCGTGTACCTTTAAAAAAATTTAAATAAGTCCTAAAAGTTACTTTTGAAGTAGACATTGTTCTTAGTTGAGCATTAATAAATAATAGTCATAGAATTGAAGATTTCTTAACTATTTTTCCTCCACTACTTGGAGGATAATTTAATCATATAACATTACCCAGACCCTAGAAAACAATTCCAAATTTTCAAAGAGAGTCATATTCTTCAGCTATTTTATTTCACACAGTGGAAATTTCAGTTCAATTTTTGGCAATAAGTTTTACTTACCTAGCAATACTATATACCAGAATTTTCTAAGTATTTAAAAAAAATTATTTCATTACAGTGTGCCTATGAGATTCAACAAGCAGGCTGTCCATTTCTTTGACTTGGAAATGAAGGCGGAGTGAAGTGTTCTTAGTACCGATTCTACACTAGGTTCTCTCATTTCAGGTCATTTCATGAATACTGAAACAGCAGACCCAGCAGTTAGTCTTTCTGGTGATGATCTTTCCACATGTGGATTTCTCTGGAATTGGACTCTAAGGAATTAAGAAAAAGCATTTATATTCTGGAATGTAAAATTAAAGTTGATTTTCAGTTATATATGTTAAACCGTGGCAGTTTTGATGGCTTCTGATCTAGCTCATTTTCTTTTTTCTTTTTCCACACAGATTGATAGAGCTCCATTCTCCTGATAGCAGGAACACATTGATCCTCCGTTGCAAGGATACAGCCACAGCACACTCCTGGTTCGTAGCTATCCACACCAACATAATGGCTCTCCTCCCACAGGTGTTGGCTGAACTCAATGCCATGCTTGGTGCAACCAGTACAGCGGGAGGCAGCAAGGAGGTTAAGCACATTGCCTGGCTGGCAGAACAGGTAGGCTGGGAGGCAGGGCAAGGTCTCACCGGGTCACCGTTCAGAGCCAGGATGGTTCCCCCATTTCGTATGTCTGGAATATTTATCACACAGTCAGGTCTCCAGTGTCTAACTTGTAGATCTTTTGTTTCTCCTCCCCTAGTCTTTAGCTATTTATTGCTAATTATCACTTCCACCAGAAGAATTGACTGTCATGATAGTCATCATCATAACATAACCATGAAGAGATTTTTATCATTTCTGTCCTTAATGACGGGAGATAATTTTCATGCTTTTAGAATGGAATCAGCAAACTTATTTTGCAAAGGGCTGTTAGTGCCACGACTACTTAACTCAGCCATGATAGCAGCAAAACAGTCTATAGACAACATGAACATGAATAGATGTGGCTGTGCTTTAATAAAACTTTATTTACAGAAACAGAAAGTGGGCTGTATTTGGCCCATGGGCCATAGTTCCCCAATTCTTGCTCTAGTCTATTGACAGAGTTTCAGAGACAACAGGCTTACTACCCTGATCTGGGAAAAGTTTAAAATATACAAAATATTTTACAAGCTATTAAACACATGTATAGTTGTCTTCTACAACTGACAAATGGAAAGAAACCAGAAAACTTAAATAGAGGTTGGGTGAAAGGAAAGGAAGAACATAACCCTAGTTAGTTTAGATCCAAAGTTTGACAAAAGGAAGACTAAAAGTTGTACATGATGTTACAACACATCCTTTTTCTTTCGGGGCCTTCACCGTCAGCTGAGCCAGAGGGAGCTGAAAACAAACAGGGTTAGGGAGTCAGAGATGAGTGTTCAGGGGCTAACTCTGTTTTTCATTGGTTTTCTTTTTAAAAGTTCCTTTATATCTTTGCACCCTAGTTCCTTCATGTGTGCCAAGGGGGGCAGGGATTGCATCAGTATCAGCCCATAAAGGTTCTGTTCCTTTGTGTTGTTGTTTTGTTTTGTTTTAAGTACAGTTTCAGGGTCTGGCTCCCCATGGTCCCCCTCAGGAATCCCCATTTGGTAGACTGATGGTGGGGCCTGGCAATCTCATTCACTCCCCCAGGTGATAGTGTGGTGAATCAGTTTTGGACTCCACTGATCTATTTATTTTCAGCCATGAAATTTTATGAACACTTCAAATAATGATTCTAATAAATTAGAACACAGAATTAGTACTGTGATGATTTCTAGGAGGCATGACTAGAATAAGCAGAAGAGACTAATGAAAATCATGGTATAAGTACTTAATGACTTTGAAAGTTTTAGTATTTTATCATGGTTTCTATGTTTTTATATGCTGGTTGAAAAACTCAATGGAGTGGTAGTTGTTCTGTGCTTTTGGCAATGTTAGAAATCTTCATGCTTTAAAAAAATACTTTTGCAAGGTTCCAAGATTAAAATGAGAAGTTAATAGGTGAAGTCTTACCCTCCTTCTGCTTCCCCATCCACCTAATTCCCACCCCTCAGCCCCCAGAAAGATAATCACTTTGATTCCTTTATAGTGACTCTTTTGAGAGTTTCTTATGCAGGTAAAAGCAAATATGAAATATGTTCTTTTTCTCTTTAATAAAAGAAGAAAGTATATTATGCACACTATATCAATACTTTGCTGATTTTTTTCATGAAACAATATATCCTGGAGATCTTTTTATATCAAAATATATGGAGCATTCTTTTTTACAACTTTATAGTTTTTCATTGTGTGGCTGTAGTTAAGTAAGCATTTCCTCCAGTGTTGTCGTCATAATCTTGTGCCCTTACAAAGAATGAATAACCTTGCTATAATGAATAACCTTGTGGTTTGTCCTTTCACACATGTGCTGTCCAAACTCTTTGGTTCCAGAATCCAGATAGAGCAGATAACAAGAGAACACACATTATCTGAATGTTTTGGTTCTTTAGTTTCTGGTAGTAAGTTGTAAAACTTTGGTTAGAAAAGGATTTATCCAAAATTTTAGCATCATTTCCTGAGCTTTGATTATTAGAGTTCATAGAACTGAATATGTGTATATCAGCAGGCTTCTCTGCTGGCTTAGAGGTTAAAACATCTGCCTGCAATGCGAGAGACCTGGGTTTGATCCCTGGCTTGGGAAGATCCCTTGGAGAAGGAAATGGCAACCCACTCCAGTATTCTTGCCTGGAGAATCCCATGGACAGAGGGGCCTGGTGGGCTATAGTCCACGGAGTCGCAAAGAGTCGGACACAACTGAGCAAGCAACTTAACATTAACATTAGGATACATCTCAGAAGTGCTGTTTCAAAGGGTTTATTAATAACCTATCTCTATAAGGCAAATTACCCCCAAGACTTAGTGTTTTTGGAATAACGCTTATGTCCCACAGTTTCTAAGGATTGCGAATCTGGTAGCCATTTAGCTGGGTGGTCCTGGCCCAGGACCCTTCAGGAAGTTGCAGTCAGGCTGTCAGCCAGGGTGGCAGTCATCTGAGGGCTTGATGGGTTGGCAGGTGCACCTCCAACATGATTCATCTATATCACTGTTGACAGGAAGTCTCAGTTTCTTGCTGCTTGTAGGCAGAAGTCTTCAGCTCCTTGCCATGTAGGCCTTTCCACAAAATTGCCTGAGTGTCCTCAAGATACAGCTGTGGGTTTCCCTCAGAGCAAGTGATCTGAGAGAGAGAACAAGATGGACACTACAATACCTATGTGGCTATGACCTAGGCTCTTCTTCTCTCTTCTTTTCATTAGAAGTGAGTTATTACTAAGTCCAGTCTACACCCCAGGGCTCCAGCTCTTAAAGGGAAGAATGGTAAAGAATGTGTGGACATCTTTTTAAATTACCACAAAAGATACAGGCATTTGTATCAGTGGGCTTCCCTGGTGGCTCAGATGGTAATAAATCTGCCTGCAATGCAGGAGACCCAGGTTCAATCCCTGGGTTGGGAAGATCCCCTGGAGAAGGAAATGGCAACCCACTCCAGTATTCTTGCTTGGAGAATTCCATGGGCAGAGGAGCCTGGCAGGCTGCAGTCCATGTGGGTCGCCAAGAATCGGACAGGACCAAGCGACTAACACACACAACCACAAACACTAGGACTAACACTTTGTATCAATAATTTTGATAGATATTGTCAAATTGCCTTCCATTAAGATTGAACTAATTTAAATTCCCACCAGCAATATATGAGAGTTGCCAGACCTTTAAAGTGGAGTTAATTTGGTTTATGCTACATACAGACCAGAAGAAAGGAGAAAAAAATAAAGCCATAAATTCATCACAGTCTGCCCTTGATAGACTATATTTTATGTGTGTGTTTCCTCCACTCAGTTGTGAGCTTTTCAAAGACAGGAGCACACTTCTCTCAAATCTTTTGCCCCAGAGAACTTAGCCTAATGCTTTGTATATAGTAGATATTCAGTAATTTTTTCCTTTGTCTACATATATACATGCAAAAAGCAAGTAGACAAGTCATTAAACACTATCCAGGAACACAAGCTCAGGGTTGGGAAATAATACTAAGTTGAATAGTTTCAAGTTCTTTAAAAAATGGTACTACAGAACTAATCCAAAGTGCTGTTTTTAAACTGTTCGTGATTTTTACTTTTTCCAAGTAGTTGTTTCGGTCACCCAAATCAAATACACTTAGAATAAGGTGTTCAAGCAAGATTGGATATTGTTTCTCAGAGGAATTTTTTTTTTTTTTCCTCAGAGGAATTTTATAATGAACTTACATATTTGATAAAGTTGAACTAGGTAAATGCCAAAGCCTTCTTTAATTGTAATATTATTTAATTCTATGAGTATGAAAATGGCCAGTCTGTTTTCAGATCATGTAATCTTTTTAAAATAGGTAAGCATTTCTTTTAGCAATAGATATATTTCCTGAAAAGCATACACATAAATGAAACTGTTTTAGTTGTACCTAGAAAAGATAGGCATTTGGGGCAGATAACTTAAGGAAGGATTATTTATTTAACTTTAAATGATCTTTCTTTATCTGTTTGTTATTTCACATTATCATAAATTGAGTTTGCCTAAAATAGGGAAAACCTAGGCTATAGATGTTTGATAACTAATAAATAATTTCTGTGCAAGGGACTTATCTCTTTATTGATGCTGATTTTTATGTGACTGATAACTATAACTTTTATATTCTTATATTCTAACTATACCTCTTATATTCTTAAGAACTATATATTCTTTTTTTTTAAGAACTATATATTCTTAAGAGGTAATTTTCTTTAAGCCTACCAAGTGTGGAGACATATATTATCTACAAAATAAGTATTTTAGGCATTTGAGTATTGATGGGAAAACCAAGATAGCCAAAGAAAGCTTTGTTTTCACAGTTTGTACTTTGTCCCTCATTATTCTCAAAATGTGTAAAGATTCAAATTAGAAACATATACACTAAATCAGAATTAATGGCACAGTTTATTTTTTGCTCTATATTTTCTATCGTAATACTAAAATGCATAAAGAACAGAAATATAAAAATAAAAAAAAAAGAACAGAAATATATCACCTCTTAAAAAGATTTGTAGGATGAAGAGATTTAGGGAATGAATAATAACTATGATTAATTTTTTCATCTTTAGTGCTATTCAACTCTAGTTGTTAAAAAACAAAATTTGGAGAGGACTATTGTTTGGCCAGGTGTACACTTGTGTGGTTGTTGAAACACAAGCAAAGCAGAACCCTAACATTAGTATCCTTTTTTTCTCTGGCCAAAAACTCAATAGCAGGGGAAAAAAGCCACCTCAGCAGTTGAGCCCCAAGGCTGCTTGTACTGATACCACAACTGAAAGCACGTGCTATATATAGCCGGCGGCATTCTGATTCCAGTGAAGGCAAACAGTACCCTTATAAGTTAAGGCAGATAGGCAAACAGAATGACTGAAACTGAGGTTTCATTTTTCTCCAGTGATTAAGTAGAAGAGGGAAAAGATATTCTCCAAAAGTGAAGGACTTGAAAGAGCTAAAGAATAAACACTTTTTAAAAATTGTTTATTGAAAACACAAGTTCTCTGTCTTTAAATTGGATATTGTTTCTATTGACATTGGCAGTTTTTCTTTCTCTTCTTTGGGAAGAAATACATTTAATTCAGATTTTCTAAATGCATATACTGTGACCTAGCATTCACAATCTGTCTTATAACCTATAATTTAAAAAATCAGGTTATCATTTTATCCCTTTGGGAAGATAGATTTTTATATTATTTTCCCTATGAAACATTGTCCATAACAATCTCAGAGACAAAGACTTAGTAGTGCATATAAATTAGAAATCCCTTTGGAGTATCTGTGACCCCAAAATTGAAGAATCCAAGAGAACCTCTTTACAGCTGATACTTTCCCTCCAGACATCACAATCTTAGTCTTTCCCCCTAGACGTATAAAATCTTAGAAAGACATCACAATCTTTACCCCTAGACGGATAAAGTCTTAGAAAACTCAGGTTCACCACTAAGGAAAGAATCAATTTTTTCTCCCATATTTTGCTAGAATTCTCAGGGTTAGGTCATGTATTTTGGGCTTTCAGCACGTGGTTGAACATGGGTAGCTTCACTGGCTGGAATTCATTTCCTGCTCGTGGAATCCAGTCATAGCTCTAGCAAGAATAGAGGCCCAGTGTAGATGTTACAGCACAGAAATGAACCACTCAGGCCACTTTTCAGATTATAGATGTATTCTTAAAATGCTCTGACATGTTCAAATTACCTTCAGAAGTCATTAAGGAAGAGAAGATAAAAGGTGGATCTGAAGACAAGTGAGAGAAAAGTGATTCATCAATTTAAATTTATCTCGAAGCTGTCAGTGATAGCAAACTGAAAAGTTGAGGGTTGAAATACTGTTGTTACGCACTCCCTGCTCAAAGGTCTCATCTTAGGAAGGCAAACATTTTGATGATACCAGGGTTTTACTTGAACATAGTCTTTTGCTTTTTGGCCTTGGATCCTTGACAATATATATAAATAGTGGTTGTTTTCCTTTGTTTTTAAACTATCACAGAGATAACTGAGCTTTATGCAATTAAATGCAATGGTACATTTGAAACTGAAGCATAAACTTCCTGAACTGTAATGGGCAACTCTTTGACAGTAGTTTATATCAGTGTTTTCCAAAATAGAACATAGTTGGTCATTTTGCCATTTTAAAAAGATAAAATAGAAATTATCAGAGTGCATTGTACAAAGGATAGGAATTATGGTTCTTTAGGAAATTTTAAAATTCAGTATTTATATGTATGTGTTGAGTTGCAATGTAAAATGTATTTCTTATTGCAAGTCTTGATCAAAAATATTTGAAAAACACTGATGTTTAGATTATACGGACTTGGTAACAGTTTCTGTCTTGCACTTAGAAGATGTTACTCCCACATCAGATATACTAAAACCATTACCATTTTGAACTGAGTGCTATGTATTTAATTAGAATTGGTGATAATTAGTTATTGACACGACTGAGCGACTTCACTTTCACTTTTCACTTTCATGCATTGGAGAAGGAAATGGCAACCCACTCCAATGTTCTTGCCCGGAGAATCCCAGGGACGGGGGAGCCTGGTGGGCTGCCGTCTATGGGGTCGCACAGAGTCGGACACGACTGAAGCGACTTAGCAGCAGCAGCAGCAGTTATTGTGGAGTAGGGGAAAGAAACTGTGTCATATCATCAGAAAATGTGTGTAATTCACTCAGGGAGCACTTTCTCCAGCTACACACAATCTACTTCACACCTCCCAGTGGAGAGGCCCTGCCAGTGGGAAGGAATCTGTGGGGCATTTCCTTTGTCTCACATGGGTTAGGATGGGGAGGCAGAATGGAGACCCACTGTCTTAGGTGGTCACTGAAGGAACTTTCACGGTTACATATTATTATAGTTAGCTCTACTTTCTGGATCTCACCTCTGTAACAGGCAAAGCTAGATGGTGGAAGGCAGCAGTGGAGACCTGTCCTCATGGCCGTGACTGAGAAGGACCTGCTGCTTTATGACTGTATGCCATGGACCAGGGATGCCTGGGCATCACCATGTCATAGCTACCCTCTTGTTGCCACAAGGTAAGACTAAAGACAACAAAATATCTGTCCTACTCTGAATCTACTAAGGAATTTTAAAACGACTTCTGTTATCTTTTAGGTGCCTAAAATAGCATTCAAGCAGCGATGTAGATGATGTAGACAAAAACTTGTCTTTCACAACACTATTGATCATTTTTGCAGCTCCTAGCTCAGAATATATGGTTTCTGTCACTAGTATTTTTGTGTGTATTTTTTAAGTTGTCGAAGCAGCTCCCTAACTGCTCTTCTCAAGACTTGCTTACTCATGAAAATAAATACATTGTGTTTTGGTGTTTTCTTTCCCTTATTGACTGTGACTAGAAAACCACTGAAATTGTGGCAGCATTTTGACCGAATGATGAAATCATTTAAACCAGAATGTGGTACTGTGGATAAACTACACAACTTAGCCAAAATATTCTTCAACTTCTCTTTCAAGTATAAGAGTACGTTTGATTCCATCAAGTAAACATTTATTTGACCTGAAGCAACAGGATGTTTCTAGTATGCCAGATGTAGGGAGCTGGAAGGAAAAGAATGGAGAAGTGTAGATTTGGAGGCCAATATGTCTTAAGAAATAACCAGACACTAGTTATCTAGTGTGAAACTAGGAAACATATTCACATTCAGTGTTAATTTGGGCTTAAAAAAGAATCCAGTTTTGATACAGCTCAAAAACTACACATTAAAAAGGAGCCCCACAAATGATGGCGTCCTCTAGTACGTCCCACGGGGAGCAGTGTAGGGGCTCCTGCTTTCAGGAGACAAAGATTCATGTGAGGAAAGAATTCTTAAATTACAGGAAGACTTCTACGTTATGTAGGATTTCCTTCAATTTGCCAAGTTCCCTTACATATATCATTATTTTTTAAAAATATGATTTTCACATAGCTTTTCAGAAGTTTCTCTGTAATTTAGAGCTGTAGCCCTTAGATCACAGAATAGAGATGAAGGATTTATTGAGCCTCAGAGTTAAAAAGGTGTCCCCTCTTTAATTCCTTCAGGATATAAGGGTCCTGCAGAAAGGGCCTTGATGATTCAATAGCAAAGGCACATGGTCTCTGATAAATAAATAAATTAATTATAGTTCAAAAATCAAAGAACACTGTTAGGGTGATATAAATTAACATGAGTTACTATTTACATTGGCTTGCATATTTACAGATTCTTAGAAACCAAAGCTGATCTAATAGTTGATATTTTGGGATGGTCAGGGAATTAAGTAAAACATGAAAGTGATAAATGAAGAGGATTTTTATTTTATTCTTCTTATTTCATTTGACACATTTCCTGAGGTGAAAGCCAAGTGCCCGATACAGGTAGAGAATTAGATACAGGTGCTGTAGATTTTGCAGGATGTGCATTTTGTAGTCTTTTCCTATATGCCTTCTTTGGAAAAGAAAAAGATCCAGAGAAAGCATGGCTACTTGACAATGTGGAAAATTGAGTGGTGGTGTGCTTATGGGATTTATGGGGCCAAAGCCGCTGTACTGCCTTTGCATGAGCTCATCGGGCCTTCCCACTAAGGGGGCCCTTTTGACAGTGTGTTATAACCAACTGCTGTGCAGCAAGAGTCCAGCAGCTGGTTTGAATTAGTTTCCCTCTGCCAAATATTTCATAATCAAATCTGTAGGAAAAATTCTCCTGGACTTTATATTTTTTAAGGTCTGATTTGAGATTAGCAATCAAACTGAATATGGGGGAATACACCCTGACACTTTGCTCACACTCTGTATTACTTGGATTTTATGTGGAGTAGTTTTGAAACTTGTTTAACTCTTGCTGAGGTAGCTAATGTGTAATTGGCATGTTGGTTCTACAGGGATCAGCTCAGGGAGGTGGTTCTCAAATAATACTTTTGCGGATCTCTGGGGATACCCTCTTCAGGGGGTCTGTAAGTTCAAAACTGTTTTCACAGTAATACTAACATGTTGTTTGCTTTTCTCACTGTTGACATTTGCACTGAGTTTGGTAAAATTGCTTATCATGAATCAAGGCACTTGGCACCGAACTGTATGGCCTTTCAGGGAGAAAACATGCCAATTTAACCTCAAAATGCCTTTGTTGAGGCAGAAAATTGCTAGTTTTATTTAATCTCAGCCCTTGAGTATTCATCTTGTTGATAATCTGTGAGATGATGTGGGAAGTGCTTAGAGTTCACTTCTGCTGCATATGGAGGTGTGATGGTTTGTTGCAAAGAAAAGCATGTGTGGTTTTTGTGAGCTGAACTCCCTGTGTTTTTTTTTTGTTTTTTTTTTTTAATGGAACACCACTTTCCCTTTAAAAAAAAACTGACTGACAGACTATGGCTACTCAGACTTGGGTTATTTGTCAGACTTTTAATTCTTTCTAAAATAAAATTCAAAATGAATTTGTCATTTAAAGAAAACACTGATGGTATTTGTTAACAATTAAAAATTTCTATCTTTCAAACAAAAAATTAGAATTCTGGAAAACTTGTGTCTCTCACTATAAATTTTGACAGCTTCCTAGTACTTAAAGACTTATGTGATGAGATCAGTGGCAATATTACCAACTGTGACTTTTTTATATAATAAAATGCTTTTAACATTTGGACATGTGCATAACTCAATGAAAAAATATATTCCAAATGACCAATTCATAATGCTGCAAAATCATGCAAGGGTAAAAAAATCTATTCAAACTGCAAGAGAGACCATTGGATTTTTTAATGTAACAAGATAATTGAGGGTTTCCTGGTGGCTCAGTGGTAAAGAATTTGCCTGAAATGCAGGAGAAGCAGGTTCGATCTCTGGCTTGGAAAGATCCCCTGGAGAAGGGCATGACAACCCATTCCAGTATTCTTGCCTGGAAAATCCCATGGATAAAAGAGCCTGGAGGTCTACAGTCCATGGGGTCCCAGAGTCAGATACAACTGGAGCAACTTAGCACAAATAAAAACTTTCTTTATTGATAAGGTTTCAGATCCTACCTTGCAACTAACCTTTAAGAAACTACTTGTTGATTTTTGGTTTGGTGGACAGAAAGATAGCCATAATTATCTGAAATAGCTGGTAAAAGACTCCTTCCTTGTCCAACTGCATACCTGTGTGAGGCTGGGTATACTTCAGCTACATACTGTGGCAGAATGCAGATACACATAAGAGAATTCAGCTGTCTTTTATTAAGCTGTATATGAAAGAGATTTGAAAAAAATTAAAACAGTGCCAGTTTTCACATTCATTTTGAAAAATATTATTTTTAATAAAAATATGTTATTATATTAGCACCTAATAGGTTTGTTATTTTTATTTTAAAATGAATTAATATTTTAAAGATTTATCAGTTTTAATTTCTCATTATAGTAAATATACTGTATTTCTTAATATAGTAAATACAGTGCGAAGAGCAGGTGGCGCATGGGGCTTCTCATTGCCATGGCTTCTCTAGATGTGGAGCCCGGGCTCTAGGCGCGTGAGCTTCTGTAGTTGCGGCACATGGACTTACTAGCTGCAGATTCTGAGCTCTAAAACACAGGCTCAGTAGTGGTGGCACATGGGTTTAGTTGCTCTGCAGCATGTGGGATCTTCCTGGACCAGGGATCAAGCCTGTATCTCCTGCATTGGCAGGCAGATTCTTTACCACTGAGCCACCAAGGAAGCCCTAAAATTTAATGCTTTTTAATATTTTCACAGAGTTTTGCAGTTACCACCGTCAATATTAGGACACTTGAATCACCCCAAAAAGAAACTCCTTACCCACTAGCATTCACTCTTCATTTTCCTCTCCCTCAGCCCTAAACAACCCAAAGTTAGCTATGGGTTTTTATATAGGTACACTTCATCTGAGTGAGGAAGTTCCCTTCTGTTCCACATTTGTTGAGTGTTTTCAATTTTGGATTTAATTAAATGATTTTGGATTTGTTAAAATGTTTTTTCCATGTCTATTACAGTGATCTTGTAGGTTCTGTCCTTTATTCTATTTATATGGTTTTACTTATCAGTTTATAAATCAATTTTAAAACAATTTTTAAATTGAATCAATTTATAAATAAATTACCATATTGATTTTGAACATTAAACCAACCTTGTACTTCTGAGATAAATCTTATTTGGTTTTGCTAGATTCAATTTGCTAATAATTTGATGAGAACTTTTGTGTCTTTTATTTATGAATTATCTTGGTCTGTGGTTTTTCTTTTCTTGAGATGTCTTTGGTCTGGGTATTAGGGTGTTACTGGCCTCATAGAATTGGGAGGTATTCCCTCCTCTTCTGTTTTTTGGAAGACTTAAGAGTTGGTACTGATTCTTAAATTTTTGATAGAATTCATCAGCAAAGCCATCTGGGATTAAGGTTTTCTTTGTGGGAAGCTTTTCACTATTAGTTGAAGGAATTTTTAAAATGCTTTAACAGTCATACTTTCTTAGACAATGTTCTGCTCTTTCTCTTTTATCCGAAAATATTTTTTAGTTCATGAATGTCACATTTCTTATCTTTGACCTTGAAACCCTATTCTTAGGAGCATCTTATAGGGCAGAATATGTAGGACACATTGTAGAAACTAAGGTTCTTTCTTGCTTATGTTTCTCATGTTTTTTCTCTTCTCTGTTTTGTTTCATTGCTGTCTCATTCTTGATTTGACGCTTCTCCCCAGGATGATTTTTTTGGGCTATGCTGCACAGCCTATGGGATCTTAGTTCCCTGGCCAGGATTTGAACCCAGGCCACAGCAGTGAAAGTGCTGAATCCTACCCATTGGACTGCCAGGGAATTCCTAGAACTCTTTTTCAAGTAAAAAGATGTCACATCATTTTTTTTGTTGTTTTTTTTTTAGTAGAGTAGTGTCATATTTTGGAGAAGGAAATGGCAACCCACTCCAGTATTCTTGCCTGGAGAATCCCATGGACGGAGGAGCCTGGTAGGCCTGGAGAATCCCAGGGATGGGGGAGCCTGGTGGGCTGCCATCTATGAGGTCGCACAGAGTCTGACACGACTGAAGCGACTTAGCAGCAGCAGCAGCAGCAGTGTCATATTTTAAGTGAATGAGAGTCAAGAGCTGTAGCCAAGTAGTTCCAAAGTTTCTTTTTTATGACTGAATAATATTCCATTGTATATACATACCACATTTTATCTACTCATCAATTGATGGATATTTGAGCTATTTCCACTTTTAGGCTATTAAGAATAATGCTGATATGTACATTTGTGAACAAATTTTTATTCTAATATATGTTTTTATTTCTCTTGGGTATGTACCTGGGAGTGGAATTGTTGGAACATATGGTACCTCTGTTTAACTTTTTGAGGAACCAGTCAGTTAAAAAAAAAAATCATGGTCTATCTTTGGCCTATAGTAGCCTCTTCAGCTGGACTTCTGAGCCTTTTTGATAGGGCTTTTATATAAAAGTATTTGAGGACTTCCCCAGTGGTCTAGTGGTTCAGACTCCATGCTTCCACTGCAGGGTACATGGGTTCAATCCCTGGTCAAGGAAGTTCTGCATTGTGTGGCAAAAAGAAAAAAAGATATTTGAGAATTGCCATATTAGCTGTTATGATAGAACATTCTGGACTTGTGTATTTTCTGCTGTAGATCTGACATTCTCCAAGAGACAATAAAAAGATCAGATGTTGCCCAGGGAGAGAGAGGATAAGTAGGCAGTATACTGAGGATTTTCAGAGCAATGAAAATTCTCTGTATATAATAATAACAGCTGTATGTCTTTATATTGATATATTTGTCCAAACCTGGATTTTGACTGATTATGATGTATTGGTATACATTTATCCTTGGTAAAAAATTACCATTCTGGTGATACTGACAGTGGGGGAGGATATGCATGTTTGTGGCTTATTTCTTAATCAAAATTGAGTCTTTTTTTTTTTTGACATGCCTAGCCTCTTGGGAGGGCTTCCCTAGTGGCATTGTAAAGAGGTGGACACGACCGAGTGACTAAGCACAGTACAGCCTTTCATGGGAGCATGAAAAAGCAAATGGGAAATTGGGGTTCTTGGGCCATCTGACCTAGTGTTCTGCTTGTGACACCAGGAGTCATTTTTATGGGAAAACAGAATAGTATCTATGTCAAAGACTATAATCTTGTTTTGAGATATACTTACCTAAAAAATGCTGATGACGTTTATAATTTTCTGCATTTTTATCAGCATAAATTGCTGAGATTGTCCTCTGACAGTACATTAATGACTTTTGAACTTTGCTGTGTTTGTGGTCCTAGGCTGGTTCATTCTGGCTCTGGGTGTCGCTCACCCTCCCTTGGATCTGACCTGACATTCGCCACCAGGACAGGCTCTCGGCAGGGCATCGAGATGCATCTCTTCAGGGTGGAGACACATCGGGATCTGTCCACCTGGACCCGAATACTCGTTCAGGGCTGCCATGCAGCTGCTGAGTTGATCAAGGAAGTCTCTCTAGGTATAGATCCTGGCATTTCATTTCTAACAGTAATTAAATGGAACTATCTTCTTTATTTTAAAGTAAAAATCATTATCCTGTGTGCCAGACTTAAAAATGTTCTGAAATAAGACACTTGAAGGTGATCATGATGGAAAGAAACTCAGTTTCTCTATTTCAGTAGCAAAGTTTTCGTAAGTTTTTTATGTGACTCTGAACACATTCACAACAGTTTCTGTACAACATAACATGGCAGTTTTACTCTTCATTATTTAAATATTTAATAATGTGAGGACTCATTTACTAAATACTGGGTGTGTTGACCCTCTTGTTAAGACTTGGAACATGGATAGACACCCTTAAAAGTGCGACCATCTGGAAGAGCTTATATCTGTAGAAAAGCGAAGAATCTGGAATTGGGGTTTCTGTTGCAAAGTTGGAAGAGGTGTGCCCAGTAAGTACTGAAATGAGCATCTAAAGGAAGTCACCCTGGTGGTCTCTTTCCATTGTTGGAGCCCCCTCTTGTGGCTTGTCTGTATGAATTTGAAGGGATGGGTTCATATGTGTGTGTATATGGTTGAACGTGAACGTGAAGTTGCTCAGTTGTGTCCGACTTTTTGCGACCCCATGGACTGTAGCCTACCAGGCTCCTCTGTCCATGGGATTTTCCAGGCAATAGTACTGGAGTGGATTGCCATTTCCTTCTCCAAGGGATCTTCCCAACCCAGGGATCAAACCCAGGTCTCCCGCATTGTAGACAGACGCTATGTATAGATATTTCCAGATTGCTTTTCATTTTAACGAGAACACAGAGTTGTCAAAATTAAGACACAATTACAGTTTCTAATATGATTTTAATTACTTTGAACATCTTGCCTGGAAGTTGGTTTAGTTTTGTTCCTGTTTTCTTAAATTTTGTTTCCTAAACCTAGTTTTACAGGATTTATGTAAAAAGAGAAAATGTTTGAGAGCAGAAAGTCTTGTGATTTATCTTCCTTTCCGTTGCTTTTGGAAAGTGAGGGGTCTCTATGGCTTTAGAACTGCATGAGCAGCATTTCCATGGGCCATCTTCTAACAGTGACACCAGACAGCTTTTCAGTGTTGTAACAATTCTTCAGCTGTTTAGGACGTGCTCTGTATTTTCCTTACAACCACAACGATGGTTCAAGCGATGACACCAATGACTAGATCCCGCCTTGGATTTTGACCAAAGTCACCACACCGCACTGTCTTTCTCACTTGCTGTCTCCCACCCGTTGTGATTGGTCACTACATTAAGGACTCTGGGGCTCTGGTTTTTGTCTTGGCCACAGAATGTGATTTCTGGGATGGAGAAGTCTTCAGTTGGACAGGCTGGATGCCCTGTGTCCTTGTGTGGAGTCCCAGGGGTCTGGTACTGGCACATAGGGTCACCATATCTTCAAGTATCTGGAGAGAGACGCTTCCCAAAACAGAGTACAATGTGACTTTTGAACATTTTTTAGTTTCGTGTTGTTCCTTTGGTGTCTGTAAACTTCGTATTACAGGAAAGCAAAATCTATTCAGTCTTTGGCTCACAATTGTTTAAATACAAATGGCTTGAATAGAGAGAAAATAAGGACCACCTGGTTCCTTATATTTTTAAATGGACAAAAGAAACTTGTTTTTTGGTAATTTAGAATTTTTTTGTTCTCATTCACAGCTCTACTTCAATATTTTACCTTGGTAATACTTTTCATTTCCACAGTTCAAGTCAATTGATATACTTATTAATCACTTATTCTGTATTTAGAGCTTTCCAGACACTAAACTGGCTGAAAGCAAATCACTCTGCAAGAACCAGGATTTCTTTAAAATGTGCGTGTGTGCATGTCCTCATGCGTGGTGCAGGCGCTTAGTCTGTTATACCTTTAATAGGATGTGTGTGCTTGGTGTGCACATACACATGTATGCACAGACATAAATAAGCTGGCATGTCCTTCAGATTCATGTTACCACTTTCTTCTGTTAAATTGTTGGCTCCTTTTCTGAAGTAATTAATATTCAGAGTTCATTGTGCAAAACTCTCCTCTGTGAGTTATTCCTTTTCCTTATTTCTTGAACATGCCAGCTGCCTTGACTGCATGTTTTTCATGTCCAGTGAGAGGATACATTGGTCTGAGTATGAGGACTTGCTTGTTTGGGAACCATTCTTCCTGCTCACAGCATTCTTCCTCTCTCGGCTCTGGCCCTTTGAGTGATGATGAACTCGGCTCTCAGAGGACTGTGTTAATTCCTATGGGGCATAGGGCCTCTCACCAGTAGCCCCTGTACTAACAATAAAACAGCTTAAATGTTGGTGAAACTTGGACTTCACCAGTCTTGACAGGAGACATTTGCCAGTCTTGATGATCAGTTCTTTTGGTCCCATCAATTCAGACGTATCTTTTCGAATTTTATCTTTGGTAGGACTGACAGCGTGACTTCCCAACTACCAACCATGTTACTGCCCCTGAAAGGTGTCTCTGCCTTTTCTCATTTGGCTGTTCCTCCTTGTGCACTCGAAACCTTCTTCCTACTCCTCACTGCCTGTCAGGTTTGACCACGTTTTGGGGCCTTTCTCAAGTCCCATTCCTCCAGGAAACCATTCCTCAACTTGGGCCTTATTGAGTTTGGTATTTAGTCCTATTCTATACCCTTTACCTTAAGCAGTTAGGGATTTCACGTCTACGCCTGTCACTTATGAGGTCTTGAGAGCAGAGACCATGCCTCTTACTTCTCCAGCACCACACATAGCCTCCTGTCCACACAGTGTTCAGTTGATACTCACTGAATTGAACTGAATCAGATCAGATGTCAAGTAAAGTTATGGTAATTTCTTCCTCATCGCAATCAAGATGTTGACTTGAGTGACCAAAACAGAATTCACTTCAGGACATTCCAAATAGGTTAGGTATCACATATTCTCAGAAAGCTTCTTTTCCCTTTTCCCTTGTTTGAAGTCAGAAGAAGCCTTTGTCACTCTCGTAACTGAAGTAGAAACTTCATCAGTGATGTCTGTTGCTTGTCTTCAATAGGCTGCACATTAAATGGCCAAGAGGTGAAACTCACCATCCACTATGAAAGTGGGTTCACTATCTCCAGGGAAAATGGAGGCTCCAGTAGTATCTTATACCGCTACCCCTTCGAAAGGCTGAAAATGTCTGCTGATGATGGCATCAGAAATCTGTATCTGGATTTTGGTGGTCCCGAAGGAGAACTGGTAAGCATGTTTCTGAAAAACATGTTTATTCTAATAGGTATTCTCTTTCTTATCATTTCTTACCTCTTGTTATAGAAAATTATGGACTTACCATCTAATATTCCATTTGAAGCCAAGGAAATTCTTCTTCACGTTTCAAAGATGCATGGGTTTGGCTTTGGGGTTTTTTGTGTTTTCCCCACATTAGGGAATCATTGCCTTTTTAAAGTTTTGTTTGAATATCAGCAAGAAAAATTAGATAACCTTATAAGAAACAGGCTTTTGTCAAATGTAAGATATAAAATACTAAACCTGGCACACTTTAATAAATGAGTTCTATCCATTGCTGTTATCAGCAATTTGTTGGGATAAGAATTAAAAGTAATAGTGACTTAGTTGCTATAGAAATTCTGCTGGTCAGAAAAAAAAATGCAAATATATGTCCATACACCCATCATCTGTTTTGAATTCCTTGTCCTTTAAAGGAAATACCCACAGGAATTCTTGAGTCCCCTTGGAGAACAAGAGAAGTGTGTCGAGGGTACTTCAGAAACCAGAAATTATGATAAAGGACTCAAAAAGTCATGCCTCTATGTCTTATGGTATTGAGCCAGTAGTTCAAGTTTTATCTTACATGTGAAATCTTATGTCTATTGATATAGTCACAACAGGTATAAATTTGGAAAACAGAATCTTGAAGTTTTAGAACTAACAGAGATCTTAGGAATAATATAGTTCAAACTCCAAATGAGAAAACTGTGACTAGTAATCTTTTAAATGATGAACCTTTAGGAAACTATGGATAGCCATGGACTTCAAAAGCCTGTTGAAGCCTGTTCATCGGATGTCAGCTGTCCAAATTAGAGGCCTGAGCTTAGGAAGGTATAGCTA
This sequence comes from Bison bison bison, assembly GCF_000754665.1. Lineage (NCBI taxonomy): Eukaryota > Metazoa > Chordata > Mammalia > Artiodactyla > Bovidae > Bison > Bison bison. Next base: position 5,576,586 of record NW_011494869.1, on the reverse strand, counting down.
GCCCTCCCAACTAGCTTCAAGATTTGCCATTCCCACCACAAACTGATAAGGGGTGTCAAAAATCTTAATAGATGATCACACTTCAGCTGCATTCACTGATTCCCTGTGGGAAATATACTTACAGTTACTGGTTTCCATATAGGATATTCCTCTTTTCTTTACCTCTTCTACTTTTAAGTTCTTCCTACCTGGCATGGTGGAAGCTAGTACACCACTAATAGTGTCCTAATTGTGGATGTGAACTCTCAGGCTAGTGTTTAATTATGCCATGGGATAGCCTTACTTCTGAGTATATTTCCATTTGCAGCTCTAATTGCCCAAGTGTGGCCATAAATCTGGCACATCCTTTACCCAAGTTCTTTTTAAAAAGTAGAACACAAAAAAGTAGTTTCCCTGGTGATCCAATGGTTAAGAATCCACCTTGCAATGCAAGGGACACAGGTTCAATTCCTGGTCCAGGAAGATCCCACATGCCAGGGACCAACTAAGCCTGTGTGCCACAATTACTGAGCCAGCACTGTAGAGCCTGCGAGCTATGACTGCTGAAGCCCAAGCTCTCTTTCGCCCAAGCTCTCTTTCGCCCATGCTCTGCAATAAGAGAAGCCACCGAAATGAGAAGCCCAAGCACCACAAGGATGGGTAGCCCCCATTCGCCACAACCAGAGAAAGTTTTCCTTCTCCAAGAAGCAAAGACCCAGCACAGGCAAAAAATTAATGAATAAATCTTTTTTTTTAAAGTAGAATATCATGTTCAAATTTGTTTACTTTGCACGTTTGTGTATTAAAGCATCTCTGTATAGTAGTGATAATTAATGTCCTTTCTCCACAGACCATGGACCTGCACTCCTGTCCGAAGCCGATTGTATTTGTGTTGCACACATTCTTGTCGGCCAAAGTCACTCGCATGGGACTGCTTGTATGAGCAGCAAAAAAAAAAAATCAGTTAAAGAGCCTTGAATGTCATAAGAAGTATTTACACCTCAAAAAAAAGCACAAAAAGAAAGCTCTTTGCTCTCTCCTCCAGCACAGTGCCTTGACAAGGACCTGCAAATCACTGCTGAAATGTAACCATGTTTAAAGAAGAGCTTGCCTTTTACAAGCTACCTTGGCCAGAAATTCTAGGACTCTAATAAGCTCCAAAATGAATCTGTTAATTTATTGTCTAGTCTCCTAATGTGGTTTCTAAGTAATTAGGTTTATTTCCCTTGCTAAGAAGGGTGGCTCATTCTTTTTCATTTTGAGCGTAATCAAACATCTAAGTTTTCTTCTCCTCCTCCTTCCAGTAGAATTTGTTTCAGGCTTAACCTTGACCACTTACTTAGAACAACCATCCCTTCACAGGTGCTAGTTTGCAGCAGCCTAGGCTTCTTGGTCACTCTGTGTAGGTTAGACATTTGGTTGGAATTTACTGTTCTTATTTACTCCTCCTACCCTCGAAAGTCCTTGAATTGCATCACCAAAGGGTTCTTCACATGTCCTGGCTCTCCCTGTATCCCACCCTGACCATCACATCCCGCCACATCACTGGCTTTGTCACACCTAAGTGCTCACTTTAGGACTTAGAACTTAGGAGATTTAATTTGCCTTGCTTTCCACTCCCTTTCTAGTAGTGACCAACTTGAAGAGCAAGTTGGTAACCACTGCTCTGAAAGCAAAGTTTTGCTTGTTTTAGGATTTTCTGATTTTACTCTTTGGTAGGAGCCAGGGGATGAGATTTCTTTTAAAAGAAAATCCTCATTTTAGCTGAAGCCATTTTTTATTGCTGACCAAATGTGCCTTTGGTGAGGGTTAATGGAGCTTTATTAGTCACTGTTTGAATAACTGGATATCACTGCCATTCCAGGGAAGTCATCTATTCTAATTTTGAGGAACAGTCTTTGAGGTGGGTTTCCTTAGTGTGGTATCTTTTCCTGGTAGATCTTTTGAAGCAAGATAAATCCTGTAGAGCCAGCTTGTTTTAAAGAGTACACATCAGTGAAGCCAGCATACCTTCCGCGCAAACATCGTGTCACATCGCTTTGGGCTGTGTGAGCCCAGGCAGGATCCAAGCCCAGGCTCTCTCCCTCTGGGGCAGCAGAGTGGCATCCGTCAGCACTGCTCACTCATTGCTGGCTCAGTGACGCCTCCTGCAGTGGGCAGGGCAACGAGATCATGGAACAGCTACCTGGGCTTCGCTCAGCATCACCAGATGTGTCATCGGAAGACCACAGCAGCAGCGAAGGTGCTGGTTCTGCGGTACCGGAGAATCGCATTCAGCTTCTTTTTCCTAATTATGAAGGAGGTATATATCTGAAACCATTTACAACAGTATAATAGCTATATAAAATGTCAAGGTTAGTACAGTCCCCAGATCCAAAAGAAAAGATAGCATTGACTTGGCTGTCCTCTGTGCTCTCTTTGGAAGGGTCTAGGAATAGTTCTCATTTACTAGAGTCATCAGGAATGCCATAGAGGATGTATGTACTATGGAGGGTGTTGGAGGATAGCAATCCAAAGATAAGAAAGAAAGAAAAAAAAACACCCACAGATGTACTATTTGCAAAGAGCTATTTGGTTTGAGTGCAGACAAACCTATAGACAGGAGGACATAGAGCAGACCAATGAGCAGAGATGGTTCAAATTAGACTTTGTAAACTCATTGTCTTCCCCCGCCCCATAAGTCAGTTCTTCTCCCAACTCCAGTCCCCAAAATGTTCTACTTAAACTGGAAATTAAAATTTAGGCTAGAATATAACTTTTAAGAGCTTTTCTTATGTTTTGAAATTTCATAAATCTAAGTTTGGTTCCATCTGGGATATGTTGCAAGTCAGAGAAGAAAGAAAATATCTTGAAGATCCAGCTAAGATTTCCAGAAGCAGAATGTCAACACACAATACCCTCAGATAAGTGAGCTTAGACGCTTTTTGCAGTGAGAGTATTATTAATCTGAGAAGTTGAACAATACAGACATAGACTTCGCAGCAAAGCCATTTGGTGAGGTTTTCTGTGTTAGTATGAAAGGCTAATAAGACACTGAGAATTTTTTCTGGGGGAACTTCTGAGCCACACTGCTCATTCCTTATATGAAAAAGATCTATTAAAGAGGTGTGATTTAAATGTGGGCAGGAGAGGTAAGGCATTGTGTGCATTTCGGCTCATTTGCTCAAGCTTTAACTGTCACAGCACCAAGATCCCTAGGGTTTCTTAACATCTTTTGAGTCTTGATGCGAAATGAAAGTGTATGGGGGGTTTCCTTTGACCACAAGCACCCACACGAGCAAGAGCCCTTCAGCTGCTTGTTTAACAAATGTCAGCAGCTTTCCAATCATGGGTAACCAGGTTGTTCTTCAAGTAAGTATGTTTGTGGGACTCTCATACCACAAATGAAGTGCTTTTTATCAATGAGACAGCCTTGGTAAATAGGTATTTTGTATCAAGATGCCAAAATGTGGCAAATTATCTTCAAATAGTAACTGCAGATGGGCAGTTTTGATATTTCACCTCTTTTCTAGAACAGCTGGCTTTTCATTTCTCTTTCATTTTGAACTAGGAAGACTGTTGAGGATGTGGTGGGCTTCCCTGTGTCAAGTGGAAGGGAGCCGCAGAGTAGCATCCCTCATTCTGATGGACCCGTCCTGTGTCCTCGGGACCCACCTGAGGGTGTAGACGTCTTCTCCACATTCCACACAGATGCCTACAAGCAGCCAGCTGGGGTGTGAGCTTTCCTCCTCCTCATTCTCTAAAACTTCTCCCCTCCCTCTCCAAAAATAAAAGGAAAGGAAGAAAAGGCTCAATTATACTTTTTCTGGAAAATGTGAGTCCTTTCCTCAAGTCTTCAAACAAACCTTACCTGGAAATTAGTATCTGATTTTTTATATGAAGAAATACTTTAATGTATGTTTATACAGTATTTATTAGGTAGTCATAACTGTAAACTCACCTACCTAGAAAAGTTTCAGATTAAATATTGGGACATGTACAGGAATAAAAAATATTACTTTGAAGGTCATTTGCCTATTTTAAAGCCATGTTTTAGCACCTTTTAGGCTAGGCGAAGTCTGATAGTGCCTGTTCCTGTCATCTGTACTCAAAGTTATTGAAAATTATTGCATGCAGGCGAGATCAAAGTGTTTATTTCCTATATTTTTATAAGTGGAAAAATCTCTTTGACTAACAAATAATTAAAGTTGTTACTGATTATTCTCTTAATTCATCATCCTAACAGAATGGTAACAAAGCTTTTTTCAGCTGATTACATGCACTTAGCTAATAAACCAAAATTTACTCTTTAAAAAAAATTTAAGCTGTGTGGAATCTGGACAAGACTACATTTCACTGTAAATGGTTTTGATGGACAAAAGTGTGTTCACTTTTGAGAAAAAGTTATAATGGATTGTTTTTAATTTTGAGAGAACCTCCAGTCTTCTTGTTTAATTTATATCCATATTTTTAAATTCAAATTGTAAGCTGCTATGCAAAATCTATTAAAAGCCCTACCTACTTAAAAAGTTATAAACATTTTTGAAGTTTTCAGGGAAGACCTGTAGACTTAAGCACTTTCTGTGCTTTTTTTTTTTCTTATATCTTAGACACGCTGAATTATGTTATTATTTTCACTGGTTATAAGCTATTGATTGTACATAATATTTAAACCATCCAAATATCCAGCATACATTTCCATGTCACTGCCATCCACTATTGATGCCGTGAATGAAATGGCTGGTTAGAAAGCCAAAGGTCATTATTTTCCCCCCAATATCCAATGAAGAAGTAAAATGCTAGATCTCTTTTGTCTCAAAGCATACTGAGATCTGCATATCTGTGTAAGGAAGAGAGACTGACTTGGGATTCTGCTTAAACTTTAAGTTGTATTTGATTATAGTCATATTCATTTGTTTTACCGATGTCTATCAGATATATTACATGCCAAGTTGTACTACATCCTATTGGAAATATCTTTCATTTAAATATGAATTCTTATCATGGCTTTTTCCCCTCCATTAGATCAAAGTAGAGGAATCTGCCATTTTCTACCATGCTATGTCCCTACTTTAATTGCTTGGTGATCTAGAATTATTTTGTTATGCATACTGTCTTTAAAAACTGACAGCAGCAGTCCTCCCACCCCTGCCCACCTTTTAAAGCTATATGTTTCACTGTGCTGGGCATGGAGACACTCATTAAATGTGTGATGACAGACAATTCTAAAATAATTATGCTGTATATCAGGATTATGTGTTTTTGAGCAATATAGCTACTTCTATGGTAAATGATATTAAGTGAAATTTATTTTACACTAGTAATAGACTACATAGGTGGTTGATTTGAAACCCTTTCCCTAAAGCACACACACACACAAACATACTTCTAGCAGATCAGTAATTTCCAGTTAAGGTACAATTAATAGACACATAGAACACATCTGTCTCTTCAACACTAGCTAAACTGCCAACTGGAAGAATGGTTGCTATGTATTAACTTTAAAAAGTATCTTAACAAGATTTCTTCTTTCATCAACTTGAGCTGAATTTCTTGTCACCTTTGTTCTTACTTTCCACTTTAGCTGACTGAACCAAAGCTTATTCTGGTTTTAAAAGTAAATCTGCCCTTGATGTAATGCACAAATATGCCATTTATTGCTTGCTCTCCAATGAACATTTGATTGTATTCAACAAAAGTCTATCATATGACCTGTAATCTTTGAATTGCCACAAAATAGATTGGTTGAAACTAAAAAGATGTAACAGAGAAAGGATACTTCATTTTATTGTAAAATTAGGTATTCTGGTATATTTCTAACTTCTGAGTCCTGGAAGTACTTTGCTCAGTTTAATAATAATCTTAGCTCCATGCCATTGACACAAATGCAAAATTGTTTGAGTCCGTCTTTATCCTAGTCCCATATAGACCCTTGGAGCCTGATTATCACCTCTACTAAGGTGACAGAAGTCCCTAATGGATAGACAAAAGGTTCTTTGGGGCCCTAGAGAAATTTTTGAAATGACAAATCTAGTTAATTATATATTAATTCATGGATTCTTTCATCTAATAAGCATTTATTCATGTGCAGTTCTTCACAGGCACTCTGAAGGGTCCAAATGAAAATTCCTGCCCTCAAGCAACACCTCATCCATTTTTTCTCAGTCATACCATGCCATCTATTTATCAGTCAGAGGTTAAGTCATTAACCACCCCATATTTTTACCAAAGTAAACCTCCAGTTCTGCTTACCTGGCAAACTGGAAAGTGTTTAAAAGGATGCTCAGTCATTGGTCCACGCCAGCATGAAAGAACTCCAAGCACATTTAAGAAGGTTGGTCTTTTCATCATGCATCTTTTTTTTTTTTTTTACTTAATGCAAAATCAGACTTAAGTTTGGGAAGGAGAATAGTGTAGAATATTCTTAGTAAGGCAAATCACAACTAAAAGTAAGCTCTATTGCCCTAAGTGGATCAATGAGAAAGTCTTTTTAAAGAAATACTTACCTATCAACAGAAGAGATCAAGGTATATTTTATCTACTCCCCTTTGTAGATTCTGCTGATCCAATCATTTCCACACTTACAGCCTTTAAACATCTCATTTGCTCAAACTCCTTACATGTGGTAGATAGGCTGTTGCTTCATCTGAGAAATCAAAATAATGAAGATATTTAAAACTTAGCAAAATTTCACTTAATCTAGAACACTTGGGCATTCAAACTCAGTAAAAAGGGCACCTTACAAGAATAAGGGAGGTTGCGTGAGTTTTTCCATTTTTTCCTTCAGTGTCAGTCCCTTTCTATACAGGCTGCTTCCCATCCATCACTAGAGGCAGCCTTTCGGCCACAGCCTTTGTCATGCCCAGAAAGGCGCTGAAATGTTAGTGACTGGAACGGCATAGGGAACACAGTCTCCTGGGCTCCTTCTCCACGCTTTTCAGTGTCCTGTAGTTGTGCACAGAATTTAGGTCATCCCTATAATGTCTTGGTCTTCACTTTGTACCACCCCCTTTGACAATCAGGTGCTAATGATTCTGTTGGAACCAGCATGTATTGTGTGAATGTCTGTTCTGCCTAGGTTGGAAGAAGTTCTTTCCATCTATCTCAGTCCTGTTCAGGTGGGTGTCAGTTACATTTTCTCACCTCTTATTTTGTGAATTAATAGAATTTAGAGGAAAAGAAGTGATTTAAACTACAAGTTTGGGGTTTGGCACAGTCATCAATCTTGATGACACTCTTCATACTTTAAACCAAATCTTCTCTATCATAAGAACCAATTTCCGATTGTTTTTCTCTAGTTTGGACTCCAGTGTTATGTTTTAAAGTCTGGGTAACACTGTAACACTGATGGGTTCAGTGTGATAAGACTTAGGTACCCAAAGAATCTGTTTCCTTTGTGGTATCAGACCCAAGGTCTTTTAGAAACTAATGTGGCAAAACACCACCTATAAAGGCCTGTTTTGACTGATCTGTGCAAACTCTGATTATACTCTTTTGTATGTATTCTGTCCCGCACAACTCTCGTTTTTTTTAAGTATTAAGACCTAGAAAGCTAAGATAACACTTCTACAAGGAGTTAAAAGTATGTGATATTCTGGTTTTTCCTTCCTTTTGGAATCCTGCATTTCAACAAGACTTCTTTTTAAGTATTGTTTAAAATTTAGGTCTCAAGTCTTCTGGCATTACCAGACTACCAAATCCAAACCCATGGTGTAAAACAGGGCAGTATTTTTGTTCTTAATAATGAAAAAGCTTTATGTGTACTCTGTAAGTATAATGCATAGACAACACTTTCCCTTGAGTTGCACATCAACATAGAGCATTGTACATTACAATGAAGTTTGTAACTTAAGGGTATTATATATATAAATACATATATACCTTTGTAACCTTTATACTGTAAATAAAAGAATTGCTTTTAGACTTGTTTTTTCACTTTTTAATATTAAAATAGTTTCAAACTTACAGGAAAGTTTTAAGAACAGTACAAAGGGGCTTCCCTGGCGGCTCAGTGATAAAGAATCCACCTGCTAATGCAGGAGACACAGGTTCGATCCCTGACCCGGGAAGATCCCACATGCCAGGGCAACACAACTACTGATCATGTGCTCTTGAGCCCATGAGCCGGAATTACTGAGCCCATGCACCACAACAACTGAAGCCCATGTGCCTAGAGCCTTGTTCTGCAACGAGAGAAGCCACTGCAATGAGAAGCCTGCACACCACAACATGAGAAAGCCCAAGTGCAGCAATGAAGTCCCAGTGCAGCCAAAAATAAGTAAATCTTTAAAAAAAAAAAAAATACAAATAACTGCATCCCCATCACCCAAATTTCCTGATTGTTAACATTTTGCCACATTTGTTGCATTACCCTGTCCTCTTTCTGACATGATGCCCATCACCCTTAAATTCTCTAGTGTGTACTTTGCAAACACAGGGACACTCTCCTGTACTGCCACCCTACAGCCCTCCCAATCAGGAAGTGAACTTTGCTTCAGCACTGCCACCCATCTACAGACCCCATTTAATGGTGCCAGTCTTCCCAACAATGAATGTCTCCATTCCTTCCCGGCACAGGATCCTATCCCGTATCACATGTGTTTGGTTGTCACATCTTAGCCTCTTCTGATGCCATTTTTAAACAGATTTAGGGCAACTCCAAACTCTTAAAAACTTAGTTTTTGTTTTAGTTCTACCACTGACCATCTGTGTGATGGGAACTTAATCACTGGATCAATCTGAGCTTTATCATACATTCAGTTGCACAGAGCAAAGTGAGGTGAGAGTTTCTCAGGAATCTTGCTAGGAGCTCAGTGCTCTATTTATTTTGGTATCAATCACTTTATGTGATATCTCAGCATAATTTTGCCCTGGCCCTACCTCTTCAAAATGTTACAAACCTAAACCTTGTTTTTATTCCTCCTCCCCACACGGTTCTTGCTGTCAACCAAGAAGCTCCTTAACAAATTGCTCAGAACCCATTCCTTGCATGAGCCAGTCTGATTTTATGAAGTTGTATGGGCTAAGCAGAGTTGACTTACTGGTCCAAGCTTGGATTTACAACAAATGTCACATTCTCAGCGTAATCAGAAACCAATATAGTAAAGTGCTGTGTGAGAAAGAACAAATTATGCAGCCACTGTAGAGGACAGTGTGAAGGTTCCTTAAAAAAAAATTATAGATTTACCATATGATCCAGCAACCCCACTCCTGGGCATATATCCAGAAAAGATGAAAACTGTAATTTGAAAAGATACGTGCACCCCAATATTCATAGCAGCACTGTTCACAATAACCAAGTCATGGAATCAACCTAAATGGCTGTTGACAGAGGAATGGATAAAGAAGATGTGGTACATATATACAATAAAATACTACTCATCCATAAAAAAGAATGACATAATACCATTTGTAGTAAAATGGATGAAGCTGATGGACCTGGAGATGATCATGTACCTTCCAGGTGACTCAGTAGTAAAGAATCCACCCACAATGCTGAAAACGAGGGTTTGATCCCTGGGTCGGGAAGATCCCCTGGAGGAGGAAATGTCAACCCACTCCAGTATTCTTGCCGGTAAAACCCCATGGACAGAGAAGCCTAGACGGCTACAGTTCATGAGGTCACAAAAGAGTCAAACACAACTTATAGACTATACTACAACAACAACAGAGATGATCATACAAAGTGAAGTCAGAAAGAGAAAGACAGATATACTACTTATAACTACTTATAAGTGGAATCTTAAATGGTACAAGTGAATGTATTTACAAGACAGAAATAGTCATAGACATAGAAAACAAACTTACAGTTACTAAAGCAGGAAAGGGGGATGACAGGAATTTGGGATTAACAGATACACAAATTGTCACCTCTATACATTTATAGAGTTGCCACCCTTTACCAGCTTTGTTCACTTGAAATGATTTCAAACCATCCTTACTCCTCAAACCACAGGCCTTCCACTTTCTCTCCCTCTATCAGAAGATTCTCGTTTCTTCTAATTCACCAAGAAAACAGAAGCCATCCAAAGGCACTCTCCTAACGTCTTGTTATCTTCTGCCCAGCCAAGGTAGGCATCTATTTTCTCAGCTCCCACTTTACCGTCTGCAGCCTATCCACCCACCTAGGCTTTGGTCCCATTCCCATTGGCTAGCTTTCTTTACTGGATTCTTCCTATTGGTTTTTAAACACGCTGCGCTTCTGTTAATAACCAATCTGCTATGCTTAAGATCTCCTGGGTAGAGCCCCTAGCTTTGGAGACCTAAGAAAATCACTTTCCTAGGGAGAAAAGTAATACAAAGGAAAACAGAACTGGCTTTAGACAGAGCCACTGGCATCTTAATAACAGTAAACAGGGTCTAATAAGACCCAGTGTTTACATTAGCTCGCTCATTCATTTCCTCTAAAAGGCAGACAAGGTAGATACTAATTAAAAACTTTAATTAAACATCAGAAACCCAAAGCTCTGAGAAGTCAGGCTTATTGTGAGAGAAAAACTTGCCCAACAGATGAAGTTTTATTCCAAGTGGGATTCAGGACTTGATGATTTCATTCCGGTCCTATTCTGGCCCCGCCCCCTGGGGGCAGTCTCGCCCCGCCCCCGACACGCCCCTTTGCTCACGCCCTGGTCCCACAGCCTCGGCTGAAAGCGGCGGCCTGCAGTGCCGGCCGTGGCCG
>NW_011494869.1:5564548-5565609 GCF_000754665.1 Bison bison bison | reverse complement strand
GCCCGCTAGACCGGGCCGAGCCCCGAGGTCGCTGTGTGTAGCTGGCGACCCGGGGCTGCCTTGGGGATCAGCCTCACCCGGGCCTCACAGCGACGCCCGGGCCCGCGGTCGGGCTGCTGGATCTCCCTTCTTCTCCTGCCTCCCTTCGAACAGACCCCCGTTCCTCCCCATGTCTCCCATTTCCTCTTCTCGGCCTAAGACCCTTCATTCATTCCTTGGATCGCGTTAGGTGGTGCTGGGGTGGCGCCACCTGGATGCATGACTGACCCGTCCTCCAGGTGCTGCTGGACCTAGCTGGGCCGGAAAACAGGAACGCGCTCTTCTTGTCTCAGACCTGAGTTTGAATCTTGGTTCTGCCACTCACTAGCATGTGACCTTGGGCTCGTTAGCTGATCTTGGAGTCTCGGGTTCCCTGTCAGTGAAATGGGGTGATGCCCCGTAGGGTTGTTGTGATAGTGGCTCTAGATCGAGTGATTCATGTGGAGCATTCTTAACGCAGTGTCAGCACATATTCAGTGCTCATTAAGTGGTGACAGGTACAGTGCTTCGGAGAGTTGGGCAAGAGGTCGAGGAAGAAGAGGCATTTGGGTCCGTAGTCAAAGAATGGGGGGGTGGCAGATACCAGCAGGGACAGTTACTCCAGGTGGAGAGAAAGAGGGGAACAGAGGCATGGAATACAGTGGGTTCTAGGCCAAGAATTTGCTGGTGTCCAGAGCCAGATCTTACCAGCTACCAGTGGAAGCTGTTATCACAGGGGTGGACCAACATGGCTTGCAGATCTCACCTTCCCAGGGCTTGTGAGCTAAGAATGCCTTTTCCTTTTTTTTTTTTTTAAAGGAAAGCTTTATTAAGATATAACTCACATGCCATACAGTTCACTCATTTAAAGTGTACAGTTCAATGCTTTTAGTATATTCAGAGGATTCCCTGATAGCTCAGTTGGTAAAGAATCCCCCTGTAATGCAGGAAACCCCAGTTCGATTCCTGGGTTGGGAAGATCCGCTGGAGAAGGGATAGGCTACCCACCCCAGTATTCTTGGGCTTCCCTTGTGGCTCAGCTG
>NW_011494869.1:5558455-5564204 GCF_000754665.1 Bison bison bison | reverse complement strand
ACTAATCCATTCTCTGTCCCTAAGCATTTGTCTAATTTGGGCATTTCATATAAATGGAAGTATATATCAATAATATGTGATCCTGTGTGATGGGTTCTTTCATTTTTGAAAAAAAAAATGTATTTCATTTTATTTTTTGGCTGTCCTGGGTCTTCATTGCTGTGTGGGTTTTTCTCTAGTTGCAGAGAGCAGGTGCTACTCTCTGGTTGCAGGGCACAGGCTTCTCATTGTGGTGGCTTCTGTTGTTGCAGAGCACAGGCTCTAGGGTGCAAGGGCTTTGGTGGTCGTGGCTCCCGGGCTCTAGAGCACTGGCTCAATAGTTGTGGTGCCCATCGCATGTGAGATCTTCCCGGATCAGGGGTCAAACCCCATGTCTCCTGCATTGGCAGGCAGATTCCTTAACCACTGAGCCAGCAGGGAAGCCCCGGTTTTTACATTTTTAAGTGTCTGGAAAAAGGGATGTTTCATGATATGTGACAGTCATGAAATTGAAATTCCAGTGTCTGTAAAGTTTTATTGGAACCCACCTCTGCTCATTTCATTTACGTATTGTCTCTGGTTGCCTTGGGGCTACAAAGGCAGAGTTGAGTAGTTGCAAAAGAGATTATATGGCAGGAGAGTCTAAAATATCTACATTCTGGTCTTTTATGGAAAGTTTGCCACATGTTAGCATGTCTTTTTTACCCTTTTCTTACCTGTTACTGGAGATTCCACAGACAGTTTTGTTGCCTTTCCCTCCTGTTAAGCAAAACTGTTTGACTCTAAATTGCAACTCATGCCTCTTGTATGTGAAAAACTATGTATGGTTGCCAGAAACAGTGAATATGCTCTGAGGTGCACTGAGGATCTAGAAAGAGGGAGTGAGTAGGCCTACTTTGCCACCTGAGAAGCAGAGCATTCCTAGAGTATCGCTCTGAGCGCCCCCTTTCAAAAAAGACCCAAGCAAAGTGTGTAGAGTGGAAAAGTCTAAGGATCTGGAGGTGTGTTCTGGAGATGAGAAGCCACTGGTGACAGGAGCACCCCGTCTCATGTCTGTCTGAAGAGAGGCCTCGTGGAGGACAGTAAACACATGAAGTTTGTGTTTAGGCTCATCATCCAGGAAGGTTCAGGGCTCCCAGCCATTATCTGTTTGTAAGGAGTATAAGGAGCTAGAAAACAGTAGCCTTTCCTCATCTCTTCAAGCTGGTGTGCTTGTGTACCATCAGCCTGGCCTGACCTGTCCCAGTCTGTTAGTTCTGTAGAACGCTCTGTGTCTTTCTGAGAGTTCTTACTTTCTGATGAGAAAGGGCCGCACAGAGGCCCTGGGCCCTGCCAAGGGCTAGTCAGGAGGCTTATTGTTCGCTCTGTGGCCAGTGGTCTCTGCCTGCCTGCTGTCTAGTGCTGTCTCAGTTTGAAGAGGATAATTCTGGTAGTGCTTCCCAGCTTGGTGAAGCCATGGTTTCTAAAACTGGATGTGTAGGTGTGGGGCAGCTGCCTGAGAGATCCAGCAGGCTTTCAGTTCAGTCCAGAGCACAGGCCTGCGGGATTTAGCAGGTTCACAAAGACACTCTTCCAGAGTTCTTAGGAGGGTCTGGAAGCTCACTCCCCACCAGTGGCAGCACACAGATGCCTTTGAAGTAAGCAGGCACTTTTCTTCCTGGAGGTATCTGTGTATTGAGTCACGTAGCTAAGCATCCCTTCCCTAGGAATCAACTTTAGGGAAACTGTCTTCTCTTTTCAGCCTAGAGAAGTGAGCTGGGCTAATACAAAAAAGTAGAGATCCCTTTAAGTCCATATCATAAAACTCTTGGGTTGATGAAGGACTTTCCTAGCTGGCTGGGTCCTTTCTGGCCCACAAGGTCAAGGGTAGTTTCTGGCCTCCATGCTGACCAGTGCAGCAATCAGTTGGTTTTGCTGTTTGCCCTGTTGCAGGCTCTCAGTCCAGCTCTATTTCTCTTTCCCCTGAAACTGCGAAATAGAAAGTGAACTCTCCTTTTGAGCCCTAACCTGAGATACTTGATCAGGCTTCCACTTGACTGAGAAGGCAGTTGCTTTTAACTGTATGAATATATTGTGAAGCAGAACAGCTGTCTTTTAAAGCTGCCTTTCAAGGCCTTTCTAGTTGATGTTGGACAAGTAGGCCAACATAAAGGTCTGCAGCTGATGGATTCCCGGGCCTGGCAATATCTCTTATCAGTGTACTCCTGCTGCCTGGAACCCAGGGGCTTTCTGGATCTTGTGGGAAGCCCTGGGTTTTGTGTTTTGCCTTTCCAGAAAGCCATTGATCTGGTGACAAAAGCCACAGAAGAGGATAAAGCCAAGAATTACGAGGAGGCTCTCCGGCTCTACCAGCATGCCGTGGAGTACTTCCTGCACGCTATCAAATGTGAGTCCCCCACAGGGTCCTCCGTAGCCTCAGAGCCGCGCTGAGAGGAGGGCGGGCACACGGAGCTCACAGGGGCCCCTCCGTGGTCCCCCTTCTGCAGATGAAGCACACAGTGACAAAGCCAAGGAGAGCATTCGAGCCAAGTGCATGCAGTACCTGGACCGGGCGGAGAAGCTGAAGGATTACTTACGAAACAAAGAGAAGCATGGCAAGAAGCCAGTCAAAGAGAATCAAAGCGAGAGTAAGGGGTGAGTACGGAGGAGTGGAGGACCCGGCGGGCCCGACACCCCCGCGAGCAGGGTCCGTTTCCTGCGTGCTGTCACCTTGGTGCTGTCCTTTGGGGAATTCTCCTTGTAATAGAGATGATGCCTGCAGCTGCCTTCACCGAGCCCTTTTTTTTTTTTTTCCACCGAGCCCTTTACAGGAAACACATCCGTTGTCTCACTAGATCTGTATGGAAAAGCTGTGGGCAGGGTGGGGAGTCAGCCCTGGACTCTGCAGCCAGACTGTCAGGATCCAGCCTGGCTCTGCCACTTCCTAGTCATGTGACCCTGGACAAGTACCATGACCCTGCTGGGCCTGCAGGTTCCTCATCTGTAGGAGGAGGAAGGTAGTGGGACTTCCCTCCCAGTGTTGCCCTAAGGAGCAAATGAGATGATGCAGGAAAAGCCCGGAGAAGACAGCTTGGAGCACAGTAGGGATCAAATAAGTGCCAGCTGTGTTATCAGAGGGTCTCATCTTCATGTAATGGACAGCGGCAGGCTCAGAGAGGTTCAGGGATGGCCACGGTTGCAGAGCTGTTACTTGATGGAGTCTGGACCCAGACCTGGGGCCTCTGTTTTGGACTCTACAGCCAGCGTTCCCTCCACAGCCTGTCACCTCTCATCTGTGGTTTGAGCACAAAGGCCAGTGATGTCCTGGAGGTGAAGGGCGGGTGCGCAGCCCAGAGGTGGTGGAGCAGGAGAGAGAAAGGTGATGTGTCAGCTCTCTCCCCCGACCCCAAAGTGGGGAGCTCTGCTCCTGGGTTGAGAGGACCCGCCCCGGGGCCTGGAAGAGTTCTAAGGATGACACATGACTTGTGTCTGGATCGGGCTTGGCCCTGGAGGCACAGCCACATACTGTCCTGCTGTGAGTCCCTGTGAAAGGCCAGGAGCAGCTCCCAGTGCTTGCCTGGCTGCTCCTGATGTCCAGCCAGAGCACCAGGCCCCCACTGGCCTTCTTGAGAGCGCACACGTCTCAGTTTTCTGCCCTTTGTGAAGAAGCGAGGGTTGGTGAGGAGAGTGTTTCCTGGAGGATCCAGAGGGGATTGCTGACGATGTGTAGCCCCGACATCCTTGGGGTGCCTTGTCTGCGGACCTCTCAACCACTGTCAAGCAGGGAAAGTGTCTGTTTAGCACCGGGCTGGCCATCAGAGCCTGGTCTCGCTCTCTGAGCCTCCTTGCTAGCTGCCTCTCACTCCAGCCTGTCGTCTTCTGTCTCCTTTCCCAGCAGCGATAGTGACAGTGAAGGGGATAATCCAGAGAAAAAGAAATTGCAAGAGCAGCTGATGGGTAAGCAGCTTGAGGCCCGTGGTGGTGGGAGGGGGTGAGGGTGGTGGTGGTGGGTGGTGGCAGGGACCCCCAGATGGGTCGAGCTCCAGGTCGAAGACTCTGTCTTGGTCCTGCAGGTGCCGTCGTGATGGAGAAGCCCAACATCCGGTGGAATGATGTGGCTGGGCTGGAGGGAGCCAAGGAGGCCCTCAAAGAAGCTGTCATTTTGCCAATTAAATTCCCGCACTTGTTCACAGGTAAGAGTTAAGCCACTTTAGGCCCCAGTGCACAAAAGTCAGGCTTCTGAGAGCGCCAGCTCAGGGCCCCGTGATGCAGGCATCCAGGGGGTAGGTGGCAACTTGGCTCCCTTCGCCCCTAGCAGGTGAGGGCCTGGCCCTCCCGAGTGCGCTCCGTCAAGGGAGGGTCCAGGGCCGGCTCGCCGCGGTCACCTACTCCTTGGCTTCTTTACATGTTAGAGACACTTTTGTGACTAGAACCTTGAACCGTTCCAGTGGTAGGCAGGGTCAGGAACCAGCGCCAGCCAGCGTCACTTTGCCAGGTCCTGGGGGTCTGGAGCCAGGGCCGGGACCAAGCTCTCGGCAGGTGATTTAGTTGCCTTGACTCTTCTGCTCCTACAGCAAAGTCGTCTTGTAGAGCTTTTTATTCTCAGCCATATTTACCATGACTCCGGCCCCTCTGCTTTTTTTTCTCCCTTTCCCCAGTCAGGAAGAAGCTCACTCGAGTTCATTCTTTCTCATAGGCAAGCGCACCCCTTGGCGGGGGATACTGCTCTTTGGACCGCCCGGCACAGGGAAATCCTACCTGGCCAAAGCAGTGGCAACAGAGGCCAACAACTCCACCTTCTTCTCTGTGTCCTCCTCAGACTTGATGTCTAAGTGGCTGGGGGAGAGCGAGAAGTGAGTCCACCCAGGCTCCGCTCCCACGGCAGCCGCAGTGGCTGCTCACGGCCTGGCTTCCCTGCCCTTGGACTCGCCTCCCAGAGGCGCCGGGAGAGGGGTGTCTTGTTAGCTTGTCAGGTGGGACGCTGTCCTGACAGAGCCAGCTGAGCCTGGAAGGTCACTTGGGAGCCATGAGTCCACGTGAGGGGAAAGGAAAGGCACTCACAGTAACTGGGTTTCAGCTAAGTGTCCTCCGTTGGGGACTTTATACAGTTAACTTATTCCCCACACCGGCTCCCATTTTGCAGATGAGGAGACTGAGGCTGAGAGGAAGGGAAGGGATTTGTCCTTGTCCAGAGCTAACGAACAGAGCTGCTGGGATTCGAGACTGATGCTGAGGCTTGCTCTTCCTCCCAGTGCAGGGCTGCCTGAGGACTTGTTACTACTGTTTTTTCTGTCGACTCAGCCTCTCCGAGGGAAGGGCGAGAGGAGGGTGGTGCCAGGGACCCGGGCTGGGCCAGGATCCCACCCATGTCTCCCCTCACAGGCTGGTCAAGAACCTGTTCGAGCTGGCCCGCCAGCACAAGCCCTCCATCATCTTCATCGACGAGGTGGATTCGCTCTGCGGATCCCGCAACGAGAATGAGAGCGAGGCTGCCCGCAGGATCAAAACCGAGTTCCTAGTCCAGATGCAGGGTGTGTGCCAGTCCTGGGTCTCCTCCCCACTCCTTGCCCCACCTGAAGCCAGTCCTGGGCTTTGGTATTTAGCTGGGGCTGAATCTGACTACTCTTACGGTGGAGGGACGGAGAAGCAGAGAAGCAGTTCTTAGCTCCCTCTCATTGAGGCCTTGGTCGGCCGCCTCTCTGCCCCTCCCGAGGTAGGCAGGGCTGTGGGGCTTGTACCCCAGTAAGGCTTGCCAGGGCCCTGCCGGGGGTATCAGGGGACAGCTCCAGTT
>NW_011494869.1:5519571-5558323 GCF_000754665.1 Bison bison bison | reverse complement strand
CAGTTCAGGACACAGAGCCCCCGAGTTCCTTCCCTCCCAGGTCCTGACTGAGCCTGGCAGGTGCTGAGTTGGCGTCTGTTTCCCTTTGTCCACAGGGGTGGGGAACAACAATGATGGGACTCTGGTGCTAGGTGCCACAAACATCCCGTGGGTGTTGGACTCGGCCATTAGAAGGAGGTGAGTCTTCCCTGGAGGAGCCCAGGGCCGAGGTCTGTCTCCAGCCATGGTCAGCCTGCAGCTGGCAGCAGGCATATAGCTGGACCCTGTTTCTCTGGCGGCTTCTCCGAGTCTGCAGAGCCCTTAGTGAGGCCGGCTTCTGGAGGGCGCCCGAGCCTCTCCGTTGAGACCATCCCGCCTTCCGCTTTCAAGTCCTGCCATGTGCTTGGCTCTCTAGGTTTGAAAAGCGAATTTATATCCCATTGCCGGAGGAGGCTGCCCGTGCCCAGATGTTCCGATTGCATCTGGGGAGCACTCCTCACAACCTCACAGAGGCCAACATCCACGAGCTGGCCCGGAAGACAGAAGGCTACTCGGGCGCAGACATCAGCGTCATTGTGCGGGACTCCCTCATGCAGCCCGTGAGGAAAGTGCAGTCAGCAACACACTTCAAAAAGGTGAGCAGGCCCACAAGGAGCCACTTAGAAAGTGTCACAGGAAAGGGGATGTTGGCTCTCTGGCTGCTTGGGTGACAATGCATCTTGGGAGCCGAGGTTAAGTGCCTTCAGGGGCCAGGGCTGTACATGCTCCCACCACCCCTGCAATGCTGGCTTGAGGGCAACCACCTCAAATCGGGTGATGCCAGAGGACAGGGCGCTGTGGCCACCACCTCTGCCACCTGTGTCAGCCCTGTGCCAGTGCTCGTGGTGGGCCCTGCTGTGTGTCTGAAAGCGAGGGGCATAAAATGGCACACCACGCAGAGGAAATGCATTCACGCGGTAGATGGCTGTCAGCGTCACCGTGGGCACTGCTGGCTCTGCTCTGGGTGTTGGGGAGACACCTGTGACCACAGCAGACGGAAACCCTTACACGAGCCTCATTTCTAGTGGGGGAGACAGACGGCAAAGACTCCTTTCTTAGAGGGTGATGGAAACAGCAAGGGAGGGAGGTCTTGTGTTCTGTGATTTGGAGGGGGTGTGGGTAGGTTGCACTCTTAATGGATGGGGCACCCTGGGTGAACTGAGTCCAGAGTTGAAGGACGTAAGTGTTGAGCCCTGGAGATACTTGGGGAAACGTTGCCAACGGAGCAGGCAGCCTTCAGTTGGAAAAACACTTTTGACGTCACCACGTTCATGGTGAGATTTGATGGAGCTGATGAGGAAAGGAAGCTTTCTAGGTCTTTGGGTCACAGATTGTGGTTCTGGAGAACAACAGCTGCAAGAGCATGCTGATCGCAAACCTCTGAAATCGGATTTGGAGCCACCCAGACTCCAAGAGCCCAAGAGTTTGAAGGAGCCCATCACTCAGATCAGACTGCTGATCTAGAAACCCAGGCCTTCGTCCACATCATGCTGTCACCTTCTCCTCAGGGCTCAGAAACCCGAGGTGTCCCGCCCCTTCCCCAGGTGCCAAGGGGCAGCCCTTCCAGCCAGTCAGGCTCCCGTTTGGTTTCAGGTCTGTGGCCCTTCCCGCACCAACCCTAGCATTATGATCGATGACCTCCTGACCCCATGCTCACCGGGGGACCCAGGGGCCATAGAGATGACTTGGATGGATGTCCCTGGTGACAAACTCCTAGAGCCTGTGGTTTGCATGGTAAGTCGCTGGCTGGGAGAGAGGACTACAGAGAGCCCAGGAACCTGGGGGTTTCGGTCCAAGAATGAAATCTGCTCCTCCCCTTCCATGTTCTGTGCTATTGTGGCTCCTCCTAGACAGAATGGTCTCTGGGGCTCTGGAGCTGGCGCTCCTTATACCAGACTCAGTGGGGACCCAGGATGGAGGCCGTAGTGTTAGAATTGTATCTTCTTCAACAGGAAGAGTAAAGGCCAGGTGAGGACTGCTGCTTTGGTACCTTTGGGGTTGGCCTCCTTACCCAGAAGGAACCAGTAACTGTCCTTAGCACTGTGGATTTGGTGCAGTTGCACAGGCAGCCACTCAGCTCACTGTTCCTGGCCTGTCCTTATCTCAGCCTTGCCAGTGGTCTTGCCTGTCCTGTGAGGTGGTGTCAGGCAAGATCACTGGGCCTGGTGTGGTGGGCGTGCACTTACAAAGAGCTTCTCACAGGAGTTAAGAGATAACAGGAACTTAAGACTCCCTCAACGGGAAGTAGGCTGTCTAGAAATGTTATGGGTTGCCCCAGGAGGCCTTCAGGCAGAAGCCAGGCAGTGGGAGTTCTGCATTTGGGACTTGGGGGTGACCTCAGAGGCAGGGCTCTTCCCACCCCTCTTCCCACCCTGGACTGTGTGGGGCTGAGACTAAGCTGGGCTCGGAGCCCAGCCCCCTCACCTGCCTGCACTTCTCTTTGCAGTCGGACATGCTCCGGTCTTTGGCCACCACTCGACCCACTGTGAATGCAGAAGACCTCCTGAAAGTGAAGAAATTCTCAGAGGACTTTGGACAGGAGAGTTAAAAGCTTCTTCATTTGCCTGATGGTGAAGGTGGGAGGTTGATTGGGGTCAATCCATGGTACTCCCCAGGTCAGTGGCCACACAGAGCTCCAGGGCTCGTCCCAAGGCCACTGCAGTGTCCCCCTGCTGACCGGCCGTCAGTGGGGGAGCAGGAAGGAAGGGCCTCCCCGCTGCGGAGTCACAGAAGCACATTCGGTACCTGGGGGGTACTGGCTCTTCCTGCTTCCTCCTCCTCTTCTGGATGCTCACCATCTCCTTGTCCTGCCCGCCTCCCATGGTTTTTTTTTTAAACCATTCTTTGTTCCCTAAATTAATGCTGCTTGGATTTTTGACTTGTTTATAAATTTAAAACCTGCCCGAGGTGTCAGGGAGTGGGAGCAGCCCCTGGCCTTGGAGTTGGTGCAGCGGCCCTTCAGAATGGCTGCCCAGCGCCCCCGCTGCCCCTCCCTTCCAGATCCAAGTATTGCTCCGTGTGAACCAAATGGCTGTTGCCTGGGATCCCCAGTCCAGACTCTGCCTGTATGGGCCACGAGTAGAGCCAAGCCATTCACTTCCTCTGGGCCCTGTGTCCTCCCTGCAGGAGGAGAGGATGGTTTTTGTGAGCACAAAGCTGTGTAGATCAGACCGAGGGAACGCAGTCAGGCAGGTGTCACTGCTGCCTCTTTTTTAATCCCTCTGAATGTGAGAACACTGAGCCCAGCCACTGCCCCGGGTCCCTGTCCTGGAAGCGGGCTAATAAACCCTTTTCATTTCTTGAGCCACCTGAGAGTGCTCTCATCTTTGACTCCTGTCTGGGGGCTCCTTGAAGGCCACACTTGCTTCCCCTAGAAAGACCCTCTGGTCTCTGCTCTCTTCTCTTCAGTGGAGCTGCAAGTAAACCGGAATGTCACCAGCGACTGCAGTTCCGGGCCTGTTCTCCCATCGCGTTCACGAGACCTTTCTTCCCCCAAGGCCTTGGAAGCGGTGGGTGTGTTTCAGGGACCTGGGCAGTTCTTGTTCAACCTCCAGATGAGAGGCTGCAAGCTGAGAGGCCTGTGGTCTAGACACGGCCTGTGGTTGTGCTTTGGTTTGGTCTGCTGCCAACATTTAAAAGTCAAGAGCTGACAAAAATTGAGATCTCTGGCTTCTGAAGCAGGTTAGGGAAACACTGGCCCTGCATCCAGGATCTGCCTTCTTCGTCAGGGGACTGTGCCCTCCGGCTCACCCTCCCCACCCGGACTGCTTCACTCCTTGGCATTTCCTGTCCAGCCCCGGTGGCCCCTTGAGTTTGTGATTCCTGGAAGTGAGGCAGCCATGGCTCCAGAGCTGGTGGCAGGCCAGGGAGTACTGTCTGAGGGGCGGCAGGAACAGCCTGGCATCTGGTTGCTCTAGCTCTCCTCCCCCTCCCAAACTTAGTGTCAGTGCCTTCAACCAGAATGGCCCACGTTGTTAGCATTGCACCGTGGTGTTTCTTTGATCTGGGTAGGGGTGTCTGCTGAATTGAGCCAGCTTTTGCTTGGTTCCTTGAAGACGTAGGCGCAGTGCTCCTCTCCAGTGCAGTGGGTCAGCCCCGCTCTTGTTACCTGGAGTGTCAACAGGCCTGACCTCCAGATGGTGCTGTGCTGGGTCGGGGGAGCTGTATCACTTGCTGGAGAGTTTCCACATCATGTTCCTGATTAGTTAGTTATGGACCCTCAGCCACCAGTTACCATTTGAACATACCGTTCAAAAACTACTGGCCACCCCCTCCCTGTACTGCTTCATTTTAGTCAGTTGTGTTTCGTTACCTTTATTTAAAACGGAAGGCCCTTGCCTTTTTTTTTTCCTCCCAACCTGCTTCCTTTTTGCCGCTGCTTGAACACATTGGCAAGTCACAGGGGTTAGCAGAAACCGGAGGGCTGCTGGGGCTCATCGCCACAGTTCTCATCACAGTTGCCCTGCCTTCCCACTTCTCTCTTTACCCTGAGTGACAGGGCAAACACTTGTCTTGTTCGCTGCTGAGCCTGGCACAGTGGTGATGCTCAACATGGCTAATAAGTGCAGAGGAACTTCCTTCCCTAAGTGCTTACTCTGAAATTCACTTCCTCCCTACCTGGGGATTCCATTCTTAACCCTCTGCCTACATTGATTTACACTGTGGAAGTTGACTTCTAAAACTTTCATTAGCTCAAGGTGCTGAATCATGTGTTTGGTTTTGCAGCTGATCTATGTGCCCAAGATGGAAGAGAGTTTCTTCCTCGTAAAGGCAAGGATTTGTTGTCTTTGGGTTGTACTGTCTTGGGTTAATTGATCAAATCCATCCTTGTTTATTACAACCATAAATCTTATCTATTGTCAGCAACAGAATCTCAGGCTTTCCCCGAGGTCCACACTGAGCAGTCATTTTCTTTGGGCCTTAAGTCAGGAAGTGTCCAGCAGATACTACCAATCTGTACGACAAAGGCATGATTAAGGACTGTCAACCTCAGGGCCTGTAAGGAACCTTCAGAATGTTTTAATGCCATCCTGCAAGGGAAAGGAGGCTCACTGAATCCTAATTTTCCTAAGGGGCCACGTTTTCAATATAAATGAGAGCTTACTACAGATTCCGAGAGGGCTGAGCCTGTCCTTACCTCAGGGCAGCGCTGGCCCTGTTCCTCCCTGAAGTGTGAGGGACGCAAAGCCAGACTTGGCTGGCTTGCATGGCCTCACACACCCCAGACTTGGCTGTTTAGAGAAAGCACTTGGGAAGAATGGGTCTTTCCTGGGTCGTTTGATTAACTACTGTTTAAGATACATTTTCTCTATAAACAGCTTACTGGACTTCTTACTATACCTGTATTTGGATTTTGGAGGACTTCGGTAAGAGTACCTGCATGGCAAAACTCAACATAAAAATGAGCTCCTTCACCTCTTGACAAAGCTCTGACAGAATGTTAAAGCTAAAACCGTTGTCGCCATGATGCTGGTTTATTTTTTCAGAATAAGTGTGGTGACGAGGAAATAGATTTCCTGCTTTCTGTTTCTGCCCTGACTGTGACAGGAAAAGGCTCATTGCTCCTTCTCAACTACAGGCAGTCCCCACTTGTTGAAACCACTTTGCACTGCTTTGCTTCTCTGAAAGACCTACATTAGTACCTGTTTTCACTAATGGAAAGAAACTTGAAGAGGACTTTCACTTTAACAAAAAAGGCAAAAGCCAAAACAGCATTCCACTTCTGTTTTGCAGCAAGCTCTTACAGAAGCAGCAAGCACTCAGAGCAGCCAGAGTGGCACCACCAAGCTCCTTCCCCAGGAGCTACACTCAGCATCTCAGCATCCAGCCGTCATCGCTTTGCACCGTGTCTGTGAGCGTCTGTGCTGCATCTCGATTTATTCTGTGCATCTGTTAGCATGATGTGTCCTCCGTAACTGCTTCTTCCCTGTGTGCTGTTTCAGCTTAGGAAAGGCTTCGTCAGAACGTTCTTTCAGATCACGGGGAAACCTGTATCGCTCCATGCCCTGCTCCATGGCCTCCACCCAAAGAATGAGCCACGTACCAGCTACCTAAGAGATCTCAGCAGGAAAACCTTCCCCAGGCCTGTTAAAGGTGGAAAGCAAAAGCCCGAGACCTAAACTGTATCTGAACCTTGAAAAATGTATGACCACTCAGTTACGTTAAGACTGTCATTGAACTGGGGATATTCTGTCCTGTGTTTTGCTTCTACAGGCAGACTGGTATCCAAAACAAACAGAGACTGTGCAAGTAACACACATGGACCCTTTGTAACATAAGACATTGGTGAAGACGAGCAACCACAGCCTTAATCTGCATTTTAAACATAGCTTTCAGACGTTTGGGGGTTACATCGTAATCTGATCTTGGCTTGGGGAATAGATGGCTACACTCTTCTGAAATCACATCTACTGAGAGTGGCTATTTATTTGCACCCCTCACCTCCCATCTCTATACAAAATTGCTAGGAAATGCCCACTCCTTTAGGGGAGATGTTTCTCTTTTCAAGTTGAAGATATATTGTCCATAGCTCATTTCAGGGTACACATTTTTAGCATCCTCCTCCAACTCAGTTCGGCAGCTTTGGCAGTCTGTTGTTTTCTGTCAGAGCAGAGCCAGCACCAAGTCCAGCAAGGAAGATGTGCCCAGCTCAAAGCTGGAGTGTGTGTGTCTTGGTCAGTCATTCACCTCCATCCAGTGGATGTTTGTAAACGTCTTGCTGTCCATTTTGTCAATGAACAGGCAGCCCTGCAAGTGGTCCATCTCGTGCTGGATGATGCGGGCTGCCCACCCACTCGCCTGCCACACCACCTGCTCTCCTCTAGGGTCCAACCCTGCAAAGGAAGGTACAGCCTGGGTGAGGACATGCTGGAACTGCGTCATTCTCAACCTACTGAGACCTTCCCTGCCCCTGGCTGTGTTTACAAGAGGCAACATCGGAAGGGAATGCAGACGGCAGCGCCTCTCCATCCTAAAAAATGAAGTCTGAACTGTGACTCTACCAAGTATTCAACCAGGTTCCCAACCCTGACAGGGGGGTTGCTAGGCTCACTATGGGGCTAAAATGAGACATGATCTTCCCAAGTGGCTTGCTCAAGAAGAACCACCATCCCAACCCTCCAGCAAAGAATCACATTCTGCAGAATATCCTGTGGTATGACAGACAGGTACTGGCTTATCACCCTGAGCTAGGCAAAGCTGGGTTCCACTTCTCCCAAGCCACCACGACAGATCTAATAGCAGCAGAGATGTGTGTGTGCGTGTGTGAGAGAGAGAGAGAGAAAAGAGACACAGGGTGAGCGACAGGGCAGAGGACAGGGTGAGAGCTCACAGTGGAACCAGGCCACTCTTCCAGTCCCCACCCCTGTGCCCCGGTTGAGCTGGCTCTGCTCTCACAGGCACCTCCTGCCCCATCCCATCAGTCCTGAATTTCGTCCACTCTAGGGTCTGCTCTTTGTTCATGTCGGTAGGCTCCTGAGATCAGCCATCAACATGTCTACACTTTAACTGCAACTTGGGGTAAACTGTTTCGTGGGATCCGAGCCCGCCGCCTACATACGTTGAAGGGGAGCACACAGGCACCCAGTCGCCGCCCCAGGGACCCCACCTCTCCGCACCTGAGATCTGCACCGCCTGGAAGCGGGGCACGCAAGCAAGGAAGCCGGCGACACTCTCGCAGCCTTCAGGGAAGGTGACCAGGCGGCTGTCCAGCACCCGCAGGCTGGGGTTCACGAACACGCGCAGGGGGAAGGGCTCCATCTGACGGGCCTCGCGCACACGCGGCGCGCAAGCGCGGAAGAGCGTCTCAGGGAACTCCAGCGCCAATACCTGCAGAGGCACTCCGAGTTGCGGCGCGCTCAAGCCCACGCAGTGCCGACGCCGCATCACTTGCACTAGCCGCTCCACCAGCCGCTGCAGCTCGGGTCCCGCCAGCTGCGCGGGCTCTACCGGGGCCGCCACGGCCCGCAGCGCCGGATCCCCAACCTGGCACACGCGCGGGTACGGCGGCTCCGGCGTTCCCTGCACCAGACGCCGCACGTAGCGCCAGTAGGAGCGCCGGCGCGCCGGCCCCTCGAGTCCATCCCGGGTGGGCGTGGAGCTGTAGGCCCGGGCGCCGCCGACCGCTACCCGCTCTCCCCACAGCAGGGCTGACCCAACGCAGCGCGGCGCCCGCAGCCACCGCAGCAGCAGCCCAGCCCCCAGGAGACCCATGGCGCGTGGAGCAGTCTTCCGGCCGGCCGCGTCCCTCGCCGGCCCCCGTAGCCGAGGCTCCGCCACCAGGGACGCCGGGAAGTGAAGTTTCCGTGCCCCTTCCGGGAGCGCCGGCGCCGCTCCCCGTACGCAGCCTGCCTCTCCGCGGCGGCTTTCAGCCTTATTAAGTCCCTTTTATGATAGTTTAACCAAGCATTTTCAAGAATAGCCAAGAGGTTCACTATTTTTAAAATTTAATTGGAATATGGTTGCTTTACAGTATTGGGGGTTCTCTCTTGAATTCCCCCTTTTGCAGCCTCTCCCACGCGCGGCAACACCCGTTCCCACCGGGGTTGCCTAACTTTCCCCGGCCCCAAGTCCAGATACCGGCCGCATCAGCCTGGGGGGCAGGCAGCGCCGGTCAGATGCCCGCACTAGGCTCGTCGGGCTGCGGGGGCCCCGCGGACTCCACCTCCTCCTGCCCCGCGTCAGGGACAGCCGGGGTGACCGGGGTGACGGGCTCGGGGCTTGGCGCCTTGGGCGGCAGTGCTGGCGCTGGAGCCGGGAGCTCAGGGACTAGCTCCTTGTCCAGACAGAAGACCGGCTCTCTCTTGGGCAGAATAAAGGCCAGAGGCTCCTGGACGACGCTGACGTTCACATGCCCCAGGTTTCCGTACTTGGAGAGCTGAGTGGGTGGAATGCCTGACCCAGAAGGTAAAGAACATAAGTGAAAAAAGCGTTTAATAAGTTTAAATATTTATGTGTCACAAGGGGAAAAAACCCAAAATACTTATTTGGAGTAACGAACACAGTTACCACATTTCAGTACAGTAAGTCACCTTTGTGACAGGGGACAGGGAGCTGTGCCGTAAAGCCAGACTGTGAACGTAATCGGAACAGCTCAGTGCAGGGCGGATGGAGATAGACAGTGCCAGGAGAGCCAGGACAGGCACCGGCTTCCCCGGACAGGGCCAAAGAGAAGCTGGGGGAGCCAAGAGCAGCCACTCTGCTGGTGGGACCACTGCCCACTGCTCTCCCACATGCCCTTCACCGCACAGAGACAGTGGACAAAGGGATACGAAGGCAAATTACAAAAAAATACTTCATAAACACCGTCTATAAGCATTCATGGCAGTGGAATCATAGTGGTTTTTTGTGATTGGCTTCTTTCACTTAGCCAGATATAAACATATTGAATGAGTCTACTGATAAGAAATGTCCAGAAAGGGAGAATCTACTGCAACAGAAAGTAGGTTAGTAGTTGCCAGGGGTTAAGGGTGGGATTAGAGACTTCCCTGGTGACTCAGACGGTAAAGCGTCTGTCTTCAACGTGGGAGACCCGGGTTCGATCCTGGGTCACCAAGTTCCCTGGGTAAGGAAAAGGCAACCCACTCCAGTACTCTTCCCTGGGAAATCCAATGGACGGAGGAGCCTGGTGTCCATGGGGTCCCAAAGAGTCGGACACGGCTGAGCGACTTCACTCACTCACTCAAGGGTGGGATTGGGGAATGAACACCAGGGATCTTTGGGATGATGGACATGTTCTAAAGTTAGATGATACCAATGGTTGCACACACCTCTGTACATTTTTACTAAAAACTCTGAATTTTAAAAATAGGTAAGTTATTTAGTATGTGAATTATGTCAATAAAATAGTTTTAAAAATCTTATCTTCTCATCTCTTACCTAAGGTCTGTGCTATCTGAGCTGGAGGAAAAAGGACTTGGAGACAGCGATTTAAGTAAGGAACAAGGTCTTCCAGGAAGACAGTGCAGAACTGGACAAAGAGCTCTTGCTCCCCACTGCTGAAGGCAGCCTCTTCCGCACGATGGAAGGCCAGGATTACTTTAGTTACCTAGGAGAAAAGGGCACCACCAATTACCTGTTAATCTATCCCCATCAGCAGTGACAAAGATGTGCAGCCCTCAAGTTTTCCAAAAGAACAGTCTTTCCAAACAGTACATCATTATCTTGTTTAAATTCACAATTGTGGTCAGTCTTCACAATTCTGTTACTTCAATGATGTATTTCTTACTCAACTAGTTTTATTATTGGTGCAGTTTCCAATTCCAGTGCAGGAACATCATGAAATACACAGAATACATCATTTTTGGCTCCCATGGGAGATGGACTAGAACTCTGATGGATCCAGGAAAATATCAGCGTTTTACTGAGTAAGGCCTCTGACGTTCCAGAATGCTAGAACCACTAGAAAATTGTAAAGGAGAAGGAAAACAGAGCTGGAAAAGAACATACATTATTTCCACATACAAAGAACATTCACTATTTCCACATACAAATAACAGAGCAAGCCTAGCTAACATTACAGACAGCTGTAACAGGGTTAAGAGCAGAGACTCTGGGAAATTGCCTGGTGGTTCAGTGGTTAGGATGCCGAGGGCCTGGGTTCAATCCCTGGTCACAAGCTGCAATGTACTGCCAAACAAACAAGTAAATAACAGAGCCTCTGGTGCTAGATGTTCTGGGCTCTAGTTCCAGCTGTGTACTCAGTGCTTCTGTGGCCTCTAAGTGATTATTAAGCCCTCTGTGTCTGATAGTTCGCTCATCTATAAAGCAGAGCCAGCAGAAGGACCTAACCTCATAGAGTTGTGAGGATAAAGGCTGAATATGTATAAAGTATGATGATCTATGTGACATGAGGTAAGCTCTAGATGGATATTAGGTAATTACTATTATCTGAATTTCACTGACCCTATAAAGTTTCATTGCTCATGCTTTCTTGCTGTTTCTTACCGGAGGACATCAACAGAAAGACTTGATGCAACCACGTCACAACTGCCACCTGGCTGACAGGGACTATAAGATGCCATCAATTATAAGAAGCACCTCAACATCTAAAGATTTAATGTTTAAAAATGTGCACCATACTCGGATATTAGTGGGATCAGTAGTGTTACTTATATTAGGCAGAATTCTAAGATGGCTCTTGTGATCCCCACCTCCTGGTACCCACTCCCTTGTGTTTTCTCCTCCTCCTTGAGCACAGGCAGAACCAACAGGATATGGCAAAGGTGAAGGATTCTGCAGTTTTCATTAACATCCCAAATCGGCTGACTGTGAATTAATGAAAAAGGAAGTTATCCTGGGTGGGCCTGACTTAATTAGATGAGCCTCTTAAAAAGAGGACTGAGGAAGAGACTCAGGCAGGAGAGATGCTCTCCCACTGGCTCTGAAGAATCAAAAGCTGTGAACTGCTCATGGAGTGGGGTGGTCTCTAGGAGCTGAGGGCCTCAGTCCTACAACTGTAAGGAATAGGAATACGCCACCGTGAATGAACCTGAAAGGAGGGGATCCTGAGACCCAGATGAGTCCACAGTCGGTCGGGCCAACAACTCGACTGCAACCTTGTGAGCAGGTCAGCCCAGTTATACTGTGCCTGGACTCCTGACCCACAGAAATTGAGACATGATAAATATGTATTGTTTCTGCTATGTTTGTGTGAGTTTGTCATGCAGCAACAGAAAACCAATACATCACTGAAAAATTACTACAAGTGAGCCACTTTACGAAGGAGGACTAAGCAGACCTTTTCAACTAGAAAAACCTCTAAAACCACACTAAACCTAAGTCAACAGACACCCCGTCACACGGACTGGTGTATTACAAAAGTTGCCACCTGTAACGAAAGGAGCGCCCCCACCGCCCCCCCCACCCCCGCCCCGGCAAAAAAAAAAAAGGAGGCCCCAGTAGAGAGCCAACATTCTGCGCTCGCCTTGTCAAGGGCGTCCTCCAGGGCCCTGGTCACCTCCTGCGCCAGGGCCACAGGGCAGCAGAGGCGCAGATCATTGAAAGCGACCAGAATGCTGTTGAGGAAGCAGGCAAGGGGCGGGAAGTCTAAGAGCACCATGGGCGGCTGCAGGGTCCCTGGCTGAGTGACTGGAGCAGCAGCCGGCAGGGCACTGCTGCCCAGGACGGCTGGAGTCGAGATGAGGGTGTAAGAGTTCATTTCATCCTGGAACTTCTCGACAGCCTCCTGAATTGCTTTCTGGAAAGTGCTGATAGCCACCTGCTGGAAAACAGGCACCAACTGACCCCGGAAATCAGCCCCTACTCGACTGAAGGACAGCCCAAAGTACATGCACTGGCCCAGCAGAGAGTCCAGACGGCTGCCAATCCCTCGGTTAAGGTCGGTCTCCAGCACCTGCAGGAACTGTGAGACTTTCTGCAGCACCCAGCCATGGAAGATGGCACTCTCATTCACCATGTGTTCACCCATGGCAGGAGGCAGCAGAGGGTCCTCATCTGAGAAGATGGCACGGTACTGGGTGATAATATCAAAGAGATGGACACGGCAGGCCTCGATGGTTTTTGTGATGTGGAAATAGGGATCATCATTGGGGATGGCAGTCAGGATGGAACGGAGCCAAGCATCTCGGGCCTGAAGAAACTTGACCCTCAGCTCAGCCTCGGTGAAGACATCCATTTGCCGTAGAAAGCCAATGACACGGAGGCAGGCAGGGAGCTGGATGTTGGTCCTCAGTTGTTGGATCAGCTGGCTCAGCATCAGCTGCATGGACTGGCGCACTTCGTTCACAATGCCCTGACAACACAGGGTGAGTCAGTACGTTGGGGAAGACACTCCCCACAGTCCATTCCACTAGCCCTGAATATTGCCAATCAATATTCCCACTGCTGTCCTGATGTATGAGACAGACCTCCTACAACTGATGCATCCAGGCTCACCAACAAAGATTTGGTTCACTGTGGCCTACAGGCCCCGCCTGGTTCTCCTGCCCTCGCCTGCGTCCTAACGCTCTCCCCTTGCTCACGGCATACCAGCCAGAATGGCTGTCTTGTTTACTTCTAAACACTCCCAACTTCTTCTCTCCTTAGCCTGCTATACTTGGTTGGACACTTTCTGGTTTGGTGTCTCCCTACATCATCATGTGGCTGGCTTCTCATAATCTGGATCTCAGCTTAAATGTTACTTCTCTAGAAAAGCCTTTCCTGACCACTCTTCCTGGAGCAACCCACCTAGTTTTCTAGCCCGCTCCCTGGCGTATTTCACTATCTGAAAGGATATTATTTATTTGCCAGTTAACAGCTTATAGTCACACAAGGCACAGCCTTGCCTTTGTTCACACTACTTCCCCAGCACCTAGATCACTGTCTGGCCCGTGGTTAATATTTATCAATTGACTGAATAATGAATGTATGTTTTATGAGCAAGCCTGCTTGCCTTGCAGTAACTGATGTGAAATATGCAAGGAGTTTCCCCAAGATTTATGCCTAAAGGGTCAGTGATGACCACAGAATTACTGACCATAAGAACATCGGTTTGAGTCTTCTCTGGGCAAGTTGGCTACCTGGATGACAGGGATGGAGGAGTATTTCCTTTCTAGTCGGCGTACATAGGCTGCCAGCTCCAGGGCCTCTTCATAATAGCTGTTCCGGACACAGGTGTCCATGAGCTGAGGGATCTCCAGGATTTCCAGGATTTCTGTGTGCCGGTTTAGAGTCAGGGTGTTCATCCGGCGATTGGAACTGATCTCCTCAGCCTCTTTCACAAAATTCCTAGCAAGTCAGGAGAACATTTGGTAGTTCACTACTGTGCATCCAGTTACCAAGCACTTACTATGAACTGACACCAGGCTAGACGATTAATGTAATCTAATCTTCACACCAAACTCATCAGGTACTTTTATCCCAGAGATTTTAAGCAACTTGTCTAAGATCACACAACTAGTAAGTGATTAAAAAAAAAAAAAAGATTTCAATCCAGATATGCCACTTAACAAGCCATGGCAAGGTACTTAAGTCTCTCTGAACTGTTTCTTCATTAGTAAAATAGTACTATGACCCATCTCATAAGGACGTGAGGATTAAATGAGTTGATGGGTGTAAACCATTTAACACAGAATCTGATATGGAGTAAATGTTCCTTTAATAACAGCTGTTCTTATTTGCGTGATGCCCCTAGTAGCTTTGAACTACAACCTAATCCTCAAGTTCCCCCAGCCTCTTAATCTTCTCTGCTGTTGTCCAACCTTAGTTCCTGCTACAGTCTCCCTTCTCTGTAACTGCAGAGGCCTGCTTTGTGAAGCCCCCTCTCTATTCTAGAGAACTGGAAGAATATGAAAGCTATTCTCAAATATTGAAAGACTCTAAAGAAAACACTTTTCTCATGAAAGGCCGGAAGGCAGAATTAGGGATTATGAAGGAGAGAGGCAGAATATGGTTCAAAAAGGAAGTTTGGTGGGGTTTTTGTGGGGTTTTTTTGAGTATTACTGCTCCCAAATGGGATTTCCCCGTCAGTCTCCTGTCAATGAAAGTTTTGGATCAGATGATCTCTGAAAGCTATCGTTATGTACGTGTGTGTTGTGTATATGTGTGATGTGTGTATGTTTACGTAAATATGCACATATATTAAACTGACAATTGTAGGGTGTTAATTATGTTATGTCAGACCCAATGATAAGTGCTTTGTATGCATTCCATTTAGTGCTCACAACAGCCCTATAAGAGGGACGTGCTTGCTGGGTTCCAATTCTGACTTCGAAACATCCTGGGGCGGTCTCAACTTCCTTATACACAAAATGGGAATGGCGTACCTACCTCGAAGGCTGCTGTTATGCTTAAAAAGATTAATAAAATGCTCAGAGGAGAAGCTGGAATATGGTAAGCACTAAGTGTTAAGTACTTCTATCATCATAAAGACAGCTATTACAGTTATTAGAAGCCCCTCTAGCTCCGGGCCCGTCGCACCTGCAGCTCTGTTGGAAGCTGGGCAAGCGGTCGAGCAGGCGGCCGAGCGACTCCTCCACATCCCCAAAGAGGCGGTGGATGCGCTCGGTGCACTCGGCGCCGCGGATGAAGGTCTTGTAGTTGGCGAAGGCCAAGTCGCGCGTCTGCTGCAGCAGCTGCGCTCGCTCCTCGGCCAGGCGCTCGGGCTCCCGCCGCAGCCGCTCCAGTCCTGAGCCACTCAACTCCCTGAGATAGCGTCCCACGTCAGGCCGCTCACGCCACTGGGCCTCCGGAAAGCGGTCCCGGAACAGCGATGCCAGGAGCCCTTCATCCTCCACCTCCCCGAGAGCAGCCGCGGTGGCTGTCGTCGTGGCCGAGGCCGTAGTTGAAGATGGGATAGTCGCCGTCGCCGCCATCTTTTCGGCAACAGCGTCACTTCCTCTCCCGTCCAGGGAGGGCGCTGACTTTCTTATCTAGAACCGGAAGGCGCGGGGGGGGGGGGGCGGTCACGGTCTCTATGGTTTCTCGTCAGGCCGGCTTTCTTTTCCCGAGAGTCCTCCAGACTACCGGGCGCTAGCGTGGGGAACGATTAGAAAGCAGCTAGAGAGGCCGGCTTTGGGGTTGCCAAGGAGAGCCCGGCGGCTGGGCTTCCGTTTCCGCTAACTGAGGCACGAGGATCCGGCGTTGCAACCCAGCGGGAAAATGAGGCCGCTTACTGAAGAGGAGACCCGAGTAATGTTTGAGAAGATAGCAAAATAGTAAGAGCGCTGGAGCAGAAGAGGGAGTGTGTGGTTGGCGGGGACGGGCGTGGGTGGGGCGGGGGTCGCGGTGCGTGGACGACTCCGGGCGCGGTCTCCAGTCCTCATTTTTCTCTCAGCATCGGGGAGAATCTTCAGCTGCTGGTCGACAGGCCCGACGGCACCTACTGTTTCAGGCTGCACAACGACCGGGTGTACTACGTGAGGTGAGGCGGCGCGGGGCCAGGTAGGCAGCGTGGAGTGGGTTCGGGCCTGGGTCCCACCGTACTCCCTCACCTCCTCTTTCCCTATCCCTTCAGTGAGAAGATTTTGAAGTTGGCCGCCAATATCTCCGGTGACAAGCTGGTGTCGTTGGGGACGTGCTTCGGAAAATTCACCAAGACCCATAAGTTTCGGTTGCACATCACGGCTCTGGATTACCTAGCACCCTATGCCAAGGTTTGTAGGGTGGTTTCAGCTCGCCGCTAGGGATGGAGTCAGTGTAGGCTGAGGGCCACGTCAGAACGCAGAATTAGGCACATCTGCTATGCAGCGGAGTTGCTGACCGTGCCTAGGGTCAGTGCCAGCACCTGAAGCTGTACATCTGCTACCTGGGCGTCGTTGGGGCTGGGGGCTAGGAGCTAACCCTGTGGGGCTGCGTAGTGGTCTTATCTCCAGCAAAAATGGAAAAGCCTATGCAGACGCAGCTCGAGACTGAAAAGCAAATAGGTGGCTATGAAGAGGAGCCCATTGGGGTACAGAAAAAGAGCTGTTAAACGTTTAGCCCATGGGAGAAATTGAAGAGTTGAGGAAAGAATCTCTTGGTAGGTCTCGTCATGGAGTGAACGGTTTAAGGGAAACAGGCCTCTTTCCCTGAAAATTCATATGACAAAATAAATGATGTGTGGAAATAACAATCACTATGTTTTGTACCTCCAACTGACATAGTATTATAGGTCAAGGTAGTTCAGTTTTGAGGTCACAGAGTCGGGCACGACTGAGCAACTGAATATACACATACACGCACATAATTCAATGTCAAAGTAAGAAAAGCTTAGTTCATAAGAAGAATAAACCACAGACGTGGTAGCTAGCTGATCTACAAGGGTGTAACTGTTAGCATTTTTATGTCTTTTGGGTTTAATTCTTTTTCTTCTAGTATAAAGTGTGGATAAAACCTGGAGCAGAGCAGTCCTTTCTGTATGGGAACCATGTGCTGAAATCTGGACTTGGGCGAATCACTGAAAACACTTCTCAGTACCAGGGAGTCGTGGTGTACTCCATGGCAGATGTCCCTCTGGTGAGTAGAGATGGTGGCTGTTAAATAATCAAGTATCTTTTCTTTCAAGAAGAATGTGTTTTCAGTCTGCTCTTGAGAGGCTAAATTCTTGGCACCTTTTGAATTCTTCAAAAAACTGTATTTTTTCGTCTTTGTTGTTTCCAGACCTCAATGCGTATTTATTGAATGACTTGAGTGAATCAGTGTCTCTTCTTTTGAATCCCAGGGTTTTGGGGTGGCAGCAAAGTCCACACAAGACTGCAGGAAAGTAGACCCCATGGCGATTGTGGTATTTCATCAAGCAGACATTGGGGAATATGTGCGACATGAAGAGACATTGACTTAAAGCAAAATCGTCGCAAGGACTTGTGGCTGTGTGGAAGGGCCTAGTTTTGTTTCCTGTGTCTCTGTAGGCGCCACCGTCATGTTGAATTTTTGTCAACACTGTGACCTCTTCAGGGACTTCTTAGTTTAATATTCTATCACCGACAAATGCAGGCTGGATTCTTACTATGCAGAAATGACTTAAAAATGGGGTTTTGGATCTTTGTGATTGTGACTCAATAGATTACTGTTTTATATTTGAATCAGAGGGCTTCTTGTTTGAGTAACAGGTTCTAAATTGTTGGAACTGAGGACAAGAATAGCTTGTTATTGTTATCTGTGATAACACTTTTCCAAACACATGATAAGGACATAATGAATTTTCTTAACTATTTATTAATATTATGAAAAATAGATATTGCCATATCAAAATAGTAGGTCATGTTTGGGATTTTACAAATGAAATATAGATAAAATAGTAAGGGCAGTTTATTCTGTGGCTTTTCTATATGATAGGTGCTGTGTGGTATGGAAGAAAAAACTCTGATTAAAACACCGTTTCTCACATTTACCAGCTATATGGCCTTAGATGAGTCATTAAACTTCAATAAGCTTCATTTCCTTCTTCTTTGAAAATACCTTACCCATCTTCCTAAGAATAGTTTTTAAAATTTAGAATTATGATTGTAAAGCACCTAACACAACGCTTGGCAAATGATGGTGTTGAATACATGCTAAGACTTGTTTTTGTAACACTTATACTGAGTATTTCTGTTACTAAGAATAGGATATTATGAACATAATCTGATTATATTATCTTGGTTTTAGCAAGCGGTTTTCTTGATCTTTTTCTTGAATGGTATGATCCCTGGCTGAATGTTATTTTTATCACCTTGATTTCTATTATAAATCTTTTGGTTTTTTAATTCAATTTTTTTTCTTGAAGTATAGTTGATGTACAATATTGTGTTAGTTTCAGGTGTACAGCAGAGTGATTCATTTATATGTATATTCTTATAAATCTTTAATTACCTCACTGGATTGGACAAAAAGCACTAATCAGAGACCCTGCAATAATAATTCAGCTCTTCCGTCCTCCCCCATGCCTTCCAAAATTACTTTTAGAATTATTAAAGTATTTTTTAGCAAAAAAGCATATCATAGAAAAAATTTAACTCCCTGTATTGTAGTTTCTTTCGGAGAAGGCAATGGCACCCCACTCCAGTACTCTTGCCTGGAAAATCCCATTGACGGAGGAGCCTGTTAGGCTGCAGTCCATGGGGTTGCTAAGAGTCGGTTTGACTGAGCGACTTCACTTTCACTTTTCACTTTGACGCATTGGAGAAGGAAATGGCAACCCACTCCAGTGTTCTTGCCTGGAGAATCCCAGGGACGGGGGAGCCTTGTGGGCTGCAGTCTATTGGGTCACACAGAGTCGGACACGACTGAAGTGACTTAGCATAGCATTGTAGTTTCCTTAGTGCATATACTGCTTATTTTAAATTCCGAAGATGACATCTCTAAAAAGAAAGCATTTTTCAGTTATAGCAAAGCACTCTACAACTCCTGTTTTAGTATGCAACATATAAACCCCAGTTTATATATTTTTGTCCCATTCGTTTCAACTCTTTTCTCTTCCAAGGTTCTCTGTTAATTTCTAAATAGATACAGTGAAGGTTAGGAGATTGCAGTATGATGGGCAGTATTTTGATGATAGCATTTAGTGCATACTTTAGAAATAATCAGTGTCAGAACTTAACACATTTTATTATTTTATTGCTGTTTTGCCTGTGTAGATGAGAGCCATAGAGTACAACTTTCTAAAATTGATTTTTTTCCCAACTTTACAAAGATTTAACAAAGCTTGTGCCCAGAAGGAAAGAGCTAGGGCACTGTAGTCATTTGAGGTTAGCATCTTGGCTTCTGTGTTTCTGTAGTCATTGGGATATTGAAGAGACGCTTCAAGAAATACAGCTGCAGGATCCCAGAAAGAACAATGACAAGGCTCTGGGCTGTTGACCACCAATTCACATAGTTATAGTTTGATTGGAGAAGGAAAAAGTCAGCTGTTTTTCTCATGCGAGCGAAGTTGTAGTGTCGCCACATGTGAAAGATATTGTAATGCACCTTTCGTGTGCTCTCCTGTGGGACAGAAAGTGAAATACAGAAAGGGTTCCTTTTTACCTCTCATCTAGCCTCGCCTGGGCACCCACCAACACTAACCTCCTATATTCACGTGATTTTATGATATGTAAAAGTTGGCTATTGAGGGTGCAGAACAAAAAAAAATGGGCTATTGGAGTTGTTGGTAAATGGCTAGTTTTGTTGTATATGAAAAAATTACCTGGACGTCAGTTTTTAAAAAATAATTTTTACAATGAAAAACTTCAGTGCTGAAACCAGAAAGCTCTTCCAGAGTATGTCTAGATGTAGACATATACTCAGCACATCAATGATTTCTGGGCAGTGTCTTCTGTTCTTTGTATATGGTAGAAGATAAGAGCCTGCAAATTTTTTACTGAAGGGCCGGACAGTAAATATTCTAGGCTTTGAAAGCCATACAGTCTCTGTTGCGGTTACTAAACTCTGCCACTGTGGCACAAAAGCAGCCACGGACATGTGCCCAGTTAGCTGTCCCCCAGTATCTTCAGGGAGGTTGGTCCCAGGACCTGCAGAGGATGCTCTGGTCCCATTGTCAGCCCTCCATATCTTCAGAGTCTCCACTTGCAGATACAGAGGGGGACCAACTATAATTGTCAAATGAGCATTGTTTTGTTCCAGTAAAACTTGACTTACAAAAACTGGGCTTTTGTGCATCAGGGAGACTGTCAAGAAAGTGGAGAGAGATCCCAAACAGTGGGATAAAATACTGTATTGGCTGAAAAGTTTTTCTGGAAGATAGGCTAGAAAATCCTGAACAAGCTTTTTTGGCCAACTCAATATTTGCAAACCATATATCTGATAAAGGACTGTTATCTAGAATATATAAAGGACTCTTAGAACTCCACCATTTAAAAAAACTAGATTTTAAGATGGACAAAGGATTTAAATAGATGTTTCTCTGAAGTAGATATTACAAAAGGCCAAAAAACACATGGAAAAATGTTCAGTGTCATTAGTCATTGGAGACACAACTCAAAAACCACAAGATACCACTTATACCCACTAGATTGCTATAACAAACACACTGGCAAGGATATAGAGAAATTGCAGCTCTCAACAGACACTGCTGGTGGGATGTAAAATGTGTTACCCACAGTGGAAAAGAGCAGTTCCTCATTGAAGTTCAAAAGTTATCATACTAGCAGAGTATACCACTTTTATGTGTACAGAAATAGAAGTATGTTCATACAAAAATCTATATGCAGGTGCTCACAGCATCATTATTTATGATAGCCAAGAAGTGGAAATAACCCAGATGCCTACCAGCTGATAAGAAACAAAATACATTGCATATATACAATAGAATATTATTCATCCAGAAAAAGGAATGAAGTACTAACACATGCTACAATGTGGCTGAACCTTGAAAACATGCTCAATGAAAGAAGCCAAACACAAAAGGCCACATTGTATGAGTCCCCTCATGTGAAATGTACAGAAGAGGCAAATCTGTAGAAACAGAAAATAGATTAGTGAGGGATTACCCAGGACTAGGGGGGCATGGAGAACAGAGAGTGAATAACAGGCATGCAGTTTATTTTTGGAGTGATGAAACTTCTGGAATTAGATGCTGGTAATGGTTGCAGGACTTTGTAAACCACTAAACTGTACACTAAAAGTGGTGTATTATATCTAAATTAAAAGGCTGCGAGCCATTATTTGCTGATGCCTGGTAGAGGCATCAAGTGAGGAATTTCAAGAGCTCCAAGTCACAAAATTAAAGGCTTCAAATCTTTTCGCCTGTTTGGTTTCTACCCAAATGAGCTTTTACTAGTATGATATTATTCCCACTAATTCTAATCTTTCCTCCAAATTTAAACTTAGTTTCCATGGATGTTTCTCTCCCATGGAACAGTTACCTCAATTGCATCCAGAGTATCATTCAGTTGTTTTCTTTCATTCTCTTTGTGGTCCATCTCAGGCCCCTCATAGAAGACTCCAAAGTTGAGGTATACTTGGACGGAAGCAAAGCGATTTTGCTGGTTTGCTAGACAAAGCTGATAAAAACCTGTACAAATTCCGAGATCATTACCAAGTTCTTGATCTCCTACCCTCCGACCCTCTAAATTTCCCTGGAGATAACTGTTCTCCAAAATTAAATGTGCTACTATAGACAAAACTGCAAAGATTCAGTTTTTGATGTGGAAGATCCTACCTGAAATGTATTTTACTAAATACTATAATGTTTTGCCAGATTTTAGTAACTTGAGCTCTGTATTGGATAGAAAACGTTTTCATCTTTTTCAACCTGTAATTCTCACATCTTCTAAGCTATTTCTAACCACAAGCATATTAAGAGCATATTGTTTGCCTGCTTGTACACCATTAGAGCTGGGATATCATCTTGATCTTGAAAGTAGGAAAAAGATGGATGCTGTATGAATGAAAGAAGCTATCCGGGAGTGACTTCCTGCAAGGTGGTTTGTATGGGGGCTGCTGGTTTGGGGTATGTACTGATGCTTATTCTCAACTGAGGTCGCCTCCTGCACGTGGCAGTGGGGGAGCAGTGG
Organism: Bison bison bison; assembly: GCF_000754665.1. Taxonomy (NCBI): domain Eukaryota; kingdom Metazoa; phylum Chordata; class Mammalia; order Artiodactyla; family Bovidae; genus Bison; species Bison bison. Next base: position 5,536,397 of record NW_011494869.1, on the reverse strand, counting down.
GGAGGAGCAGGGTTCGAAAGATGTGGCAGGGTATTTGATCGTCTTAAGCGACTGGAAGGCACTACTGGCATATCAGGGCCAAGATGTTAAATAATAATGCTGATACCCTGTGCTGTGAACTGAAGGATTGTCTTATGTACCTGTTGAGAAATACTGTCTTTTTTTGTGCACCTGGCTGGTACAGAGAACAGTTCATACTGACTAGTGCTGTCCGGAGTGAGGACAGGCTCGATCTGACTGTGGGAATTTTATGGCGACTGGAGAAGTGCTTTGTTGTAGAATGTGGATATTTGTCATGGCCATGCATTTTCCTTATATTCTGAGTTTGCTTTTTGGTAACTGGCTCAAGTTGTTCCGATGACTGGGGTACTATCCCATAATAAATTTATTAATTGTAATTCTGTATCATAAATGGATCTGCCTGTTTTGATCACTTTCCCATAATCTGGTTCACTGGAGATGATGAAATAAAATCGAGCTTCTGGAGCCCAATCAAGGACATCTGATTAATGTCCTTGGCCATTGGCAGTCTACAGGAAATCTGGTTTCTGGTTTTCAAGGTTAATTTTTTTCCCCTACTGTTTCACCATCCATATGTGGAAAAGTCAGGGCTTTTGCATCTCAGTACTTATTAATTTCAATATTTCCTCATTATTTTCCCAATTTCAAAGAAATACATGATTATTACAATAGCTGTGAGAATGAAAACAGACCTGTCTCGTGGGTAGAGAAGTTAATCTGTCCCCGAACATTCTTAGAGGTCTCTATAAGGAAACCCTGTGGGGTATGTGCAGTGGCAGCAACATGCCGGTCCTGTGACATTCCTATTGTCCGCTGAACCTGCCGAGACACATTAAAGAGGGAGGAAAGCCCGTGCTACATCATCAGGAAGCTAACTGAATGGTAAGATTGACATCCAGTGACCATCAGTACGATGGTTCTCAGTCAGGGGTGGTACTGCCCAACCCCCACCTTGAATTTGGGTTGAGGTATCGCATTGATGTTGCATGCGAGTAGGGGAGGGCCGGGAGGCAGCAATGCTGAACATCCTGCCATGTTAGAAACAGTAAGCAAGACAAAGAATTGTCCAAAATGCCAGTAGCACCTGGTGAGAAAACGTGTCTCAGACCTTGAATCTGGCCATGTAGTTCTTGGCTGAACTCAACTTGGTTTTGACGTCCCCAGTGGTATACCAGACTTGGGCTTTTTTGATACTTGACAGCAAGTAAGGCATTCAATAGGCACTTGTCTCCAAGCTGGACAAGCCCAGGCTGTGAGCTGTGTGGTAGCTACTATTCTATTATTAATTCAGAGATAAGGAAAATCTCTGATAAGTTAGTATAAAATGAATTTTAAGTTACATTGGCATAAGACTAATATAGTTTTTTAATATGTAAACAAAATTTAGAAAGTTAATAGGTTTCCAAGGTAAAGAACAAAGGAAATGAACAACTAAGTTACTGGTGAGCAAGACCATCCTTGGGCACAGCATGGATTAAAGTACTTGGCTTAAAGTATTTAAGCAACAGGACTGATTACATAGAGAAACCTTGAGTCGGTGATTCTTCAATTTGTGGGAATTACCCCTAAAGGCAAGAGAGTGATATTGTTTCCCCAACTTCATAAACTGAAGCGTCTTTGAAATCTCTGGGTCTGTCTCCAAAGTCCGTGTGATTTTTTTTTTGTTCAGCTTGGTACCATATCCATATTATTTTAATATTTAAAAAATGGACTCTTTCTTTCCCCTCTCATCTCCAAATTCAAGTAAATGTGATGATTCTCTCTCCAGGAAGAGGCACCCAGTTTGTCCCATGACTTCGGGCACGCTGCCACAGCCCCAAATTTGAGAAACCAAACCATATGTTTTAGTGATTATTCATCTATCAAGTTTCCATTTAACTGCAGACCCATTTCACTAACAGGTGGGGAGTCATAGCATAATAAAGACAACTAGAACCTTGTGTTTATTTAAAACCTGACCCCCTTTATAAAAGGAAATGAACAAACAAGAAAAACAAGTCCCCAGTATGACCACGTACCCACCTCATAACTGAAATAGAAGTAGCCAGTCTGGTGGGCAAATTGCCAGAAGCATTCTGTGCCTCCTGGAGGGATCACAATGGCAAAGTCGTGTCGATCTGCTCCACGGAAGAGGGACTGGTCCCCAGTGCCACTAAGGGGTTCTGTCTTCTGGCTCCTAGCAGAGCTCACTAGGTTCAGAACCACCAGTCCAGCCACAAAAAGCAAAGGGAACATGCTGCTCCCTGGAGACTCCTGTGTGTGCAGCCCAGTGGAATCAAGCAGTTTAGTGTATGTACTGTTGAACCAAGCACGGAATCAAGCAATTTAGACCACTGCTGGGGTAATGATTAACTCCACAAGTAACACTTAGGCCAGTCTCAGGGCCACGCATAAGATATTCCAGAATAGAATTGGCATGATACCCACATTTGGCTCACAGGAAGAATTTTTGCTTTAACATCGAAAACTCAGTGGCTTACCAAACCTATTTAGTGGGTTTCTACATAGACTATTACTTCAGAAGAGCGATTTCCACCCTTCCTTTGGGCTGTCATTTTTCAGTTTTTACCTGTTGGGAATAAACATTAAGCAGGTTTATTTCCAACTATTTGAATGTATGGACTTATTTCCCAGTACACAGTCGCTGGGAGATTTTTTTTATTCATATCAAATTGTTAGATGATACCTGTTGCTCCTGTAAGATACAAGGGGCAAAACCTGTTTCAGGACTTCTTTCTGCCCAGTGCTACAGCATAGGAGAGCAAAGCACAGCATGGAAGTGTGTAGAAACATTTAAATGGATGAAGAGTGAGCAAGAGACAGTGGTCAAACTCCTCCAGCTAACCCTCCTCATTCTGCTACCATCCACCTGAATGATAACAGTCACCCCTAAAGCTATCCAAAACCCACTGAAAGACTGTTACGTTGTTCAGACACTTGATATGTCTTCTTTTATCTGTGGCTTCTTTAGCACCCACAGGGGGAAAAAGACTTATTGAACACCCACTGTCTTCATGGAGGAGAGATTTACCTGCATCTTATTCTCACATCAGCCTACAACGGAAGTACCATTACCTACTACATTAGAAATGAAATGGACATCCAGGGTCCAGGGGCTAACTCACCATCTACAAGCACAGCTGGGGCCCTGAGTAGGCCTCACACTCCTACCCCTCAGGACAGTGTGTCTGTCAGTCTCTGAGTTCTGACAGAGTCTACATGTTTTTCTCTCAGCCATCATCTTAAGCATGAGTACCTTCTAACCAAGTATTGCTTCAGAATGTATCACAATGAATCCGAGTGGTAATACTTTTAACTGTCACCAAGTATGTGCTGTTATGAAGAATGTACTTCATAATTGTGGTCAGTTCCAAGGCCAGATGACATCACAGCAATCTGGAGGCACAGTGGCTGCAGTGCTGCTAAGGTGAAGGTAGGAGACACCGGGATCGTTACCCAGTGACGCACAGTGACCAGCACCTCCACTGGAGTCCCACCACTGCCCCAGTCCTATCACTGCTCACCAATATGTGGTAAGCAGTGACAGATTCACCAAAACAGTCATCAGTTCATGGTAAGTTGTCTAGTCCCATAGAAACTATAGGCAGAGGTTTTTCTGTACACATTCCGTAACATTATAGTAAAAAATAACATTGAAGTTATATTAAAAGTGGGGGGGGGGGAGGCTAGTGGATCTATGCATTTCTCAAATTGGAGAAACACTTAATGGAATATTTTGCTTCCTTAAGTATATCCCAGTGTCACACTTTTACTTAGAGTGTGCCATCTAACAATGTGAGAGTTGGAAATAAAGAAGCTGCTGGATCTTAAAGCTTGGTTTGGAGGGAGACCACAACTAGCTACCACCAACATCAAGTGGAGACCAAGTTCTCACCTTCTTACTAGTTTAATTTGGGGTTAACTGTTAGAAAAACAGCAGTACCAAACCCCCAAACATGTAGTTAATAGGTATTAAAGCTGTACAAAGTTTCCAAATTTTAACTACAAGATGAATTTTAAACTTTAACATTTGTTTTGTCAAAAGAAATGGACAAAAGGGAATTCTTTTGTCCTCAGAGGTATGGTATATGAAGAAATGAGACAGATTAAGAACTTCCACATGTCTGTATGGCACAGCTTCTAAGGATTAGAACATTCAATACAGTTTGACATTAGTTTCTTAACACAAACAGCAGGGTTTACCAAAGCTTGTTCAGCATTTTGCTATCTCCGTTTTTTCAGCTGCAATTAAACAGCTACTTAAATTTGAGAGAAGCAAGACTTTAATGAAGAATGCTACAAGTTATGGACAATAATTAGTTCTCATTTTAAAAAAAGATTACAGAAAACACTTTACTGAAATTCTTTTTTTGCTAAAAAGACAGTCGTTAAGGATCTGAGAGACAGCAAGCACAACACAGTACAAAAGGAGAAGGGAATGTTGAATTCCAGTGCAAGACACTAACACAGCACAATTAGGGAACCAGGCGGAAGCAACCATTTCACAAAGAATGGAATTAGGCATTTATACTTAATCAGGATTTTTTTAAGCTTTAAAAGTCCAGCATAAAGAAGGGAATTGGGAAGAGTGGATGGGGACAGGGGCTAAGCTTATCTACAATCACCATTTTACCAAAAAACACACTGGTTCAACCACGTGAGAAGTGGAGGTTAAACCTGCCTACAGAGGCCAGCAAATAGAGCAAATGCCAAGGCAGTCACATTTCTAGGTGTCGATGTCACAATTGGCTGAACAATGTTTAAAGGGACTCTGATTCCACCAGGACTGGGCTCTCATCAACCTGGGCTCACGACAGTTGAAGGTCCTTTGCATTTGCATCAGAAGGCCAAAGCTTTACCTGGAAGAAGTTCACTCCAAATAATGCTCATGTTGCTGGTTTTAACAGGTCATGGAGTCAAAAGTGGCTCCTAATAGACTCCACCATTTCCTAGGAGAAGGTTCTACTGATTACCAGGGATTTAAATTCAAGCAAACCACTAAAGAAGGGAAATACTAATGGTATTCTGGCACTGTACAAGCTATGTGCCTGTCATCTCTGCCAAGGACATGGGGTGGACTTGGCTTTGTTTCTCAGCTCCATGATCTCCAACTGTGATGAAGTGGAACTGGGACCTCTCCCACATGAGAGGAGGATGCCCAAAATTCTCATCCCAGCCCAGCTTCTGAAAGAAACAGCAGACTACCAGGGGCTATTATTAGGAACCATGCTCCTGTGAATTCTGTGGAAATGAAAGCCTGTTTCAGTTCATGCCAAGTCTTTTCATGGTCCGCCAGCGATCCTTAATCATCACAGCTGTTCGGTTAACAAATGGGTAGTTTTTAGAAATGGCAGCCCAGTTTCCTTCTCCATACTTCTGCACTCCAGCCTTGACCCACTCGCTTTCCTCTACAGTCCACTTCTGCAAGGGGAAAGAAAAGAGAGAAGCAAAGGATTTATCACCACCTGTTCACTCCACTTACATTTTCATATAGTGAAGAGGTCTAGGAGAATAATCTGAACCCAAAGAAAGGATTTATACTCTTAAAACATGATACAGATTATAAGTTAACACCATGGATTTGAACATTTACTAATTCTCAGTTGTCTTACTGTTGTGTCCTCAACTAATCATTTCTGCATTTAGAACTTTAAACATCTATTGTTTATGGTTGGGAAATTTGTCAGCTTTCTGACCTAGATTTTTCTTCCAGAGAGTAACTACTACTTTAGTTTGGATTATCTGAAAACTACAAATTTTTTTACCAGGTGCATGGGTAGTCTATGCCTGAGAAATGTGGGTACTTATTATTTTACCTCTCTTCTACCGCTACAACCAGAAAAGATTAGAAAAGACAGTTTAAAAAAATTACCTGCTTTTTTGTTGTATTGGTTGCACTCTCTTCATCTGGTGCTGCTGGAAAACATTAGAAGCAGACTCATATCAGAGCTCACCTTTCTCAGCACAACCCACAAGAAAAAGACACACAACATCGCCAAAGGGAAAACTTGATTCAGATTTTACAAACTTTGAGAGAATAAAGGATATCACTAAAGGATAATTTGTCTTTGTCCTTTGCTTGCAAGATACCAATCATTTGAGTTCATGAGAATCTGTACAAAGCAAATACTTCACAAACAGGCATTCAGTAAACGGTCAGGATTTCAGGCTCTTTAGTAAAACCAGTATCGTTTTCTAAACTTAACTGAGAACTGTGGTATTTAAAATCCTAATATATATATTAATATATGTATATACTCCTAATATACACATACATATGTGTGAATATGTAATATATGTATTTGTGTATATACGTACACCTATGAGTGTGTGTGTGTGTGTATAATTTGTTAACTCCTTGTTTACCACTGCTTTGAAATAACCCAGTTTTATTGTTTTTTAATTTCCAAAATATTAGATGTAAGTAAAATTTGGCTCAATTCCTCAAACAAAAAGAATGGGGTAATTATTGCTTCCCACTCCAACAGACCATGTAAGATCTATTCAGATTCTACCTTTTCATCATTATGGCTATAGGTCAGGCTTCATAAAACAAGGACCAAGATAATTTTTTAAAGGACCAGAGGGCTACAGGAGGGTATACCAGACATGCCATCTCAAGCCAACAAGAGCCAGTTAAAAAGCTGTGTAAGGCAAAGTTGCATAAACGTGGAACCTGCTGCAGGGTCTGCCTTAGCAGACATCACTGTCCCAGGTATGCCTCCTAAAGAATGAGGGAGGGTAACGCAGAAGAAGGGGTACTTACAAGAGCAGATTATTTTTAAATTGTGAAGTATTTCCTACTATATATAGTAGAAGCAGATTTCTGAAACTGACAAATCTGGACTGCATCAGAAGTAGATGTTTTCTAGAACTTTTATATCCTGTTTTTAAACATATTTAATGCCACTTTTATTAACCGTTATTTCTCCCATCTTCTGTGTAATCTTGATTTTGCCAACTATGTTTTTGCCAACAAAAGGTAATTCTTAAGGACAAAACCTTTGAGACCGGCAAAAGATTACTGGTTGCTGCTGTGTTACAAAAGTCTTCAGCTTTTTTACAGTAAACCTTGTTACAAGACTAAGGTTTAGCATGTAGATATTTTCATTAGAGTGCAAAGTATGTGGGGCGGGGGGAGGATCCTAATGCAAATGCTATGAAGCTTAGTATTCATTAAGGGAAAGTAACATTTCTCATCTTGGAAAAAAAACATTTACTATACAGAAACTGGTAAGAGACCATTTAGTTAAATAAGAAATGTAGGGAATGACCACTTCTACCTTTTCTAATTAAAATACTTTGGGAAGAATATCAACTACCATTAAATATAGGGTTTATTAAACCAAACCAAGAATTTTCTTTTAACTGTAAAATGTTGCTCTGATAGTCTCCATTCTTTAATAGGAAAAGACAAAACTGATTCCTCATGAATCACTATATGGAACTTTTAAACTTTTTTCTATTTTGGAGACAGGCAGTTTCTGGAACACTGATGTGACAGTAGCATGCATCTGTACTTCAGCAAGTGTCAAGGAGAGAGACCAGTGAGAATCTTCTGGCTTACCCTGAACTTGAAACAGTTCGTCCTCTTCCACCCAAGTCTCTTTTTCTTCAACCCCATTAGAGCTGTTCCACTTGCCTTTAGTTACTCTGAGGTAAAATCAATGAGAGGACAAGGTGTAAAACAAAATCATCCCAAACTCAGCACTGAATACATCACCATCCCCTTTCAACAACCTGTTCATTTTCCTGGGGCTTTCTGTTTGGTTGGTTTGAACTCCTAAAGATTTCAGCGTTATTCTAACCTAGAAGCTGCAAATTCCTTCCCCTCTGTCATAGAGATGCTCTGTTCCTATCTCTGGAGTGTTCTTTTTTTTTTTTTTGGAGTATTCTCCTTTTCCTCCCCATTCCTCAAGCCCAAGCCCACGGTCCAGTACCTTTCACCAGTATCATACTAGCCTCTTAATTGGAATCTCTCCCCTCCAGCCCCTTCTCCTTCCAAAGCCACCTGAACAGTCATCCTAAACTTACAGATCCCTCCTCTATTCAGTGATGCTTCTCACTGTGTAAACAGTTAAGACTAAATGGCCATATAGGGGAGCCAAGATCATCCAGTCTGGCCCATCAGTTTCTCATCAGTTCCTCCTCTCCCCACCAACATCCCTGCCACACCACCCACACACTCACTCAAACAGGACAGCCTCACCCTCCTCCCTCCTATGAGCTCTACTTTCCTGCCTCTGTTTAGTTCTCTCTGCTTGGGATTCCCTTCCCTGCCAAGTGAAGTCTTTCAAGGCCACCATTCTCAATGAAGACTGCCCGACACATACAAAAATCCCTTGCTCCTCTGCTTCCACTGTACTACACAACCATTTCACGCCATACCTGTAACCATAAGCACCTTGACAGCAGAGACCATTATCCTCATTTGTCTACCCCAAACCCTTGCACCGTAACACATACCCTAACAGAAGCTGGAGAGAGATTAACTAAACTAACAATTGTATTATCAAAGAGCCATAAAGGAATTATACTATCAAAGATTACAGTAGTAAGCAAACAAGAATCCTCCCTGTGAACATGAAATTTTTAGTACCTAGTTGCAACCAAAAACAGTTCCAAAACTAAAAAATAATCCAAAATCCAAGTTGCTAAATAAATGGAATTATATATTGTCTTACCGTACATAGCACAAATCCGACCTCAGAATTATAACATCCTTTACAAAACAAACATGGAAAGTATCTGAACTAAGTTTTGAAGAATTTATAGAGATCAAAATCACCTGAAAAACCTGACAAGCGAGCACAGACAAACTGCTGTCTTCTTCCCCACTATGAAATTTTGTTGCAAAGCCTGTGGGGGTATTTTTCAAATGAGCAATGAAAGCAATTTGCTTAATAAATGCATACACTTGAAAAAAATTTCATAAGTTTTCTATACAGTTACTTAACTGACTGAGACAAATAGTGAACTCTTTTGTTTTTAAATTAGATCATAACCTCCAAAAGGTATTTCTAAGAATAACTGATTTGAGACAGAGTAAAAATTACATGAGGTTTATCCATCTCAGGATGTTAGCTGTGTTAAGTACTGCTCATAAATAAAAGTCAGGATCAGAGTTTAAGTTTTCCATCAATTTATCCAAGTCCTGGGATAAAACTGGTTTTTACCTCTATGTCCATCATTTTCACCTAAGTGGCTGGTCATTCTTCTGTAGACTGTCTTTGCAGATCACTTTGGTAACTTTCTGCGCCTCCTCTGAACTCAGCATTTATTACATGTATAAACGTTTCAGTATTTCCTAACTTCTCATGTTGTAGACGGGGCTCAGACCTGGTTCTCATCTTGACTGCTAGCTGGCTGTGCAGACTCCTGGCTCACTGCGCTCCTAAGTGGTGAAGTTAGAACAGCTTAATGGTCTTAGAGGGGTTGGCAGACTATAGCCTGTGGCTACTGGTTTTTGTAAAGCCCTTGAACTAAGAATGGTTTTTATATTTTTCAAAGGGTGGTAAAAAAAAATAATATGCAACAGAGACACAAATGGCCCACAAAGGCTAAAATGTTTCCTTTCTTACCCTTTTTTTTTTTTTTCTTTCTTTCTTACCCTTTTATAGAAGTTTTGCTAGTGGCCCCTTAAATTCCGAGAACCAAGAACTGTTACTTTGTTTGGTTGATAAAATACCTCTTAAGCACTAGTTCTATGCCAAGTGCCATGAGGGATATGAAAGCCTAATAGTTGTGGCCCCATCAAGGTGACAGACCCTAAGCCTGCCTTCCCTGCCTCCGATTCCACTGGCCCAGCCTCCCCTGAGTCCTGATTGCGCACCAGGCAGCAGGCTCCACCACCCTCCTCTCCTTTCCCTCAGTGTTAGTACAAAAGCTGTCAGTGATGTCTGCTCAGAGGCTTTCAGATTAGGTGTATTAGATTTATTTGGGGCACAGCAAAGCAGATTAGAGAGCACTCCCCATCCCTTCTCACTCAGTAGTCAGGAACCCAACACTGCAGGTTATTGATATGAAGCCCCTCTTAAGAATCTCTGCCTGATAGAACAGAATAGGAGCTAAAATCTGGCCCATCTACCTTCCAGACCTTTCTCCCTTCATCCTCTCTGTGCACTGTATTCTCCTGCCATACAGACTGCATGACAGTTTCTGGAGCATACCAGGGTTTCTTGAGCTGTAAGAGGTTCCCACTGCCCAGAACCCCACAGCTCCCAATATGCTGGATGACTTCCTACTCATTCTCCAAGGCTAGCCCCTCTGCAAGGTTGCCCACCCACAACTCTGCTGCCCAGGTCAGCTCTTCTTCCCTGCAGCTCCCAGGGCACCTCACATAAGCTTCTTCTAGAACCAGAGTCAGGGAATCCCTTTTTTCTATAAAGTGCATATAGTATCTTAAGCTTTGCAGGCCTTACTGTCTTTGTTGCAACTACTCAACTCAAGGTAGCAGCCACAGACAATACATAATTCATAAGTGTGGCTGTTCCAATAAAACTTTATTTACAAAAACAGGCAACAGGTGGACTTATCCAAGAGGCCATGATTTGCCAACCTCTGCTTTAGAGTACCCATCCTTCCTCATACCCTTGACAGATCCTTCCATTTATAAAGCCACTGTAATCATACTCTTTCCAGTTTCCTCATCTGTTCATGGGAGCAACACCTATACTTCATAGAATTGCTGTGAGAGGCAGAGATCAGGTATCAAATGAGAATAATTGTGTGTTATTCAGCTTGCCCAGCCAATGACTGACTCACTTCTAAATGCAGATAGTGGTATATAGTGCAGAACTGTGCCTGAGTATAAATCACTTATCAGATGCCACAGCCCCACACAGTACCTAGCACAAGCATGCTGGGGCATAGGTCCCCAAACATCTACAACAGAGTGCAGAAGTAGAGATGGCAGTGACCTTAGATCAGTGAGGTGATCACTTACAGCAGGTTGACCAGGGGAAGTTTATGGAGGTGAAGCAGCTTGGTGTACATGGTGTATCAACATGGGTTTTTGTGTCAAGACTAACTAGGATTTAAAAATCCCAAAGCCCAATTTTGCCACTTTTTAGCTGTATGGCTTCCGATAAGTTAGTAACATTTCTGAACCTTCCTCACCGATAAAATGGGGCTAATAAATCACTCAGAGTGAGGAGTGTAGACATTAAGATAATTGAAAGTGCTTGGCCCACAGAAAATATTTAGTTAACATCGCTTCTCTTCCCTTTGAAAGACAGATGGGGTTCTGACAAGCGATGGAAGAATGATAGTCCAAACTGGGGAATGAGAGGCAGCAAGAAGAGCAGAGTGACAGAAACAGGGTTAAGGGGAGCAAGCAGACCAGTCAGCCTAAAGGAAAGATCCACAAGAGGGCACAAAGGTAGCAAAACTGAAAGCCAGGTTGGGGTCATGAAGTGGAGCGAAATGAAAGCACTCTAACCACTGCCCCACAGAGTCTAGCAGAATGTGAGAGATTAGTATTTACTGAATTTGCCAAGTTCCAAATGTCCATTGAACATGCAAAACTATAAATATTCATAAATCTCTTTTAAGGATCAGAGTATAATGTGGCCCAATTCAAACAAACTTCTTGTAAGAAGACTACTATTTAGTAGTTAAGGCACTCAGCAGTTCACTAAAAATGGAAGCAGTGGTGAGTAGGAGGCTCTGACACCCTTCCACTCCCACCTAGTGCAATGCCTGGAAGCCCAGCACAGGGCTTCAGAACTGGCAGAATGGCTATGATGTCCCTCCCCACCCTGAGTCACACTCTAGCAGTCTGAGCAAGCCTTGGTGGTGAATAACGTAGCTGAAAGTTACTTCATTCATGGAAGCAATACCAGGCCTAACCAGGACCACCAACCAGCCCCCAAACTTCTACAAAGAAGGTCTTCATACTTGGGATTCTTCTCCCCAGGGAGGGGTTGGTTGAGGACAGTGGGCTTGGATGGTGATGCCGGTGTGACCTCCTGGGAAGAGTCGAGGCCTGAGCTCGGCTCAGTACTCTGGCTGTCCTCCTCCAAAACCAGTCTGCTTATTGTCATGCGCTTGGTCTTGGGCTGCAGTTCAGAGCCACCCTCACCCTCAGTGGGGGCAGAACTTTCATTATCATCTTTTCTTGTTCTCTTGTTTTTGAGGGCTGGTGATGGTGGGCACACTTTATTAGGAAAGACCATATCCTTCTGGTCCAGTTTTGAGAAGGCTGCCTCAGAATCTTGTGCACTGGACAGAGTCTTGAAAGCTGCTTTCAGAGTCCTAATCCCAATGGTGGTTGGTGTGCTCTGTAGCTGCCTACAAACAACACAAACACAGAGAAATCAGTTTCATCACTGCTGAGGCCTATCCAAGCAGCTGCAACTTTTTCAAACTGTGAAGCTTCAAATTATAGACTCAAGTTGAGAACTCTTCATTTAAAAAAAAAGAAAAGTGCGTGATACAGCCTTTATTTATAAGCACTTCCATTTATAAGTGTTAAGCAGAGGTTTTAAATACGATATGTAAATTGAATTATGAAGCTTAAACTTCAAGAGAACCTAAAAGGAACGAGGGCCAAAGATACTCCCTCCAGAGACCTCTTCAGCGGGTGCACTAATCTGTTACTCTGCATGGACTAAAGCAATGCTTTCCGTTAATGCAAGAGCTCTGCAGAATGTCTAACAGCTATAAGTCCATCTGGATGACCAACTGATAATCCAGCAATCTCACCTTCAAGTCTAAACTCTTCTTCCAGCCGTCCCAGTCCAACCCTCATGTGAGACTAGTTAAAGCGTGGTCTCAATTCTTCCCTGTTTCTCCTACAATACACTTATAAATGGGATCTTGAGAATTCTCAGTGAGGGGCATGCCACAGTCTTGGAACAATAAGAAACTGCCTTTTCAAAATAAAGTTCATCGAGCATTTGGAATAGCTAGTATGTTTTAAGTAAACACTGTAAGGAGAAGGCAAACTGGCAGCCGGCATGCCAATCCTAGCTGGCAGATGTGTCTTATCTAACCTTTTTTTCTTTCCCCTTAATTAGACTAACTACCAACATTCAAAAATTGGGAAATCTCAAAAAATATTTTTTGCAACTATCACACAAAGCTGGAAAGCATGCTTTCTCTGGGTTGCAGTCCCATGCCCTCAACTGTATTGTCCTGGACCCACTTTGCTCCTTTACATCTCCTACAGGGCCCTCAAAGAGATCTCTGCTTTGTTAACTGGTCTCAAGAATTTGATTCACAAGTCTAAACGCTGTACTGAGATAACATATCAACAGGGAAGTACTGAGGCAAAGACAGAGAAACAGAAGGAAAGAGCCTTTGAAGAATAAATAGCCAGTCGGGAACTTCTGCCTAAGACCTAACCTCCTGTTTTCAATATTCCCATTTTCCCAGGGTGTGCTCTGTGAAACCCACAGTGCCTTCCTTGAGTAGCTCAGTAACATGTTAGGAGGTCAAATCACCAGGAAGAACTGACTCTGCTCTAAGATGACGACTATGCTTCCAACTACCTCTGTTTTTCATCCCAACATCACAAAAGTGCATCCCTCTTACCTGGCAGGTTCTCTGAGTGGCTTTTCCACAGGCTCTGGTGCTGGCTGAGGTTGTGGTTCTTTCACTGTGGCTGAGGCGGAGGACTCAGATTTCAAAGCCTTTCTGGCCATCTGAGAAAGGAAAAATATCGTCAAGAAGAGGAAGTCACAGAATTTCATTAACTCTCTGCTTTTACCATGAACATATTCAATATGCAAGCATGTTTCATTTACAAACCCAATTTAGGCAAAGACTACAGGAGGACATAAAAAGGGAGAAAACTTAAAGAACTGTCTTAAATTTCTTTCTTCTTTCCTTCCCCACACAATGGCTCATAGTTTTCTATACTAAAGGAGAACTCAATCTGAGTAGCACTAAAAGGATTTTGATGTTGCAAGAATTCCAAACAGTTATTTTGGACAACAAACTAAGTGATTTTACTTTATGTCTCCTCTTCTGTCCTTTTACTCTCACCCCTAATCTAGTTTCTGAATCCTACATAGACCTTTGGGGTCACATGCAAAAGCCAGACTTTTGGTTTTCTTTGAAACTTAGAATGACCAATGTTTCCAAGCCCCACCGTGAGGAGGTAGGGCTCTGCGTCATCCAGGTGACTCTCCAGGAAGCGCAGCATCTTCTGCTGGAAGGTCTCATAGGAGAAGTTCTGGATCACAGGGTGGGCCAGGTTCTTTTCACGGATAATGTTTAGGAGGTCATTTCTCAGCTTCTACACAAAGGACCAATAGTAGAAACATGAGAAAGAAAAACTCCAGTAAAGATTCAGTGATGAGTTAAGACAACACTATCAGAACTTTCTCAGTGCTGTCAATGAATAGCACTGGGAGAAAAGGAAGCCTACCACAGTGTGTAACTGTTGCTGCTGCTAAGTCGCTTCAGTCGTGTCTGACTCTGTGTGACCCCATAGACGGCAGCCCACCAGGCTCCCCCATCCCTGGGATTCTCCAGGCAAGAACACTGGAGTGAGTTGCCATCTCCTTCTCCAATGCATGAAAGTGAAAAGTCAAAGTGAAGTCGCTCAGTCGTGTCCCACTCTTAGCGACCCCATGGACTGCAGCCTAACAGGCTCCTCTATCCATGGGATTTTCCAGGCAAGAGTGCTGGAGTGGGGTGCCATTGCCTTCTCCACCACAGTGTAGAACAGGTCAAAAATTACTGACCAGTCACGGTTGGTTACTCTGTAGCTATACAAAAGGAAAAAAAAAAGATGAAGAACTTAGGATCTAAAGTACCTTTCTATTTTTACATATAAAGACTTTTAAACTTTCAAAAAAGATAACCGAAACAGATGAAAAGCTCCGTATGTACTAGTATAAAAAGATCTCCAAGATACATTAAGTGAAAATAGCAATTTAATGGTCAAGTTTGTGTGTAGAATACACTCACATATGTATGTGGGAAGAACAGGAAGACTGGATATATGTGTCTGTCTGTACATACACACATGCACACTTATTTGCCTACATATGCACAGAATCTCTTAAGGAGAAAAAAGCATTGGTTCCCTCTAAGGAGAGGAATGAGATAGCCAAGTCAGAGATGAGAGAATTTTCACTAAGCTATTTTGTTGTATTTATGAATGTTGTATTATATACATGTGTTAACTTTTCAAAAATAAAATTTATATTTATATATTAAAAAAAGAGCGGGGTACCAGCAGAGTTTTTGACACCAGAAAACAGGCGTTGAGTCCTCAGTAAGGCAGATTCTCAAGTCTGCAGGATCAGCATTTATGTAAATAAAGTCAGATGTGTTAGTACCGGTGCTGATCACTAGTTTTGTCACACACCTGGCAGAAATGGTCAAGTAAATGATTTCTGTAAATTCTTCAAATTTTTGAAAAGCCATTCTAACAGTAAATTATCTTAGATATAAAAGACATGTTCAAGATACTGAATATTAACATTCCTGACAGAGAACCCTTTCCCTGTTTCCCCATAAAAAGCAATGAGCTGGATATAGGTAATGGAAGCAAAGTATATCAAATTTACCTGAGTTGTAGGGTCCTTGGACATATGTTTTTTCAAAATTTTTGAAGCCTTTTCAAATTCTTTGTTTTTGATACAAATAATGACTGCCTAAAAAAGGAGGAAAAATTTTTTAACTGTTGTAATAATGAAAGATATAATCAGAATATCAAATATCAAAATAAGCTCTACTGAAAAGTAAAACTGAGTCTTATATATCCAAGAACTTTTCACATTCTATCAAATTCCTGTATAAAAAACTAACAATTATTTTTCAACCATATGAACAACTGTGTAAGGTACTACAGTGTGTAATGTACTAGATTTTCAGTATTCAGTTCAGTTCAGTCACTCAGTCATGTCCAACTCTTTGTGATCCCATGGACCACAGCACACCAGGACTCCCTGGCCATCAGACTCCCAGACTTTACCCAAATTCATGTCCATTGAGTTGGTGATGCCATCCAACCATCTCATCCTCTGTTGTCCCCTTCTCCTCCTGCCCTCAATCCTTCCCAGCATCAGGGTCTTTTCAAATTAGTCAGCTCTTCACATCAGGTGGCCAAAGTATTGGAGTTTCAGCTTCAACATCTGTCCTTCCAATGAACACTCGGGACTGATCTCCTTTAGGCTAGACTGGTTGGACCTCCTTGCCGTCCAAGGGACTCTCAAGAGTCTTGTCCAACACCACAGTTCAAAAGCATCAATTCTTCGGCGCTCAGCTTTCTTTATAGTCCAACTCTCACATCTGTACATGACTACTGGAAAAACCATAGCCTTGACTAGATGGACCTTTATTGGCAAAGTAATGTCTCTGCTTTTGAATATGATATCTAGGTCACATCTGTACATGACTACTGGAAAAACCATAGCCTTGACTAGATGGACCTTTATTGGCAAAGTAATGTGTCTGCTTTTGAATATGATATCTAGGTTGGTCATAACTTTTCTTCCAAGGAGCAAGTATCTTTTAATTTCATGGCTGCAGTCACCATCTGCAGTGATTTTGGAGCCCCAAAATATAAAGTCTGACACTGTTTCCACTGTTTCCCCATCTATTGCCATAAACTGATGGGACTGGATGCCATGATCTTAGTTTTCTGAATGTTGAGCTTTAAGGCAACTTTTTCACTCTCCTTTTTTCACTTTCATCAAGAGGCTCTTTAGTTCTCATCTGCATATCTGAGGTTATTGATATTTCTCCCAGCAATCTTGATTCCAGCTTGTGCTTCCTCCAGCCCAGCGTTTCTCATGATGTACTCTGCACAGAAGTTAAATAAGCAGGGTGACAATATACAGCCTGTC
>NW_011494869.1:5509974-5519471 GCF_000754665.1 Bison bison bison | reverse complement strand
ATAAGCAGGGTGACAATATACAGCCTTGACGTACTCCTTTTCCTATTTGGAACCAGTCTGTTGTTCCATGTCCAGTTCTAACTGTTGCTTCCTGACCTGCATACAGGTTTCTCAAGAGGCAGGTCAGGTGGTCTGGTATTCCCATCTCTTTCAGAATTTTCCACAGTTTATTGTGATCCACACACTCAAAGGCTTTGGCATAGTCAATAAAGCAGAAATAGATGTTTTTCTGGAACTCTCTTGCTTTTACCATGATCCAGCAGATGTTGGCAATTTGATCTCTGGTTCCTCTGCCTTTTCTAAAACCAGCTGGAACATCTGGAAGTTCAGGTTCACATATTGCTGAAACCTGGCTTGGAGAATTTTGAGCATTACTAGAGTGTGAGATGAGTGCAATTATGCAATAGTTTGAACATTCTTTGGTATTGCCTTTGGGATTGGAATGAAAACTGACCTTTTCCAGTCCTGTGGCCACTGCTGAGTTTTCCAAATTTGCTGGCATATTGAGGGCAGCACTTTCACAACATCATCTTTTAGGATTTGAACTAGCTCAACTGGAATTTCATCACCTCCACTAATTCAATATTACATTGGAATTAAAAAAAAAGACAGCTGATAACAGCAGAATCTGATCTACTGGATTACAGACCATTTACTCAATCTGAATAGGGCCTCCTACGGAAAGGCAAAATGGACAGAAGACCCCTGGAACAGGTGGTTTTGTTCTTTTGGGATGCACAAGCTTTGATGTAACGGGGGAATGAGAGGAGGATATACTGCGGGGTGGACGGGGAGGGACTTGCTGACCAGAGGTCCACTAGTGGAACTCAGGCCAATTCAGTAAGAGAACCAGCACAGCCTCTCATACTATAAACCCCAGGGGGCTAACTCCACAAGCAGCACAGAAAACAGCACAAAGTTCCACATAGGATGAGAAGGTCTCCTCAGTCACAGAGAAAAAGGAGAGTCAGTCAAGAAACCTATGTTCTATGTTCCAAGAGCACACACACAGTGGGCAAATAACAGTGATTGAAAATTAAAAAGGATATTTAAAAACATGTGCACATTTTTTTAAAAATGAGGAAAGCCAGGAAAAAATTGGTACCACCTGGAGTTATCTAATAGGATAAAGTAGCTAATTTAAATACAGTGTCAAAGAAACATACCTCACACACACAAAAAAAGGAAGGAAAACTGTTCCACAGATATTTTCAGTTCTTCACAGGGAAGAGTTTAAGGAGATACATACAGATCAAAGGAAGGAGGACTAGCAAGGGAATTCAGAAAATACAAATTTCTGGTGCTTCTGTCCTCAACAGGCTGAGCACAACCATATAGGGCAAAGGAAACTGGCGTCACATGCTTCTGAATAGCAGTTACAACACTAAGTTCCTGCTGCCAGGGAGGGGACGAAGTAAGTCTTTTCATTTTAATCAGATCATCATATTCACTTTTACATCATTATCAGCAGAAAAACTATACTAAGACTATACTTACTTTCTTGAAGAATACAAAGGTTTTACCTTTTATAAATCATTTAGGTCCTATTATGTTTTAGCTCTTTTTAGGTGTACTGTTCTAACACGTGTCAACTCCTGCGGCCACCACAATGATGCCAGAGCCACGGATCCAATAAACCTCCCTTATGCTGCACTCTATAGTTACCTCTTCTCCACCCCTAACCCCTCATCTTTTCACCATTTCATCTCTTCAGAATGTCATGTACATGGTATCATATAAATGGAGTCACTCAGCTTAGTTTTTAAAGGATATAGCCTTGAGTCTGGCTTCTTCCCCTTAGTGTAATGCCCTTGAGACCTGTGTCTTTCCCTTAGTACAGTAATGCCCTTGAGATACCTTTCTGCATCCCCATCAGCAATGTATGAAGATTCCAGTTGCTCCATATTCACACTCACACTTATTAGTGTTAGAGGAGTTTTAAAGTTTAGCCATTCTAATAGGTATGTGCCAGAATTTCCCCACTGTCTAAATGGTGAGCCTCTTTTAATGTTATTTGCCAACAGTATATTCTCTAGTTGTTTTCTTTGGGGTGTTTGTTTTCTTGTTCATTTTGAAAGGTCTTTAGATATCTTGGATATAAATTCTTTGTCAGATATGTGATTTGCAAATATTTTCTCCCACTCTATAGCTTGTCTTTTCATTCTCTGAACAGTGTTTTTCTCAAGTTTTAATTTTGATGAAGTCTATTTCATGCTCTTGTGGAGCATGCTTTTAGTATCATATCTAGAAGCTTTTTACCTTAAGTCTAGGACATAGTTTTTTTTTTTTTTTTTTGTACTGTTTTCTTCTAAAAGTTTTATTGCTTAACATTTAGATTACGATCCACTTTGAATCAAGTTTTTGTAGGAGCTTTAGGTCAAGGTTCCTTTATTTTTGCATATGGACATCCAGTTGTTTTAATTCCATTTATGGAAGACTATCCTTTTTCCACTAAAATTCCTTCACATTAAAAATATATATATTTATTTGGCTGCATCAGGTCTTAGCTGTGGCATGCAGGATCTTTCAGTTGCAGAATGTGGGATCCACTTCCCTGACCAGGGATCGAACCCAGGTCCCCTGCATTGGGAGCGCAGAGTCCCAGCCACTGGACCACCAGGAAGTTCACCTTCACATTTTTTTGTTAAAAATTGATCAGTCATGTTTGTATGGGTCTATTTCTGGACTCTGTCTTCTGTTCCACTCATCTGTCTACAGTCATGAATACTGTAGCTTTATAGTAATTCTTAAAATTGGGTGTGAGTCCTCTAGCTTTGTTCTTCTTTTACAGAACTGTCGTGATTTTAGTGTTTTTTTTTTTACCTTACCATATGTCATGTAGAATCAGTCTAACAGAAAATCCTGCAGAGGCTGTGATTAGAATTATAGTAAATCCATAGATCTGTTGGAGAGAATTGACATCTTAACTATATTAGGTCTTCTAATCCATAGACAGGGTATTTCTTTCCATTTACTAGGTTGTGATTTCGTTAGCATCTTGTAATTTTTCCACATACAGATCCTACATTTTTTGTTTGTTTGTTTTTGGCTGGCTGGGTCTTCGTTGCTGTGCATGGCTTTCTTTGGCTGTAGTGAGCGGGACTACCATCTGGTTGCAGTGTCAGGCTTCTCCTTGTGGCGGCTTCTCCGGTTGCAGAGCATGGGCTCTAGGACGCGCAGGCGTCAGCAGTTGTGGCACGTGGGTTTAGTTGGCATGCAGCATGTGGGATCTTCCTGGACCCAGATCAAACCATGTCCCCTGCATTGGCAGGCAGATTCTTAACCAATGAACACAAGGGAAGTCCCACCTACATGTTTTATTATTAGATTTATACCTAAGTATTTTTTCTTTTCTTCTTTGGAACTATTATAAATGATACTGTTTTGATAATTTCATTTCAGTGCTAGCATATCACTGATTTTGTGTGTTGATCTTATATCCTGCAGTCTGGCTAAACTATTTATTATATAGCTTTTTGATATATTCCATGGAATTTTCTATATGGATAGCCATGTGATCTGAAAAAAGGGACAGTTTTATTCCTTCTTTTCCAATCTGTTATTTTTCTTGACTTCACTGCACTGGCTAGGTCTTCTAGTATGATGTAGAATGGAAGTGAGAACAGACAGCTTTCCCTCATTTTGGATCTTAGGGTCAAAGCATTCTGTTCTTCGCCATTAACTATGATGTTCCCTGTAGGTTTTTTGTAGATGCCTTTTGTCAGGTTGAGTAAGTTTCCTTCCGTTCCTAGTTTGGTCTGTGTTTTTACCATGAACTGATGTTCAATCTTGTCAAACGCTTTTTCTGCTTCAATTGATATAATCATATGATTCTTTCTTTGGACCAGCAGGGTAAAGTACATTCATTGATTTTCAAATATTGAACCAGCCTTGCATTCCTGGGCTTTAGTTTCCCCATTCTGCCACATACTAACTGTATCTGCATCCAGGACTAAGCATCAGAATAGACAAAAAAAAAAGTGGAATCCATTTCAAGTTCTGGGAATTACAGCTCCACTGCTAAAGAAAAAAGGTTCTCTTCCTTTGGTTTTAGGTGCCTGCCCCCCTGCCACTGTAATCATTACTATGTCACTGCTGCCACCAGTGTGATACTGCCTGGGTGCTAGGATAGAGAAGGGGGGAAAAGGAAGGAAAAAACCCCCTGAGATTTCTTCCACCCTCTCTGACCCTTAGCTGATTCCCTTTCCTACTCTTCAGACCAGAGAGAGAGCTTCTCTTGGAGTTATTTCTGTTGACACCTGGAGTGTACTTCCAGGTTCAGAATCCTTCAAGTCCAGGCCTGGTGATACTAGAAAGGGGAAAAATGGTCATCTACCCATCAGCAGTTTGGTAGACTTTCATACTCTGGTCTTCTCCATTTGCTTACTGCCCTTTACATTTCTGTGTTCTCAGATAGCTGCTCCATTCATTCTGTCCAAGATTTATACTTGCATTAAGAAAGACAGAAGAGTATGCTTATCTATCTTCCCTAGAACTGGAATACAGGCCCGACTGTGTTTAATTTGTGAAACAGGAAATGTGAATGCTTTCAAAATCTAAATTGAAAGCCTACCTCCAAAGTTTGTACTATGAGCTTTTAAAAACTATGCATTAATTTGATTCCCAGGAAGTTTTTGTTTGCTGCTGTTGTTTTTTTAAGAGATGAAACTTTGCTTTTTGAAAACTTGGAAGTTTTGAGAGATAAGGATAATTTCTTCTCATGTATCTGTTAAGGTTCTTATCATGTAAGCAACAGCAATGGTCTCTGGATAACTTAAATAAAAGCAAAATTCCAAGCACATATTTTCAAAATAGCTGAGATAGGTTTATGTTGGAGGAAATGCCAGAAAGGACCTGAGAAGAGAAAGCCAAACTCACAGAAGTGAAGAAAGGCTAAAGAAGCAAACTCAGAAAGAAACCTGGATGTTAAGGAACCACAAATGCTCGAAAAGCCTTGACAAAGCTTTCTGTTTCAAGAAATTAAAATTTTAAGACAGTGTGAGATGCACCAGTCCCTCAAATGGGGTAAGTTCCCCCCCAAAGAAAATCAAGGTGATATCACCAAAGGTGCACAGCAAAAGCAACACATAAATGTTTCCCCAAGGACATGCCATATATGTTATTCTCCTGTGTTCACAAAAACCTGGGGCCTCTTTTAGTTATAAAAAGAAAACCAACATAGTGTCAATATCATTAACAGCTTATAGAAGCAGTTCTCAAACTTTTGGTCTCAGGATTCTTTATACTGTTAAATGTTAATGAGGACCCCCAAAGAACTTTTGTTTACATGGGTTATATCCATTGATATTTACTGTTATTAGAAATATAAAACATAAAAATTCAAGATATTTATTCATTGAAAAATAACAATAAACTTATTACAGGTTAATATAAATAACATATCTTCATGAAAACTACTTATTTTCTAAGACAAAAGTTTAATGAGAAGGGTGGCATTGTTTTACATTTTTGCAAATCTGGCTTAATAGAAGAAAGATGGTATTCTGCTTCTGTATTCATTCTGTTGTGATATGTTGTTTTGGTTGAAGGATATTAAAAAATTACAGCCTCACACAAAGTTGAAAAAGGGAGGATTATTTTAAGAGCTCTTTTAGAAAATGTGGATATTCTTCTTTGACTCTGCACCAAACTTTGGCAAGTGAACTTTTCATCATTATTATATTAAAATGTGATAGCCTAGCTTGCACTTTTAATGGATCTATTACCCTTGAATGGTTTTGCAATACAATTCATTGGTCATTTGGAAAATATTGGTTTACTGAGCTATGATCTTCCATGTGTTTGATACATTCATTAAAAATATTTTCAAAATCACAGTTATTAATATTATTATCAATCATATCAGAATTAAGTATTGGAAAGATACCCAGCATATGAATGTAGGTTTTCCAAAATTCTAATTTTCACCTGAAAAGCTTAAATTTTATCTCTGGCAACACATGCTCCCAATTGTTTCCATTGACATGACAAGTTCACTCTGCTCTCTCAAGAAAATGACTACCAGATTTACCACATCCAAAAAACCAAACTTTGTCAATTTCAAAAATGGTGTTCCATTACAAAAGCAGCTAGGTCAGCATGCAGCCCAATCACACAAGTACTTTTCCTGAAGAAAACCATCATGTTTTGGTATGCAATAGAAATACTACAGGAAAATTTCCTATTTTGTCAGATGAAATATTGAAAAAACATTTTGTTCAAGGCTTAATAAAATTATAATTTTTACTGCTTCATCAGACATTCTTAGGTGTATTAATAAAATTAATTAGGCTTAATAAAATTAATTTCTACTGCTTCATCAAAGACATTAACTGAAACTGGCTTTTTTTTAAACTGTAAGCATGTGCCAATGAAGAAGACAATGACTACTAATACATTTTATTATTGCTTTGGTCATGCTATGACACCAGAAATTTTACCCATCACTGCTTTTGCATCATCAGTGTAAATGTCAGTGCACTGAAAACCTCAATTAACATTTTGGCATTATTATGAAAATAGTTTTGAACCCTTTCAGGGTCCCAAAGACCTGCAAAGATCCCTGGACCATGCATGGAGAAGTTCATACTTAACAAATAACTTATTTGATAAACTTTAAAAAACAAATTTAATAAACTTTACAAAGCTTAAAAATACAACAAAAAGCCTCAGTGAGCCTAGGCATTCCAAGATATTTTCCTAAAGATGACCACTAACAGATTCTATGACTAAATAAGAAATTTTTTAAATAAATAAACTGGAGAGACAAGTGATACAACATCATTTAATAACTTGGATATTACTATGGTAGCCAGCCTCTAAGATGGCTCCCAGTGATCCCCACCTCCTGCATAGTCCCATTCCATACACTAATCCAGCTGGTCAGGTCTACGTGAACAAGAGCATATGGCAGAAGTGGTAAGTCACTTCTGAGATTAGTTTATAAAAGACTACAGCTTTCTCTTCTCTTCGATCACTACTGCTCTAGGGGAAGCAAGCTACTATGCTCTAAGTAGCCCAAAGGAGAGACAAGAACCTGAAGTCTTCAAGCCAACAGCTAGCAAGAAAGTGAGTCCTGCTAACAACCAATGGAGTGAGCACAGAAGTGGACTCATCAGCCCCGGATGAGTCAAAACTCAGATAACTACAACCGTAGCAGGCAGCTTCACTATAATCTCATCAGAGACTTCCAGATAGAAACACAGCTAAATCACTACCAGATTCCTACCCTGAACTAGCACCATTTCTTCCCATTCAAAAGATTCTTAAGCTATTTTCCAAGTAGGCATGGATTTCTCCTTTGCTAATGTCTTTTCTGGCATTTTATCTCTGACACAAACCTGACTCACCGATACTAAAAATCTATTCTTGTAATCATTCCTCCTTGGAATGGGAATTTCTCAGCATTCTTTGCAATACCAAAAGTAGATCCTGCCCCAAGGTCCTTAACTGAATAAATAAAGTATCGGCATCCCACACAGTTTTTTAACTTTTTTTTTAAACAGGGTGTCTGAGTACCCAGCACACAGCATAAGTGTCCGAAAGTCTTTGCTAAGCAAGGTTTTATCTCCTACCTCTCTGCTCTTGAGATCTCATCCTTTTAGGAGGTGCTCTTTTCTTACCAATTTCCTTACTTTCACCACCAAGACAATGCTGAGCTATTGTTGTTCAGTCCCCATCTCTGCATCTGCTTCCATACCCCCAGCCTTAGTTATTGGAGAAGAAAAAGCTTTTTCTGACTGGTTTCCATGGCCACTTCAGTATTTTAAATATAAATAAGTTCCACTACTTAAAGCTAACTGAACCATAACATAGTTCCAGTCCCAAGTTTCTAGACACTCTACAAGCTTTTTTCTTGTCAAGAACGCTGCCTGCACCAACCTCCTACCATTACTGTTTTTCTAACTTGCTGATTATCTCAGCATCTCTGATTTTGTCTGCTCAAAGGGAATGTTTCTTAAGCCTCTCAGTAATTGCATGAAAGAGCGCAATGCAGTCCCACATTTTCCAAGGCACCAGCTCTTCTCCTTAGTCTATAATAAACAAGGGTGACCATATCCTAGGCCAGTTACTTTTAGCACTTTCAACATGCTGCTCTGAATGGTACAACCTCCAAAATGTCATTCTTCAATGCCAACTCACTTCCTGTGTACTGTGGCCCCTCCTGTCATGGCCACAAGGAAGACCATCAAAAATCACAAAAGCTGAGCACGTGCCTCAACAGTCCTTTCCAAGACTGGGCTAGGAAGAAGGGTCACCTGATGAAGTAACACCTGTGTGTGTGAGTTAATGTGTTTTGAGTGTGCTTACTTGCTCTCTCTCCATCTCTGTCTGTCCTCCACCCCACACAGGAAAGATAAGCACTGATTCCTCAAAGAACTCTTATCTTTGTTAAAAGAAAAAAGAAATTAAAAATAGAGCCTTACAGCCTCCTTGACCAGTTTTCTACTGGATTCGATCACAGCCTCTGTCAGTGTAAATTCTGTTTTAATCATCTCCAGCACATTGATAGCTGATTCCAGTGGTGTGAGCTCAGCTTCCATATCAAAGGAACAGTCTAGGACAAAAAGCACAGTTTTCACTTTAACTGTTTTCTAAAGAGCAGAAGAATTATGTCTATATATATAAAACATGCAAATATAGTTAAGACTTGCATTTAATTTGTTGATATCCTGGCTACAGGCTTACAAACATGTTAAGGGTCCAAATTCAAATCCCTGAATTTCAAGTGACCTTCAGTAATTTTCAGGACAGGTAAAAAATTGTTTTTTTTTTTTTTAACACATGCATATGCATCTTAAATATCAGAATCAGATACAAACAGAAACTATAGATCATTTTGCTAAACAGCTGTCAAGATCAATTTAGGAAAAGAAAAAGGTGCTCATACTTTAAAAACCCTCTACTATGGAGGAAAAATGTCCATCTTCACATAATTCAATTTAGATAGCAACAAAGTTGGGGCGAGCAAGAAACAGGTGGGAGGAAATAAACACAAAAAAGCAGCCAAGAGAATACTAAGTGGAGAAAAGTAGAGCCAGGTAATAAACTCGTCCTAGAAGGAAAAAGACCACTGTGACTGAAACATAAGAGCCCACCTTAACCCCGAATCCTTCAGGATGTAAGTTTGAAAACAATGTAACCCTAAATAAGCTAAGAGAAGAACATAAAAAAATAGCCATACCTAAATTTTCCCCTTCTTCAATGCGCGACAGACACTGCATAACCCGCAGCAGCCGAGACACGGTATGCTCCTTCCCCAAGGGCCTGACAAGCAAAGCTGGGAAAGAAGACATCGTTGACTCGGCGACCCCCAGCCGCGACACGTGGGGGCGCGGGGAGTGTGCACAGATCCCCTTCCCAGGAGCCCCCAGCCTCCTTCCCCAGGGCCGGCCCTCACCCTGCATGATGTCCCGGATCTGCCTGAAGTCCCCGTACCGGCTACCCCGAAAGGCCCGCAGCGCCTCGTGGAAGTAGAACTTGAGCACCCAGCGGTT
>NW_011494869.1:5508700-5509874 GCF_000754665.1 Bison bison bison | reverse complement strand
GCGTCTGATCGCCGCGCGCCCTCCCCGCCCTCCCTGCCGGGACGCTTCCTCGACTGTGACGCCGCTGGGTCACGCACGACGCCCGGGCCGGAAGCAGAGCCCGCCGTCCCGGCTCCCGCGGCCATGATACGGACGGCGTTCCGAGCCGCCCGCGGGCTTCTGGGAGGGAAAGAACCGGAGGCTTCCAGCCTCCCTCTCGGACCCCGTAGATCCCAGTGTGCTGGCCGCAATGCCTGCTGGGAGTTGAAGTCTATGTTGCCAAGACGGATACACTAACCACGGTTTGCGGTTGCCAACTCCGAAATTACGGAACGTTAGAGACACGGGGCTATGTGTAAACTATTGAAAAATGCGTGCATCTTATTAAGCATTTTTAAAATCGTGAAATGTAATATGCAGGGAGGAAACTTTATTCTAAAGTTTACGTTTTACGTTTTAGTAAGTAAAGCAAAAGGCCAGTGTTAACCCATCAGGGGTCAAGAAATAGAATATGGTCGGCACCCCAGAAATCTCTAAACATGTAAGACATATAATCTTTAAAAATTTTTTATTTTCTTTTTATAAATTTTCTTTTTAATTTTTTTGTTTTTTTTTTAAATTTTTTTCTAAGACATAATTTTTTAAAATCACAGAAGTAGCACATATAGAACAATTAGAAAAAATAAAAAGTATAAGTTTAAATCAGCTATTAATATTAACATTATCCCACATGAAAAGAAAGGTTGAAATTTAGGTTTATAGCTTTCCAATATCTTGTATACCTATTTCGCTGTGTGTGTGTATGTATGTGTGTGTATATATACAAAATTGAGATTATACTATGTATATTTATATAAACTTCAATTTGCATCCAACATGTAATGAACATCTTTGCACGTCATTGCTTTTTTTTTTCCTATGGTGTCTTTAGCAGCTACATAACATGGTTCCAAATAGGAAAAGGAGTACGTCAAGGCTGTATATTGTCACCCTGCTTATTTAACTTATATGCAGAGTACATCATGAGAAACGCTGGACTGGAAGAAACACAAGCTGGAATCAAGATTGCTGGGAGAAATATCAATAACCTCAGACATGCAGATGACACCACCCTTATGGCAGAAAGTGAAGAGGAACTCAAAAGCCTCTTGATGAAAGTGAAAGAGGAGAGTGAAAAAGTTGGCTTAAAGCTCAA
>NW_011494869.1:5484817-5508600 GCF_000754665.1 Bison bison bison | reverse complement strand
TGTCAGACTTTATTTTTTGGGCTCCAAAATCACTGTAGATGGTGACTGCAGCCATGAAATTAAAAGACGTTTACTCCTTGGAAGGAAAGTTATGACCAACCTAGATAGCATATTCAAAAGCAGAGACATTACTTTGCCAACAAAGGTTCGTCTAGTCAAGGCTATGGTTTTTCCAGTGGTCATGTATGGATGTGAGAGTTGGACTGTGAAGAAGGCTGAGCGCCGAAGAATTGACGCTTTTGAACTGTGGTGTTGGAGAAGACTCTTGAGAGTCCCTTGGACTGCAAGGAGATCCAACCAGTCCATTCTAAAGAAGATCAGTCCTTGGTGTTCTTTGGAAGGAATGATGCTAAAGCTGAAACTCCAGTACTTTGGCCACCTCATGCGAAGAGTTGACTCATTGGAAAAGACTGATGCTGGAAGGGATTGGGGGCAGGAGGAGAAGGGGACGACAGAGGATGAGATGGCTGGGTGGCATCACTGACTCAATGGACGTGAGTCTGGGTGAACTCCGGGAGTTGGTGATGGACAGGGAGGCCTGGTGTGCTGTGATTCATGGGGTCGTAAAGAGTCGGACACAACTGAGTGACTGAACTGAACTGAACATTTTACCAATGAACCAAAGTCTCATTTATCTAAACAACTACTGTAAGGGGGCTTACCTGGTGGTTCAGGTGGTAAAGAATCTGCTTCCAGTGCCTGAGAAATCCCATGGACAGAGGAGCCTGGCAGGCTACAGTCCCTGGGGTCACAAAGAATCCGACACAACTGAGAGACTATCACTTTCACCACCATAAGTTATTCTGTTTATTTCAAAATTTTGTAATTCTAGACTATCTCAATATTAGAAATACCCTTTTAAATGTATCATTGCATAAATTCATAATTATTTCCTTAGGATAATTTCCTTAAAGTAGAATTACTGAGTCAAAGAATATACAGTAGAACACTGATCAGAATTTCACTCATCACTCTTCCCTTTTACTTTTGAACATGATGCAGACCCTTTAAAATGGCTTTTAAAGCCTGAAGAAGGAGCCTATTGCCAACTTGATTTTGGGCTCATGTTTCATGTGTGTGTGTGTGTGTGTGTGTGTGTATATACAACTTCTATCGTTTCCTTTTCACCTACTACTCAGTTTGCTCAGAGCCTTCACTTGGGCTTCCCTGTGGCTCACTGAAGAATCTGCCTGCAATGCGGGAGACCTGAGTTCGACCCCTAGGTTGGGAAGATCCCCTGGAGAAGGGAAAGGCTACCCACTCCAGTATTCTGGCCTGGAGAATTCTGTGGACTGTGTATAGTCCATGAGGTCGCAAAGAGCTGGACATGACTGAGCAACTTTCACTTCACTTGTCCACTCTAGCCTTCCTAAATCCTTCCTGTCCTTCAAGTGTCACTGAAAAGACATTTCACCCCTTCTTGGTTTTCTGGGTTAGGTTAAATCCTGCTTGTGCTGTGTCCTGAGCACCTCATACTTCACCCTTCCTGAAATACATTCTCCACAGTCAGCTCATTTGGGGGCTGGCACTCTGTCTTCTTGTTTGCCATGCATCCAAGAGCCTAGCCCAGGGCCTGCCACGTGAGGTTGGATAGAATTGAGGAGGCACATGAGTAAGGCTTGTGATACATGTTGGAAAACTGTACCACCAGTGTTTTATTTTTACTGAAATTTAATTCTGTGTCCACCAGGAAACTATATTTACTCAAACAGGGACATTCTTGTAACTGCCTCCCCTTTCTTAAATATTTGTGTTATGATTTTCTAGCTACAGAGCCACTGACTGCATAATCTTATGACTTTACAGGATACATACCCTGAGTTATTTTCTCCATTTCTATCCTTGTAGATAGGCCTGGAGAGGTCCATCTCTCCTTTTCTTTCTTTTTTTTTTTTTTTCATCTCTCCTTTTCTAAGTCTTGTCCAATCCCAGTTCCAAATCCACTTCCAGCTTGGGGTTACACGAACTGGGTTCCTGAGCTTTACTTACTTCTTTACATTTCTGTGTTTGATTTGCCACATTGACCTTAGAGAGCCTTCTTCATTGCATGTATCACTGTCCTCCACATCTACCATATCTTCCACAGGCAAGGGAGTTAGTGAATAAGGGGCATTTCCAAAGGACTAGGTGGGCTGTGGGTGTAGGTAGCAAGTGGGGATATAGGATGTGAGCCACCGATAGGTGTCTGTGATGCACTTGGAATTCATGGCGCATCATCGGAACTAAACAGAGAGATCGCAGCTCTGGTGGGTGTATGTGCCCCTTCTCTGGGAGTCCCGGTACTTGGTCTACTTCAAACGCTTTTCCACTAATGCCACTGGACCATAATCAGCAGAGATCTATTTTGGGGCCACTAAATGAGAACTCAGGAGGACAAGTGGCAGCATCATTGAGGATGTGACATGACATGCTGGATCCTTGAATGAATTAGACTTGGACCTTAAACTGTTCAGTATCCTGGTCTGACAAAATCTCCTTATGGTGGACTTTCCAGAATAGGGGAAGAGGCCTCTCATTCTGTCAGATCTTTGGTGACTGTGGCTGCTTTGTGATCCCAGCCTGCCTGCCTTATTTGCTTATTTTTAGCTGAGTTGGGTCTTCATTGCTGCGCAGGCTTTCTCTAGTTGCAACAAATGGGGGCTACTTTCTGGTTGCGGTACACAGGCTTCTTATTACGTTGGCTTCTCTTATAATGGAGCTCAGGCCCTAGATGTGCAGGCTCCCGTAGTTTCAGCTCATGGGCTCAGTAGCCCCACAGCATGTGGGATCTCCCTGGACCAGGGATCGGACCAGGCATCAGACCGGTATCCCCTGCATTGCAGAGCAGATTCTTAACCATTGGACCACCAGAGAAGCTCCAGCCTATCTGCTTCTAACCGGGAGCCAAATTACCTGCCTCAAATCCTGACTGTTGGATTTGCTAGATGTGTAACCTTGAGCAAGTTACTTAACCATCTCTGTGCCTCTGTTTCCTCATCTGTCAAGCACAAATAACAGAGGTACCACATAGGGGTTGTATAAAAATTAAATGAATTAGTATTTCCAGCGCCCTTGGTGAGGGGGTCTGACTTGTATGAGGGCTCAGTAAGTGTGAGCTACTTTTATTAACTTATCCATTCATTGCCCGCCTGCCTGAAATGCCTTTCCTTTTCTTCTATATCAAAAATCTCATTTTTTGTTTTCTCTTTTTTAAAGTTAATGTGTAACACATAAATTGCATAAATATTAAGGGAAAAGCTTGATGAGCTTTCTCATTTTTCAGAGTCCCACTATTATGTGGTTGTCCCAGCATCACTCTCTTCCTGACCACAAATACCCAAATCTCATCTAAGGAATCTGATTGGAGGAGTTTCAGGACTTCTTGCCCTCTCAATGGGCACCAGCAGGAGGCAGTGTGATATAGGGGAGAAGCCATGGTCAGCATGACCACTTAGTCGTGGTCTATAGTCCATGGAAGGGTAGCCATTCCCTTCTCCAGGGGATCTTCCCAAGGCAGGGGTTGAACCTAGGTCTCCCACATTGTAGGCAGATTCTTTACCAGCGGAGCCACCAGGGAAGTGCCATAGTTAGCATGTTAGGGACCAAATAGGCTTATCC
Organism: Bison bison bison; assembly: GCF_000754665.1. Taxonomy (NCBI): domain Eukaryota; kingdom Metazoa; phylum Chordata; class Mammalia; order Artiodactyla; family Bovidae; genus Bison; species Bison bison. The sequence goes on along the minus strand of NW_011494869.1, from coordinate 5,505,003 downwards.
TGGCCCTATGAAGTTACAGGCATACCTCAGAGATATATAGTGCAAGTTTGGTTCCAGGCCACTGCAATGAAGTGAGTCGCACGAATTACCTTCAATTTGTTAAAAAAAAAAACTCAACGTCTGTGACCCACAATAAAATGAGGTGTGCCTGTACTAGCTTGGCTAGGACCTTAACCTCTGGAAGCCTTGTTTTCCCAATCTTCTAAGGACACCAGACTACCAAATGGACCCTTTAGAGGGTTGTAGTGAAGAGGAAATGAGATAAGGCCTGTAAACAATGCCTGATACACTCCAGTTAAATTATCATAGTAATAGTAAAATTTTAACAAATACTAATACCCAGTGTCAGGGAGGGTGCTGTGAAATAAGCAGTTTCAGCCAGTGCTGGTGAGAGTAAATCAGTACAGCTTTTCCAGAGAGCAACTCAGAAAAAGAAAAAGGGGAAAAAAATGCAAAAGCCATACAAATTGCCTTGTTCAGAAATTTACTCTATGGAAATAATCATGAATGAGAGCACCAAGATTTAAGTACAAGGATTTTCATCACAACATTACTTGTTATGTAAAAAAAATCAGAACTCAAAAGATAATAAAATTGTTAACTAAGTCATTGTGTGTTCATAGTAAGGAATTTTTATTGGTAATAAAAATTGTACCTAACCATAAAATAATAATTTTGGACCCAAAGATTATTTTATGCTCAAGAGGTAATAAGAGAAAAAGGATAGAAACATATAATGTGACAACAAATTTATAGAAATAATACTCATAAAAAATTTTTTGCATGTTTACTGTTTATCACTTACTATGCTAAGATGACTTAGATCTGCCATTTCATTTGATCTTAACCAAAATGCTGCAAAAGAGGTCTCATTTTGCCAGTGTTACTGTTGAGTGAACTGAGTCTCTAGGAGGTTGACTTGCCCAAGATACCATAATGAATATGTTTGAGTTAGATCTCAGATCAGATATGTTTGAATTTTTAAAAATATTTATTGATATGGCTGTGCCAAGTCTTAATTGCGGAACGAGGGATCTCTGTTGTGGCACATGGGATCTCTAGCTGCAGGAATCTTTAGTTGCCACATGAAGGAATCTTTGGGGCCTCCCAGGTGGCACCAGTGGTAAAGAATCCACCTGCCAACACAGGAGACATAAGAGATGCGGGTTCGATCCCTAAGTTGGGAAGATCCCCTGGAGGAAGAAATGGCAACCTGTTCCAGTATTCTTGCCTGGAAAATTCCATGGGCAGAGGAGCCTGCTGGGCCACAGTCCATGAGGTCCAAAGATTCAGACACGATCGAGGGGATCTTTAGTTGTGGCATGCAGGATCTAGTTTCCTGACCAGAGATCGAACCCAGGCCCTCTGCATCAGTAATGCCAAGTCTTAGCCAATGGACCACCAGGGAAATCCCCATATCTTTTTATTTTTAAATGGATGATGGTAGATATCAAATCACTACTGCATTTATATTTCATTGGATATATTTATGACAGTAATATAATAGTTTTATTTTTAAATGTTAAGATCTGTAATGTGCAGAAGTTACATCTTTTGTATCTAGTTAACACATGATGAACCACTTCAGAAAATTCCCTTATGCCCCTTTCAAGCCAATCCCCATCCCCAATTGCTCTTTGGGTTTCAATGCCTTGGTTTTGTCTGTTCCTGAATTTCGTATAAACAGAATCATGTAGTATAATAGATGCTCTCTGCTGGACTTCTTTTGTATCACCATGTTTTTGAGATTCATCCCTGTTGTTCCTTTTTATTGCTGAGTAATGTTCCGTTGTACAAAAATCCACAATTTGTTTATTCACTCTCCATAGATATTTGGGCTGTTTCCAATTTGAGAGTTACAAATAAGGCTGCTGTGAGCATTATTGTACAAGTTTAAAACATGTAAATAAGATGAAAAACTTTTAGATGTCCACTTATTTTTTAATTGGAGTAAAATTGCTTTATAATATTATGTTCCTTTCTGCTGTACAACAACGTCAATCAGCTCTGAGTATAATATATCTGCACCTCTTGAGCCTCCCTCCCAGATATCAACTTTAAAATTGACAAGGGGATACATATTCTTAGGCAGTAATTTCTTTTCTTTTTTTCTTGTGAAATATACATTCAAAGAATGCCTGTTTTCCAGTAAATCCATTTAACCATGCTGCCTAAGCTTAATAATGCAACAGTCTGTTGAGTACATGGTTGCTGCTAAGTCACTTCAGTTGTGTCCGATTCTGTGCGACCCCATAGATGGCAGCCCAGCAGGCTCCCCCGATTATATGGTTACCTATTGCAAATATCTTCTCTCACTCTGTGCTTTATCTATTATTATACTCTTCAGAGAGTATACTTAAGAACCACTGGGTATCTTAATTTACGTATTAAGTATAATTTAATTTATCATTCTTATATCATGAGAGCTGACAGGGCTTGTTAAAGAAATCCTTTCATTCTTAAGTCATAAAGATATAGATAATATCATCTTCTAAAAAAACTGTAGATTTTTGCCTTTCACATTTAAGTCTTTATCCACCTGGATTTTATGTTTGTATATGAAATGAAGAAAGGTCCAATTTCATTTTTTTCCATTAGGTATCCGGGGATCCTAGCGCTATTTTTTAAAAAGATCTTTTCCCACTCTTTGTAGTGCTTCCTTTGTTTTAAGTTAAACGTCCATAGAAGTGTGTCTGCTTCTAGGGATACGCCATTTTTCAAAATTATTTGATGGCATTTGTTGTTGTTTAGTCACTAGGTTGTGTTTGACTCTTTTGTGACCCCATGGCGACATGGGGTCACATGTCACCCCCTCTGGCGACTCAGGGACTGTTGCCAGCTAGACTCCTCTGTCTATGGGATTTCCCAGGCAAGAACACTGGATTGGTTTGTCATTTCCTTCTCCAAGGGACCGTCTCGACTCAGGGATCGAACCGAAGTCTCCTGCATTGGCAGGCAGATTCTTTACTGCTGAGCCACCAGGGAAGCCCATGTGATGGCATTTACAAGCAGAAAAACTATGAAGACCACTCCATTAAACAAATTGTGTGGCTTTTATCTAGTCATTTAACTTCCCTGAGTTTCCTGCACTATTGGGGGAATATGATGGGGTCACCCAGTAAAGCAACTAGAAGTTTTGACATAATAAACCTCAAGTGACAGTAGTAGCCATATATTTTTTTTCTTTCCATTGTTATATTTCCAGTGCTATGAAGTATGTGGAAACAAACCTGCTTGTGGCAGGAACTGCCAAAGGATGTGACATTTGGGTGGGTCACGAATGACGTGGAATCTGTCATCCTTTTTTATGACCCCGATCTGTTGGCTGTCCACAGTGCATTTCCCATGTGTGTTTCATCTGCATTCTATTTTATCTGCCTTAGAAGGGCCCAGAGGAAAAGGACTGTGCCCCACCCCACACATCACTTGTAGGGAACCCCAGTAGCAGTCGCCTAAGAGGACCTAGAACTGGACTGGCTCCGTGTTTGTCAGACACACAGACATGTCATCGAGGCCTCTTAAAGATTCTTGCCACTGTAGTGCTGCAGGATTCCTAAGTTTCACCCACATGCTGCTCCCTCCCCAAACCCCAGCCACCGGCCAACACAAGTACAGCCAACAGACTCACCCACTTAACCCAGCACCACCACCCATGGGAGTGGCGAAATCCATACAACACCCCCTGTACAGCTGTGCCTCTGGGAGAGGGAACACAGGGTCCTGCATACAGTAGGCACGCGATAAGCATCAGGTGCATAACAAATGAGTAACCATGTTACAATCAGGATATAGGAGAGCACATTTCCATCTGCTGCAGTGTAGCAAGAAGTGGGTAAGGTGTTCCTAGTCCTGGGTATGCACTGGAATCACGGTGTTGTGGAGGGGCTATTCAATATATATATTCCCTCCACATACACACACACACACAACTGAATTAGAACAGGAAAGGTATGTGCAGAAAGGAGTTATTTTAAATTAAATTCTCTGGGAGAATCTGAATTTTGATGCTCAGTCAGGGATGGGAATGATAGAATTATTAAACTCCTGGATCATTAAAAGCACAAAATTGGCCATCAATCAAAATTTAAGATTTGCTTGCCTTTGAACCTGTTCGTCTTCCTAGATTTTATCCTGTGCCCCAAAATATAGACACAAACATATTCAGGGCAGCATTTTTGAAACAGAAAAATAATTGAAACTAGAAAAATGTCAGTCATTCATTAAACAACTTTTATTGAGCTTTATTCTCATTATGAGAGACAGCACTAACAAGAAAATAATAAAATCCTTACTTTTATAGAGATTTATGTTTTATTCCATCAAAGAAGTACTGAATGAATAATTTGTGATACACCCAAGCAGTGAAATAAATATTATTGTAGGAACAAGGTTTGTCAATATATACTGCTTTGGAAAGGTGTTCAAGACAGTTCTTTTTTTAAAAAAATTGAGGTATAATTGAAATAACATTAGTTTGAATGTATTATTCAAAAATCAGTAAATTAAAGAAAAAAGAAAAACATGTTGCAAAACAGTGTGCATAGTATTGTCCAATTTGTGTGTAATACATATATACACATGTGCATATATATATACATAAGTAGAAAAAATGTGGAAGAATGTTCCCCAAAAATTGTTAATGACAATTATCATTGGGAAGTATGACTGCAGGGAAGCAGATTTCTAGTTTCTCTTTATACCCTTTCCTGCTTTTTATATAAGTTTTTATTTTGTATTGGGGTTCAGCTGATTAACAATGTGGTGACAGTTTCAGGTGAACAACTAAGGGACTCCGCCATGCATACACATGCATCCAGCCTCCCCCAGACTCCTCTCCCATCCTGCTGCCACAAACATGGAGCAGACAGAGCTCCATGTGCCATACGGTAGGTCCTTGTTGGTTATCCACTTTAAATACAGCGGTGTGTACATGTCCATCCCAAACTCTCTAACTGTCCCTTCCCCTCATCCTTTCATGCTGTTTAAACTTCTTAACCTAAAGAAACATTACTTTTATAATTTTTTTGGTTAAAAAAAAATTCCCTATAACCTGGAAAACCTATGAGATTTTAAACTTCCAGCAGGGGGCAGCAATGATTCTCACGTATTTCTGATGTCAGCGTAAAACAGGATCAGTGTCCACAGATTTCCAATTCCAGGCCCCAAAACTATACTTGAATTACCAGATTACAAAAGAAACAAAAAGCAATATCAAAGAAACCTTAAAATTTTGTAGAAATTTGTGACAAATAATTCCTATAGGGCTCTTTCTTCCTTAACATCTGTGAGTGAGTCTACGCTGCCTTTTTCCCCTCTCTGAAGCTCAGTTTTCTCATCTCCTTTTAACAGAGAAGGCAATGGCACCCCACTCCAGTACTCTTGCCTGGAAAATCCCATGGACCGAGGAGCCTGTTAGGCTGCAGTCCATGGGGTCGCTAAGAGTCAGACACGACTGAGCGACTTCACTTTCACTTTTCACTTTCATGCATTGGAGGAGGAAATGGCAACCCACTCCAGTGTTCTTGCCTGGAGAATCCCAGGGATGGGGGAGCCTGGTGGGCTGCCGTCTATGGGGTCGCACAGAGTCGGACACGACTGAAGCGACTTAGCAGCAGCAGCAGCAACCTTCTGTTAACATCAGACAGTTTGACAAGCTAATCTTAAAAGATCTCTTCCCAGCTCTAAAACTCTATGACTTTAAGAATCTAAATCGGCATCAGGAAGAAACAAGCCCCAGTGCCCTCTGAAATTAATTGGCTTATCAAAGAATCTGCTTTATAGCTCTTAGCTGATCAGGATGAATTATTACTGGTTTATCTGTAGTGCAGATCAAAGAATACTTTTTGGGAGGGGGTGGGAGGGGAGGATGTTGGTATTTACTCACTCCACTGATGGAGAAAAAAGGAGAACTCTCCCACTCTATAAATGTTTAGCATGTGTGTAAAGGTCGTAGGTCTGGTGTTTAGAAATTACACACAGGCTTACGAAAGAATCTTCACTGGGTTGGCCAAATTAAACAGCAGGCAGTTGTAGAGAAATAAACACAAGTTAACATTTAACCATGAGTCCCTGTTCTTGCTGCTGGGTCTTTCTCAATAGGAGGGGCCCAGGAGAGTCAGTAGGCCCGCTAGCAAGACACTGAGCTCTTCTGGGAACACAGCCACCTACTACTTCTATAAAACACATACTTAATATATGTATTTAAATCCTGAATCATAAACTTTCCTAGCTATTTTTCATGTCCCAACAGCAGTGCCTTTTTTTTTTTTAAAGAATAATTCTTTATAAATTATAATTCTTTTAATTAGTTTTATTTAGTTTTTTGACTGTGCCGGATCTTAGTTGCAGCATGCGGGATCTTTGATCTTCATTGTGGCATGCAGACTCTTCAGATGACCTGTGAGATCTAGTTCCTCGACCAGGGTTTGAACCCAGTCTCCCTACCTTGGGAGCGTAGAGTCTTAGCCACTGAACCACCAGGGAAGTGCCTATAAATTGTAATTTAAATTTATTTTTCCTTTTAACATTTGCCTGAGATTACACCACTAAAATGTCTGAGTTAAGATTTAAGCCTGTGACTGTCAGGATCCAAGAGCCTTGACTGTGGTCCTCTATGAATGAGGATTTTCTCCTTCTACTTGTTCTCTGGAAGCTGTGAATGTCTGCAAGAATTGATGAGTATAAGGTGAATGATCACTTTGTCACAAAGCTCTGTCTTGCTTATGTATATTAAGCACTCATTGTGTGCTCATCTCCGGTAAGTGCTGGGGGTAAGGGTATCAAAGGATGAATTATTAGACTTGATCATTACACTTTAAGAAACTTCTAGTTTTTGGAGCTGACAAGTATATAAACATAACACGTGAAAAATAATAAGAAAACACAAATGAGGAAGAAGAAATCAAGGCAGCATAGCAGGATAGTTAAATCCATGGGCTGTGGAGTCCAGTTCTTAGCTGTGGGACCGTCTAAGCCTCATGTTTCTCTTTTGTAAAATGAGGAAAGCTTAGTGTTGGTAATTGCTGTGAGGGTTAAATGATTTAATATATTATTAAATGGCTTAAGATTGAACTTGGCAGGTGGAAACACTTATTAAAATGTATTGTTTGGTAAAGCTTAAGCACAGTGAGAATCAAACTTGCCAGCATATGTCTGGGGTGTTGACATCCCTTTCTTAAATTTTTCTGAGTTGCCCAACTCCAAGAGTCCCATTTCCTTGAGCTGTATTCTTTTCCCTGATGTAGTTGTCTTTTGATCCTACTATAATGTCTCCAGAAAAGAATGATGTGGCAAAGGGACCCCAACCCCTGCTCACCAAAACTTGAGCTGCATCACAGAGAAGCTAAGACTGAGAATAGTCCTCAGGACAGGCAGATTAGGAAAATTAACCCAGGAGTATTTGTTAGAAAATGTCTAGGACCCACTCCCCGAGATTTTTGTTCTGCTTCAAGTCCAGTTTCAATACATACTTTACTAATATTTGAATTTAATTATTATCATAGGAAGGGTTTCACATGATTTTATCCTGCAAATCAACTCCCTTCCCAACCCTGCTTATTTATTGTTCTCTCCCAAACACTGACTCACCTCCTTCATCCTCAGTCAAGGGCACTGCTTTGATATGCTACAGTGGCTGCCCCCTTTCAGCCTTGGCATGAGTCTTGGCATGAGGATGGATGCGCTCTTTCATCTGAAACCCTCTGCCTTCTGACAGCTGTGCATAAGCTTACACATCTCCTCTCAAACCCACTAAAAACTCACCTCCTTCTGGAAGCCTTCCCTGCTTGAGTTCTTTACTTTTGTACTCCTGTCCTGTGCCACAGATGCAACTGGGGTTGTTGGGATGTAGACAGACAAGTGTCCTTGTGTCTCAATTGTGCGTTAAGTTATGGTTCTTCCCACTGAGGGCGGCGTGGGTTTGTGGAGAGGGCAGGGACTCTGGAATCTGGCATGAATTTGTACAGCAGCAGCACTCGTGAGTTCTCAAATTCATTCTGGCTGTCCTTTGTCACCTTGGAACTGCTGCTTTTTTTCTCCTGTGTGGTCATCTTCCATCCCTGCTTCTCAAGGCAGCTGTCCCCTCCTCGCTCCATTTTCCTTCTCTCCCTGAGTGGGCAGAGGGCCCTCTTCTAACTTCGCAAAGCACAGCTAAGACTGTCTGTGTGCCCCACCATTTCCTGTAGTGTCCTCCTCTGTCAAAGGGGGTTGATTACAGGTTCTTCCTCCCTGAATTTCTGTAAGAAAGCAGTGCCATCAGGCATGTTCACAGGATTTGGCATACAGCAGGTCATGGCAGTTACTTTAGACTGACTGGTTTGCTCCAAACCCATTCCAGCCCTGTCTTAGCTCACTTTCTGAACTTCAGGAGGCTGGAGGGATAAACCTGCATAACATGTCACAAACTCCCTTGCAGCTCCAGTTCTGTTTATGACTTGGATTCCATTTGTGTGAGTCTTTAGAACTAGGAGCTACGTGGATGAAGAGGCAGGTGTGAAGCATCCATTTTGCTGAGGCCGTTTATGGCCAAGGCCTCGTGATTCTAGAACCAGCAGCTGTGGTGGCAGCTTAGCAGTTCTGAAGCTTCCGGACGGTGACAGAGGCTGTGGCTTGCTTGTCAACGAGTTCCACAGTATCATTTTGGGAGTGGTTCCTGGATGTTTAGCCTGGAGTCTGTTTCTTGACTTTCTTACCGATTCTGTGCGCTAAAGCCATACCCTTTAATAAGTCCCTTCGTGCTTAAATTAGCAAGAGAGAAACCTGCTGTCTGCAACCAAGAGAACTGATGGTTATGTTAAGTGTACAATAAACGTTAGCTGTTATTATCACTTTAAAACTGTGTCGAAAGCTTGGTAATGAGAGCACGTAATTACATTTCAGGAAAGGGAATTTTAAACTACCAACCAGATAAGACCATGTAAAATGATTTCTACAGTAGTGCTGTCCCAAAGACAGCTCTGTGTCATCATCTTTGACGATGGGGATGTTCTATGTTCGCATCCAGTATTGTAGCCACTAGTTATACGGGCTATTGAACACTTGAAATGTAGCCACTATGACTAAGAAACTGAATTTTTAATTTGATTTAATTTTTAATTCACTTATATTTAGCAACGACATGCAGATGGTGGCTACTGTATTGGACAGCACAGTCCTTAAGTGTCTCAGCCTTACCTTCCAGAAGGGTCTGGACAACCTTCTCTGTCTCTAGCCAAGAAACTTCTTCATTGGTTCCTCAGTCCCCAGTCTCAAGCCACATGTTGATGATCTACAGAGGTGCAACATTCCCCAACAGTGATAACTTTGATACAAGTTTAGGGTCTCATTGTCCTCAGGTTTCATTCCAGGATTGCAAATTGGCTTTTTTGTTTTTTTAATATTTATTTGTTTATTTGACCATGCTGGGTCTTTAGTTGCAATATGTGGGATCTAGTTCCCCAACCAGGGATCGAAGCCCAGGCCTCCTACTGGGAGTGCAGAGTTTTAGCCACTGAGCCACTGGGGAAGTCCCACAAATTGGCTTTTTATTTACAAAACCCAAAAGTTTATGGAAGTGCTTTTGCTAAAATGCAGTCCGTATTGAAAGGGAAATTTCACCTTTCACTTAGAGAAAGAAAACCATTTATTATGTTCAATGTATGTATATATTTTCCATAACATCTAGGTATTGAGTTTTCAAAAATATTGGAGTCCTTTATCAGTTAGACAAGTGGTTTTCATACTTTGCTGAGTATTAGAATCATTGTAAGAAAGTAATACTTGCCAGCCACACTCCAGACCAATTAAATTAGCATTGTAGGAAATGATTAAAGAGAACCAAAATTTTATCTCCAACAATCTACTTTTTTCAAAATTAGATTCCTATGTTAACTACTAATTAAAAGTTAATAAAAATATAAGAAAAATAATGATAGGATTTTTTAAAGGGGTAATTTATTGTGAGTTAAGATAATTATAGACCTGTTATTCAAAGCCAAACTTTTTTTCCCATTTTGGTTGACTGGAGACCACACAGAGATCGTAGTCACAGAGCCATCATGCAATAATTCTGGGAAGCTTCTGGAACACAAACATTCACAAAGAGTACAGATTTCAGGGACTTCCCTGATGGTCCAGTGGCTAAGACTCCACACTCCCAATGCAGGGGGCGTGGGTGGCTTCCCTGGTGGCTCAGAGGTTAAAGCGTCTGCCTGCAATGTAGGAGACCTGGGTTCAATCCCTGGGTTGGGAAGATCCCCAGGAGAAGGAAATGGCAACCCACTCCAGTATTCTTTCCTGGAGAATCCCATGGACGGAGGAGCCTGGGGGGCTACAGTCCATGAGGTCGCAAAGAGTCGGACACGGCTATGCAACTTCACTTTCACTTTTTCAGAGAACTAGATCCTATATCCTGTAACTAAGACCTGGCACAGCCAAGTAAATATTAAGAAAAAGAAAAAAAGATAACAGAGTTCAGTCAGGCTCCTCTTACAGATTGCCACTTTCACATGAATAAACCCAATCAATAATCCTGTAGACCTTCCTTCCCATACAACCAAACATATGGAGAACTCAAAGGAAGCTGAGAAAAAAGATGAGGTCCAAATTCAGTGTTAGAAGGTCTCCCTCGCTCTTTTTTTTTTTTTTTAGATGGTCCTGTTATTATGCTCCCATCCCTCCACCTGCCCACACACAGATGTTCCCTGTGAAAGAACTTGGCCCTATGCAGTTCATTCCAGAATGGGATGGTCCCAGAAAGTTTAAAGAAAGGAACTTGCATTTCCTGAGATGACTTGCTCTTGACATTAATTCATATTTAGGAAGGAGCTTCCTAAGCCTTTTATAAATACCCGTGAAACATAAGTGACTCAAGATTGATTTTATTTCCTTCTGTCCCCCTGATGGTTCTTTAATCTTCCTGGAGTGATGCTATAACTTTGGTTCATGACAGGAGTGAGTGACAGCCTGGAGCTAGCCCTTTCCTCCAGCCCTGATTCAAAAGCAGTTGGGCGTTTCCCACAACTTGAGGGCCCAGGTGCTTGGAACTACTGCCAAGAACTTCTTCCAACTTAAAAGAAAAAAATTGTAATTATATCCATTAGTTCTGGGTTAGGTAACATTCAAAATTTTAAAATTCAGAGGGTACGAAGAACACAAAGTGGTATTTATTCCTCTGTCCATGTGCCCCAGCTTCCCAGTTCTCTTCCCCAGTGCTACCAGTTGGAGTATCTTCTTCAAGATAGAGATTTTATGCATATTTTTAAAAAACACATTGGGAATCCCTTCGTGGTCCAGTGGTTAGGGCTCAGAGCCCTCACTGCCCGGACCCAGGTTCACTCTTTGGTCAGGGAACTAAGATCATGCAAGCTATGCAGCATGGGGAAAAAAAAAAAAGAGCATGTTTTCTTTTCCCTTTTTCCCCCTACCTTTTGGCTGTGCCTTGCAGCATGCAGGATCTTAGTTACCCAAGCAATCAAACCCGCGCCCCCTACAGGGGAAGCATGGAGGCTTAATCACTGGACCACCAGGGTTAAGTTCCTCTTCCCCGCTTTTATTCTTTTATTTTATATTAATGATAGCACACCCTACAAATACATTTTTCATCTGTCTGTTTTTCCTTCTACTCCTGCCACTAGAATGGATGCAGCACGAGGAGAGGGACTTTAATGGTATAGTGTTATATCCTCAGCGTGTAGAATGGCACCTGGTATACTGTAGTTTCTTCATAAATGTTCATTGAATAAAGTGAATGAACACACTGTTCCACTTCTTGCCCTTAGGAAATCATCTCATTTCTGTCCATAAGGAACCTTCTCACTTATTTTCATGACTGGATAGGGTTCCATTTCTGGACTCATTATTATTTATTTAATCAGATCCCTACTGATGGACATTAGTTTGTTTCTAATCCTCAGCTATGAAATATAGTCCTGGCATTCATATTCTTATACAGACATCATGTTGTACTTGCGTGAGTATATTTAAATGTAAGAGAAACTCCTAAATGTAAAAGAGCTAGGTCAAGGATAAGCTTTGAGTTACATTTTTCCAGCTTCTTTTTAATCAGAAGCACCTTGCCACGTCTAAATAGTTCTACTGTGGTCCATGGCAGTTGATGTAAGCCTGTTCTAAGAAAATCCATCATTAATGAAATTTTTCTGGTTAGGCCCGAATTTATGACTTCCACTTACTCCTGCAAACCCAACAGAAAACCATCACCCAGGTGGGAGCTGTTGGAACAACACAGATGTATTTCAAAAACACAATGTAGAAAGACAAGTGCACACTGCATGATTCCAAGAAGAAACGAGACAAATCTAGGTAACAGAAATCAGAACAGCGGCCGCCCCAGGTTTGGGGGGCAGAGACTGGAAAAGGGATACTAGGCACCTTTCTGAAGAGAAGGAAACATTATATCTTAATTTGGGTGGTGGTTTACATGAGTGTTTGCAGTTGTCAAAACTCACTGACCCACATTATAATGTAGATATTTGATTTTTGTAAAACATGCCTCAATTTTAAAAACTTGAAAAAAAAATTTGAAAGAACTGGAGTTGGAGGGTATAACATGTTACTCCCTGCAGATCCCAGTCATGCTGGCCTTTTTTCCATTCCCCACGTGCACTGTGCTTTTTCTCACCTGTCAGCATACATGTATGCTGTTCCCACTGCCTGAAACACTCCTTCCTTTTTACCAACATATAACCACACCCATTCACCCATACACACACACATGCACACGCACATCTGTCTTTTTATAATTCACAGTGCATCAAAAATATAAAATATAAAAAAATATATAAAATAGTTCCCTCTTACACATGGGGTGTATGTTCTAAGACCCTCAGTGGATGCCTGTAACCTCGGAGAGTACCACACTCCATATATACTATGTTTTCCCCTATACATACATACTTTTGTTGTTTAGTCGCTAATTCATGTCTGACTTTTTGTGACTCCCATGTGCTGCAGCATGCCAGGCTTCCCTGTCCTTCACTATCTCCCAGAGTTTGCTTATCCGTTGAGTCGTTGATGCCATCCAACCATCTCATCCTCTGTCGTCCCCTTCTCCTCCCACCTTCAATCTTTCCCAGCATTAGGGTCTTTCCCAATGAGTTGGCTCTTTACATCAGATATCTAAAGTATTGGAGCTTCAGCATCAGTCCTTCCAATGAATATTCAGGGTGATAAAATTTAATTTCTAAATTAGGCACAGTAAGAGAATATCCAAATTGCCAGCATCACTACTCTTGAGCCTTGGGGACGTTACTAAGTAAAATAAGATTTATCTGAACACTGTGATATGATGGCAGTCTGATAACCTAATAGAATCCTAAGTGACTATCGAGTTAGCATATATATTGTGGATACTTGTCACAGCCCTGTTGGGATGAAGCAGGATGGCACGAGATATCATCAAGCTACTCAGAATGGTGCACAATTTAAAACTTATAAGTTGCTTACTTCTGGAATTTTCCATATATTATTGAACCTTGGTTGACTGTGGGTGACAGAAATGGTAGAAAGCAAAACCGTGGGGAAGGGGTGGGATTAGATAGAAAATGGCTGGAATGATACCTTTCTGTATGAATTATTTTGTAACCTGTATGAATTGCCTTATAAAACTCAGGCATAAGAAAATGTACATTTCTCAATTTGGGGGAGACTTGAACTTAAAGGTGATGGTGGGTGACACAATGTTGCTCTTTTTTGGCCACACTGCCAACTTGGCCACCTGAGCCAAGAAATATCTGGAGTTGAGGAAATTCAGAAAAATTAAATGGTCTTTGGTCCACATGGTGGTCCCTGAGATGCTCATTGTTCTGTGTGGTTTACTTGAAGGCGAAAGGCTCAGCATAGTGTCAAGCTCAATCATCAGGAGCCTCTTGGAGGGTCCCAAGACCTAGGAGGTGTTTAGCACTCAGTCTTCCTAAGGCTGCCAGCCATCCCCATCCTGCCTCCTTCTGGGGTTCCATGTGGGGCTGAGGAACGAGCCTCTGTTGTTCTGGAGCTTGCCTTCCTCTCAACCCCCAATGGGTTTGCACTTCAGAAAACTGTCCTGCAGAGAATGGCAGCAGATAGAGTGGCTTTGGGGAGACCCCTTAAAGCTGGTAAATACCCATGTTGGAGTCAGCCTCAGCTTTCATTAAATAGCAAATGGGAAAACTGGAAAAGGAGAAGGAACTTTTTTTTTAAGCTCCTAAGGATTTTGCAAACAATTGAAGTAATTAAAAGTTCTCAGAAGTAGCCGATGGTGCCCTTTTCACCGAGGGAATGTGGGCCAAGCATGATATATTAAAAGAGAGGGAGCTGCTCTATTGAAGTTAAAAATAATCTTCTGTCACATGGCTAATTTGTTGGAATGCAGCAATTAAAGGGCTCTGGGCAGAGCGAGAGCTGGAAGCAGCTGGGGAGCTTGCAGGCAGAGTGCACGCCCTGGGGACTGTTGTTTGCAGAGAGAGAAAACACTGTCACAGCTGACTTAGGGCACCTTATCAGAAAGCCCACAAAGGAGCCAGGAAGAAGGAAAAGTGGGGTTGATTTTAGACCTGTGACCTGTGGGTTTATCAGACAGTGTAGGGATGGGTCAGGACTTGTCACCTGTGCTCTGGGATGGTGATTCACTCAGCAAGGATGAAGGCTTTCCAGTTTCCCCTGCACTTTGAAAAAGCATGCCTTTGAATCCATTTCAAAGGAACACATAACCCGAAGGAGCCCTTTGATCCTAAATCCATGGGAAAAACCAATCTATATGATCTTGAAGGGCAAAGCTCAGGCCAAGAATATAAATCCTAGATTGGGGAGTTGTGTTTTAAAAGTTTTTGTTTTTGTTTTCCTGAAATTGTGAGTTGAAAGAGGTTTTTTGTTTGTTTTCACTTTTTGGCTGCCCTGGGTGGCATGTGGGAATCTTAGTTCCCTGACCAGGGAGCAGACCCATGCCCCTTGCTGGACCACCAGGGAAAAAGAGCTTTAAGAAAACGGTTATCTATCTGGTATAATATGAGTTTTCCAGGTGAGGCAACATGCGCAGAGAGGCTGATTTGCCCACTGTCACTCAACAAGCAAGGGACAGAGGCTAGGTTCTAATTCAGGTGTTTAACTTGAGAAGAGGATGTGATGGTTAGGAAGTGCAGGGTTCACATGACCATGATGTAGAGTCCTGGCTCCAGGGTTGTGGAACCCTCTCACAAGTGCCTAACCCATCTCATCTCAGTGTTAGTGTATGTAGAGTAGGAATAACAATAGTACCTACCACCTAGAATTGTTACAATGCATGTGAAGTGCCTAATGTCTCTCTTGATTAAATGCTAAATAAAGTGTTAGCTGTTATTTTTCCATGGTTTTTTCTACACTGCCCTGCATCCTAGCACCATCTTGCAAGTTAACTTGCCCACACATCCTCTTCTTTTTGGTTGGAGTTGTCTTGCTTTTCTTTCTACCTCCAGCTCTCATTCATTACATATAAAGGAAAAGAGAATCAGTCACTTTCTCCTAGCATTTTGTGCATTCCAGCACACCCATATTACTTGTCTTCTCTCAAGCTATAGGCCCTCCAGTCTGTGTGTCCAGGTTGCTGGCAAGCAGAAATGGCACCAACATGAAGAAGCAAGTATTGCTGCCCCAGTGCAGTGACCAGAGCTATCTGAATCTTTTAGAATACTTGATCAATTTTCAAGTTTATAAAGGGCACCATGAAGGGGCTCTGAATGTCCGATGGATGTTTGGGCTTCACAGCCTAAGCACCCTTGGAAAGTGGAGGCCAAATTCTGTGTGTGCGCATACATTGCAAGGAACGGACAACCTACCTGACTCTAGCTTGAGCCAGAAATGGGCAAGTTTAGTGGCTCATGTAACCACAAGACTAGACAGATTTCATTTCTGACTAGATCCTAGGGTCAACAACGTCCCCAGGGCACCTTTCTGCTTTGTTGGGCTCTATTCTTTAGATTCTTGCTACTTTTGCAGACAAAATAGCTGTGGAGAGCTCTGAGGTTTACTCTTTTTCCAAATCCAGTATTCATATTAAGCAGTCTTCCTGCCTTTAGTCCTGTTTCCTGATTGGGTACCTTAGATCAAGTGTCTCTTCCTGAAACAGTAGGGCCAGGGAAATGAGCTTCTCTAATTGGACAGATTGGATCACATGCCCCAACAGCATCTGATTAGCAGCCCTTGCTAGCTTTGCATACACTACAGCAGGAACAGTTCCTCCTGGGAAGATGGGGTACAGAGACCAGAAGAAAGGGAAAGGCAGATAGAAACCATTAATACCAAAGCCACGGGCACTTACATGCACTTTTTGAGGGGGTGGTTTATAGCTTGCTTCATATCTTCCCAATGTTCTATAATCCAAGAAATAGTAAAACTTTGGGGGAGGAAAATGCTTTTTCCCCACTCTAGATATTTCCTTCCTGTAGAGGGTCATCAATTAGCGTTAACGCTCACAGCTCCTCTCCATGTCTTCCTTCTCCTGCACTTAGGGAAGAAGGAGTATTAGGAGAAGCTGGATATGAGTCTCCCAGTGTCGTCCTCTTCCTGGGCTCTCAGGGTCCAGATGCTGGGAAGCAGCATTCCTCCACCCACGGAGGGCACCCTGGTCCAGTGTTTCCTGGGACTGTAGGAAAGTCTATTTAATTAGAATTCAAGAAAGCCTACCGGGCACACATGATCAGCCACATCTCTTAACATATAGCCTTATCAGAAGATAATTCATCTCCTGACCACCCAGACCCCCAGCTGATTCAGAGACTGAATAGGGAAGGGGTGTCCTTTTTGTTGAGCCCCTTCTCAAAAGTCAACACGAACCATCCACTTCGGTTATTAGGGACCCACAGATTTCATCCTTTCATGCTCCCCTTCCTGGCCGGGTCCCCCACAGGAGAAGCTGTCCGCAGAGACAGTGGAGTGCTGGGAGCAGGCTCAGAGGGTGGCCACAAAAATGATAAGAGGCAAGGAAGCTAGATTTACAACAGCAGGTTGTAAACTGGGATTATTTCACATGGGCGGGTCGGGGGGAAAGCCAGTGGAGGGGTGATTCAGGAGTAACTTGGACCTTCCCAGGCAGTCCAGTGGTTAAGACTCCATGCTTCCAATGCAGGGGATGTGGGCCTGATCCCTGGTCAGGGAACTAGGATCCTGCATAACGTGGCCAAAAAGTAAAAATTTTAAAAATAAAATAAAAAACACGGGTTAAAAAAATAGTAAAAATAGTAGCCTTGACCAAAACCGTACTGAGGGTGTGGCTTCGCTGGTATTTTTCCACAACCTCACCCTGACCCTGAGTGTGGTCACATGTGTGTCTCTCACCTCTCCCATCCCACTAGGGTCCTTCCAAGCCCACCTCTTTGAAAATAAATTGTTCCAATTCCACAGAGGTGTGGGAAGCTGGGGCACACAAATCAACTTAAAAAATAACACTATAATTTCTTTTTGATTACAGAAATAATATGCAGTCTGTAAAAAGAATGGAAAAAGATACATAAAAGTATAAAGATGAAAACTAAAATCCACTCTAAGCCCTCAACCCTAAGATAGCTATCGTTAGGATTTTGGTCTGTTACTGTCCACCCTTCTTTCTATACATATTTTTTAATGTATTCTTCATTTCTTTTAAAAAAGATTATAAAAATATTTCAAACAAAATAGCAGCATGTAGTGTAAAAGAGGAAAATATTATGCTATTTCTTATAATATTATTTCTCTTAGTATTATGATCTATGTATACTATTAAGTGAATATTTTCTATTGCTCACTGCTTCCTTTTCCCTCTCGTGGCCTCAGCAAAGGTTGACACTGTGGCCCTCAGCTGAGAGGAAAGTGCGAGTGTCATCACACTAGAAACAGGGAACTGTGACTTCACCACAGCCACACCCAACCCCTGCCGTGTGGCCAGGATCCCAGGGGACACATACAATTTCCTAACGTAATAGATACCTCTGTGAGAAAAGCGAGTGAAGAAGGTGGCTTCCATAAGCCAGGGTTCTTGACCTTCCTTCTCTATTCTGAAATACCCATCACATCTACCATAGTTGCCTCCAGAGCCCCAGGATTTTGATTCTGATTCTGGGAGCATATAGCTGCAAATGAACAAAGAGCTGAGGGAAAGTTCTTTATCAGCAGGAGAATTATTTTATTCCATGTGTTTCCTTACATGAGTTGGGACAATAAGGGAAAAGAATGAGAAGAAATAAAAGGCTAGTTACTCTGGCTACTTTTAATGAATCACAACCCACCCCCCAACAGTGTCATTACCCATCCCCAGTCAGGAAAGGCTTGAGTTTCTCCATGCCAAGAAAAACAGAGGGCAGGAAGAAACAAATTATGACCTTGTTTGTGTTTTGTTTCTTAACTATTTGATTTATAGGCCCAGATCCAATGATTATGGATGAAAGAAAATATCCCCATGTCCCAAAGCTAACCTGAACTTAACCGGGGTGGATCTCACGTCCACTGCTCAAAGTTAGCACGAAGTTAAATGCTTTAAGAATGCCTCAGGGTTTGAGGCTGCCTGAGCAGCCCAGTAGCAAAGCCAGATTCCTTTCCCATCGCCCCAATTCAGATGAGTACTATGAAGAATTTAAAAATACTAAGTATTGGTGAGAATGTGGAAAAATTGGAGCCCTTGTGCACTATTGATAGGAATAGGAATGTAAAATGGTATAGCTGCTATATGGAAAATAGTATAGCAGTTTCTCAAAAACTTAAAAATAGAATTACCATATGATCCAGCAATTTCATTTCCAGGTACTCAAAAGAATTAAAATCAGGGTCTCAAAGAAATGCCTTATACCTAAATATTATTATTTTTGGTTGGTCTTTTGTTTGCCCAACCATTATTTCTTGTTCTGGGAGGCAGCGACTAATACATTTGCCTTTAAATCTATCAAATGCACCCCCCGCCCCCCATAGCTGCCTCGTACTTGGAGGAATTCTGAATTAAGCAAAATGAGGGTGAAGTTTTTGAGCTGGCCCTTCAGAGAGCCACCAGACTGGTTGAAATGAACAGCCACAATTTTTGAAGAATGAGATCACTGCTACTACCTCCAGGACTAGGAACTTGTGCTAGGAATGGGGACTGCCATGGTCAAAGCTTTCTGCCGAACTGGAGAGCAGGGGATGGAGACAGGGCAAGTTAAAACATCACAGAATTCTCTGACTGAGATTCATCTGTTTTTTTTTTTTTCCTTGATTAAGTGTTCACCTGGTTGTTGTAATTTTTTGCTTAGTTTCCAGAATGCCAATAAAGTTGATTTTGAGAGGGAAAAAGGAAAGAAAAATATCATGTAGCCATGCGCTCTATAGAAAGAAAACACAATGATGTTTTGGACAGAGCAGCCACTCAGGATATGGAGGCTCACCGAGGCCTCACCCAGGGGTTGACATTTAACCAGAGATTAGACTGATAAATCTAAATGTGAAGTTGGGCAGAGAGAATACCCCCAAAGTAGGCTTGTGCTTGGCATATAGAAATCAAACCATCTTGACTCAGAAAAGAAATTTTTGGCCATTAGGGTTGTTTTTTTTTTTTTTTTTCCTTCAGATATGGATCTAGATGGAAGATTGATAAATTCCTCTGTCACTCTTAACTATAGAAAAAAGATGTTTGACCTCACTCTTAAGAAGAGAAATGCAAGTCAAAACCACAGTGTGATATAATTTTTAAAAGGTCTCATCGTTTGGTTTTGCTGGCTGTGCTGGGTCTTCGTTGCTGTGCTGGCTTTTCTTTCGTTGCGGCGAGCAGTGTACAGGCTTCTCTTGTTGCAGAGCATGAGCTCTGGGCTTCAGTAGTTGCTGCTCCCAGGCTCTAGAGCCGCAGGCTCAATAGTGGTGGCGCATGGGCTGAGCTGCCCCACGGCATGTGGAAATTTCCCAGACCAGAGACTGAACCTGTGTCTCCTGCATTGGCAGGCGGATTCTCTATCACCGAGTCCACCAGGGAAGTCCTAAAAATGTCTCACTGTTATAATCCAAAAACTTTGCTAACACACACTCTGAGACTGTGAGGAATCCAGCACTCATGTACATCGCCAGTGAGAATATAAATTGGTGCAATTGCTAACATTACAATTGCATGTGCTTTTGACTTAGAATTCCCATTTCTTCTTATACATGTGTACAGTGATAAAAGATCAGAGTTGTATTAATTGCAGCATTATTTGCAATTCCAAAACACTGGAAACCCAAATCTCCATCAGCAGACTAGTTAAATTATG
>NW_011494869.1:5419692-5484717 GCF_000754665.1 Bison bison bison | reverse complement strand
TAAATTATGATATATTCATACCAAACTCTGAATACTGAGCTGTAGAAAACTATGCAGCTGTAAAAACTATGTAAAAATAAATGAGGAGGTACTTTATGTATCATTATCTAAACATTTCTAAGATGTCATTAAGTAAAAAAGGCAAGATGCAGAAGGGTGATGTTCACTACCTTTTATATGTAAAGAAAACTTAAGTATAAAAATGTTAGTTGCTCAGTTGTGTCTGACTCTGCGACCCCATGGACTGTAGCCTGCCAGGCTCCTCCATCCATGGGTTTTCCCAGGCAGGAATACTGGAGTGGGTAGCTATTCCCTTCTTAAAGGGATCTTCTGGACCCAGGGATTGAACCCACATTGCAGGCAGATTCTTTACTGTCTGAACCACGAGGGAAGCCCTTAAAACTAAGTATAAATATGTGTATTTACTTGCATTTTGCATGGAGAAACTCAGGAAGGATACACATAAAAATTATTAAATGGTTTCTGTCGTGGGTGAGTGGAAGGGAATGGAAAGTAGGTAGAAAGGTGGTGGGCAAGATACTTTTTATTGAGATGTTTAATTTTCTTTTAGTTTGGAGCCATGTGAATATATTAAGACTTAAAAATTAAATTTAAAACTTCTTCCCTTTACTACCTCTTATCTTAATTTATTAATTTATCACTTAATCCATAGCCATTGTTCACTCCTCCAGCCGCTCTCCTGAGGAAGTGTTTCATTAAATGAATGTGGATGATGGTTATAAAAAGTACATTAGTGCATATATATTTTTAAAAAGCTGACTTAAAAAACATGTTAGAGATTAATCTAATCACGAAGGAGATTTCTGTGCTTTACCCCTCATCCTCCACAGATTAAATAAAGGTCATTGACCAAAGACATTTGGAACATTCTGAAGGCAAAAACCTGCCTAAAGGAAACTTTGTGTTTATGGAAACATTATGATTTTTCAAAGTGGCCTTTGGCTCAGTAGATTGTAGTAAAAACAATGACATCATCCAATCTCTGAACTGGATCATCTTTATCAAAAAGAACCCTTTACCGGGTAAAGAATTTCTAAGTGTTAACATCTTTTCACATCCATTTTTTCATTGGCTCCACGTCTGGGAAGTATTGTAGTCTTTTAATGTTTTTTGATTCCCTCCTTATGCCCTTCCCCTAACCACTAAATTAACTTTGTCTGTTTTTTCCTTAGCAGCTTTATAACTCACATACTATACAAATTATCTATCAAAAGTATACAATTCAGTATCTTTTAGTGTAGTTACAGAGTCGTGCAGGCATCATTGCAATCTAATTTTATAACATCGTCACCATACACAAAAGAAGCTTCATCCCCATTAGTGGTCATTCACCATTTTTCCCAACCCTCTCAGCCATGTACAACCACTAAATGTACTTTCTGTCTCTACAGATGTGCCTTTTTAAAAAATAATTGATTAATTAAGTAGGCTGTGTGGGGTCTTATTTGTGGCAGGTGGGCTTCGTTGCCCTGCAGCATGTGGGATCTTAAGTTTCCTGACCAGGGATCGAAGCCTCACCTCCGGCAGTGGAAGTGCAGAGTCTTAACCACCAGGCCACCAGGGAGGTCTCTAGATGTGCCTTTTCGTGAAATTATATATATATGAAGTCATACTGTATGTGGTCTGTTGCGATGGGCTTCTTTCACTTAGCACGATGATTTCAAGGTACATTCATGTTTTAGCATGCTCTTTTTTCTGCTGCTGAATTATATTTCATTGTAAGGACACATACACATTTATTTATCTGCATATGGAATCCCATGGACAGAGGAGCTTGGTGGGCTACAGTCCATATGGTCGCAAAAAGTTGGGCTCGACTGAAGCAACTTAGCATAGCATATCTAGATGATCATATAAAATCATATAAACATCATCCTAATAGAGCAGACAAAATATTTTACAGGCTCTAGTCTCCTTTTATGATTTAAAGAGAAAAAAAAAGACACCTCAGGAAACAATGTAGGTAGGGGAATTCTATCAGATGAAGAGTATCTACTGACAAATCTACAAACATCATATTTAATTGTCAGAGACAGAATGCTTTCCTACTAAGATTAGGAACAAGCCAGAGATGCTCATTTTACCGTTTTTATTCAGTGTTCTACTAGAAATGCTAGTGTGAAATACTCCTTGCCAGTGAAATAAGGCAAGGAAAAAGGCATATAGATTGGAAAGGAACAAGTAAAACCATCCCTATTAGCAGATGATATGATTGCCACGTAGAGTTTTCTAAGAAATTTACAATCACTAGAAGTATAAGTGAGTTTAGCAAGGTTATAAGATACTAAGTCAATGTACAAAATCAATTATATTTCTCTATTATAGCAGCAAACAATTGAAGATGAAATAATTCCATTTGTAATAGCAGAAAACCATAAAATATTTAGAAATAATTTTGACAAAAGATGTAGAAGACCTCGGTGCTGTAAACCACAAATTGAAAAAACATTCAAATAAGTGGAGCAGTGTACCATGTTGGTGGATTGTGAGCCTCAGGATTATTAAGGTGTTCATTCTTTGTAAATTCATCTATAAGTGCTTTTACAGAAATTAACAGGCTGATTTTTAAAAGTAACCTTATTATTTTGGGATACGTTCAGATTTACAGAAAAGTTGCAAAATAGTACAGAGTTTTTATATACCTCTCACCCCACTTCCAATAATGTTACCATCTTGAATATACCATAGTACATTTGTCAAAACTAAGAAATCAACACTGGTACATTACTGTCACTTTAATCTGAATTTTACTGTTTTTTCCCCTGATATCCTTTTTATTTTGTTCTAGGATCCAGTCCAGGTTGCCACTTTGCATTTGAGTTGTCTGTCTCCTTAGTCAAAGTGGGTCTGTGACAATTTCTCCTTGTGTCCTTGTTTTTATTTTTTAAATAAGTTTGATGGTTTTGATTGCTATTGGTCAGGTATTTTGTAGAATGTTCCTCAGTTTGCCTAAAACATTAGGGTTTGCCTAATGTTTTTCTCCTGTTTAGACTGAATTATGGGTTTGGGGGAAGAATGCCAGAGTGGGGAAGTGCTTTTGTAGCACATACCAGGGAGTACATGCTATCAACATGATTTGTCACTGGTGATGTTAACCTTGATCACGTGGCTCAACAAGCTGATTTTAAAACTTTGGTGAAAACATAAAGGGTCTAGAATAGCAGAAACAATTTTGAAAACTCACAAAAGCTTGACTCTCAGCCTTACAAAGCGATCATAACCAAGATAGTGTGGGACTGGCATGAGGCTAGACAAATAACTGGAACAGACTAGCAAGTTGAGAAAAAGACCTACACTTACATGGTCAGTCAGTTTTCGACAAACATGAAAACAATTCAGTGGGGAACTGTTTTCATCAAATAGTGTTGAGACCCTAAGTATCCACTTGGAAAAAAGAGATTGAGAAAGCCAGCTGAGGTCACCAAGTTTGTGAGTAGCAGGGACACAGATTTCAAGCTAGACTTTCTGGCTATCACAGGCTACCATTGTGAATATTAATTTATTTAAGCCATAGTATTTTCCTGAATCAAATTCAATTTGAAGCCATATTCTTAAAAAAGAATGTCTATTGTCATGTCTATTCTTTAAAAAAAATATCTATTTTCATGAAAAAAAAAAAGCAGAGGCTGAAGAATCATGCCTGATTAAAGGAAACCAAGGAGACATACATAAATGCAATACATTATCCTGACTTGGATCCTTGATCCCATAGACATACCAAAATTTCACAAAGAACAGTATTATAATGATTGGAAAATAATGTGGACAGCCTGTTAGATAATAGTTTTATCTGCATGTTAAATTCTCTGAACTTGAAAATCATACAGGGGCTTTTCATAGAAGACACGGAATTATTTGGAGGTAAAGTGTCATGAGGTCTGCAACTTAACTCTGAAATGGTTTGGTTTAACAATATTAATGACAATAATAAAAATAAATATAAATGAAATAAAAGATGGAAAAATAATAACCATTGGTGAATCTAAGTTAAAGTGGGAATTGATTAAATTATTATTTCAACTTCAGTTCAGTCGCTCAGTTGTGTCTGACTCTTTGCAACTCCATGGACTGCAGCACGCCAGGCTTCCCTGTCCATCACCAACTCCCAGAGCTTGCTCAAACTCATGTCCATTGAGTTGATGATGCCATCCATCCAACCATCTCATCCTCTGTTGTCCCCTTCTCCTTTTGCCTTCAATCTTTCCCAGCATCAGGGTCTTTTCCAGTAAGTCAGTTCTTCGTATCAGGTGCCCAAAGTATTGGAGTTTCAGCTTCAGCATCAGTCCTTCCAATGAACACTCAGGACTAATCTCCTTTAGGATGGACTGGTTGGATCTCCTTGCAGTCCAAGGGACTCTCAAGAGTCTTCTCCAACACCACAGTTCAAAAGCATCAATTCTTCGGCGCTCAGCTTTCTTTATGGTCCAACTCTCACATCCATACATGACTACTGGAAAAACCATTTGAAATTCTAAAAAAGAAATTTAAATACTAATTTTTTAAAAAACCACTTTAATCTGATTCTAATTCCAGTTGCCATGATGGTGGCAAATTGAGTCTCAGTCATTTATGAACATTTCTCTCCTCTGCCCCAGGGATTTTACATAGTGCAGAACATTCAGGAGGGGCCCTCTAGTCTTCAGTCCACACTGGTCACTTCCTGAAGACCAGGCAGAGCTGGCAGCCTCTGCACTGATGTTCAAATATGTCTACTAGCTGGGAGCACTGGCAACAAGAGTCCAGCCTTTCTGCATGCATCATGTAACCCTTCCACTTCAAAATCCTGTCACTAACCTAGGTCCCTTTGGCAAAGCTTATAGGGTTCTTGCTACTGGAGGAATCCCAAACTGCTTTCTTCTTCCCAGACTCAGGAAGCCCAATTTAGCTTTTGTGGTACTCCAAATATATTTGTCCAACCCCTCCCTTGGTGGAGAGTTTCTTCCATGCTAGTTTCTTCAGTTCAGTTCAGTTCAGTTCAGTCACTCAGTCATGTCCGACTCTTTGTGACCCCATGAGTTGCAGCACGCCAGGACTCCGTGTCCATCACCAACTCCCAGAGTTCACTCAGTCTCACCTCCATCAAGTTGGTGATGCCATCCAGCCATCTCATCCTCTGCTAGCTTCTTAGGATCTTCAAAAACACTATTGGACTCAGTTTCCTAGAGGTGGAGGTAGTAAAGGAAATGCCATGTGATTTTGCTAATTTACTGTATGAAAGATAAACACATATTAAATATGCTTCAAAACAGACTCACAGGGAATTCCCTGGCAGTCCAGTGATTAGGACCCTGTGCTTTCACTGCCAAGGGCCAGGGTTCAATCCCTGGTTGGAGGTCAAAGATCCAGCAAACCTCAAGGTGTGGCCAGAAGAAAAACAAAATAGAATGGCTTAAAAAAAAAAAAAAAAACAGACTCACAGATAATAGAAAACAGATTAGTGATTACCAGTGGGTGCAGGTGGGTGGGAGAGGGGCAGTACTGGGGGGAGTGGCAGGTACAAATAATTGAGTGTAAGGTAGGCTACAAAGACATATTGTATACCACGGGGCATATAGCCAAGTATGTTGTAATAACTGTAAATGAGTGAAACCTTTAAAAATTGTGTAAAAAAGTTCAGTGTTTCCCAAAGTTACCCATAGATCACATGCATCAGCGTCATTCAAAATAACTTGCTAAAAATGTTAATTTCTGATTATATATCCAGACTTGCTGGACCTGAATCACTGGAAATGGGGCTGGGAATTGGCTTTTTAAAATTTTTTGTCTTAAAACAATGTTTTATTATCTCATAATGCTGGGGTTGATGGGGCTGACCTGCTGATATAGCCTGAACACAGTCATGGTTTGTATTAAGTTGATTAAGGGGCAGTCTCAGCTGAGACACCCTAAGTAGCTCATCTTTGTCGACTGGGGGAAAAAAAGCACAATGTGTGAGCTGTGTTTTGTCTCATTTGGGGCAAAATAGGCCCAAAGAACAGAGAAGGCAATGGCACCCCACTGCAGTACTCTTGCCTGGAAAATCCCATGGACGGAGGAGCCTGGTAGGCTGCAGTCCATGGGGTCGCTAAGAGTCGGGCACAACTGAGCGACTTCACTTTCACTTTTCACTTTCATGCACTGGAGAAGGAAATGGCAACCCACTCCAGTATTCTTGCCTAGAGAATCCCAGGGACAGAGGAGCCTGGTGGGCTGCCGTCTATGGGGTTGCACAGAGTCGGACACGACTGAAGCGACTTAGCAGCAGCAGCAGGCCCAAAAAGACAGCATTTCTATAGCCCAAGAGATAGCATTTCATATAGCTCTGAGAAACTGCAACAAAGAGGTAGGGGGGAATGTCAATATATATATATGTGATTTTGGTGAAGGGAGAGTGCATGCAATGAAACACATAGTTTTTGCAGATTACTGATAGTCACGAGGAGCATGTGTCACCATGAAGGATTTTAGTGCATTTCTAGATTCAAGGAGATGCAAAAATTGGGCTCATAAAATCATCTCCTGAAAGTCCCTAATTATCTGAAGACTTGTTCTGCCAGTTTTTCCCAGAGCACAGAGTGCCTCATTCCTGATCTCCACCTTAACTCCTTTCATGGGGTGTTGAAGGTCTGCAGCTGCAGTGGCTTATAATTTGGTCCTTGTAGAGGTAGGTGGCCGGAGAAGGCAATGGCAACCCACTCCAGTACTCTTGTCTGGAAAATCCCATGGACGGAGCCTGCAGGGCAGAGCCTAGTAGGCTGCAGTCCATGGGACTGCGAAGAGTCGGACACGACTGAGCGACTTCACGTTCACTTTTCACTTTCATGCGTTGGAGGAAATGGCAACCCACTCCAGTGTTCTTGCCTGGAGAATCCCAGGGATGGGGGAGCCTGGTGGGCTGCCGTCTATGGGGTCACACAGAGTCAGACACGACGGAAGCAACTTAGC
Organism: Bison bison bison; assembly: GCF_000754665.1. NCBI lineage: Eukaryota > Metazoa > Chordata > Mammalia > Artiodactyla > Bovidae > Bison > Bison bison. Next base: position 5,477,772 of record NW_011494869.1, on the reverse strand, counting down.
AGCAACAGCAGCAGCAGAGGTAGGTGGCAAGTGCCAATATATAGGTAACATCTTTAATCCCAGACTTCTTCACAGCATCATGAAGTGTTCTAAGATGGTGAAGATGGAAATTTCAAGGTTTCTTGAAGTCTAGATGTTGTAACTTGCACAGTACCATTTCTGTCACAATGTATTGGCCAAAGTAAGTAACAAGGAAAGCCAAGATTTAAGGTGAGGAAAAGTCTCACCTACAAGATTGAAGGTGGGAGGAGAAGGGGACGACAGAGGATGAGATGGTTGGATGGCATCACCGACTCAATGGACATGCGTTTGAGTAAACTCCGGGATTTGGTGATGGACAGGGAGGCCTGGCGTGCTGCAGTCCATGGGGTCACAGAGTCGGACACGACTGAGTGACTGAAAGTCTCTAAGTCTGGACTGGAGGGAATCTGCTTTTTTGTTGTTGTTGAGCTTCGTGACTTGTAGGATGTTAGCTCCCCCAATCAGGGATCAAACTTTCACCGCAGTGAAAGCTCAGAGTCCTAACCACTGAACTTCCAGGGAATTCCTGGGAATTTGCATCTTTAACGTAGCCTTCTAGTTGACTCACGCACACCAGGGTTAAGTATGAATCATCATTTAACAAATATGTTTACAGAACTGTGTCCTTTTGCATTTGCTACAAATTTCTATTGCTAGCACTTAAATTTATATATATATGTAAATGTTTTTGTTCCTTTCAGAAATTTCTGAAATAGTAATGTGCTTAAGTACCATATGGAGATGGGATCACTGGAGCTCAGGATGGTAGCAGAGTTTGTGATAAAGAAGGAATTCGAGGAGCTTGAAAGGTGAGTAGGCATCAGAAGGAAGAGGGTATCATAAGTGGGTGGACCTGATATGATCACAGATGTGGGCTTATACCAGTTGGTTTAGGAGTCAGGGACTGGTGCACAAGGCTTGTAGAAGGGAATGGCTGGGGATGGATTATGGAGAGTAATGACATGACTGAAGTGACTTAGCATACATGAATGCATGGAGAATATGGGAGAGTGACATGATGAAAATAACATCTCACCATGACCAGTTTGTCATTTGTAATGGCAGTTAATGCGTAGCTCACAATATTGCATATTAACTATACTTATAATTCCAAAATGCTGGGACCTCTAACCAGCCACAGTTGAGGCGAAATTTTATTTTAGGACACGTAGAAACAGTGTAGTTGTCCTGGTTACTTAATAATTCACTTAAAAACAGATCTCTCCCCCCACCCCGCCCTGAGCCTTATTTAGAGATAATTGACATACAAGAAAATCAGATTCTCAGTAATGGCACAAACTTGGGATTCTCCATATCGTACCCTCAAACACTGTCTCAAGTGCCGGTTCACCGCCTGTCATTTATACACTGAATACTAGGCACCAAGCGCTCTGCAGGTACACGCTCTCTCTCTCTCAATCGGCCAAATTTCTCTATAAAGTAGAGATTATCATGCCCGTTTTACTGGTGAAGAGGAAACTGAGCCTTAAAGAGACAGGTCACAGCCCGGAGAGTGCAAAGTAAAAATGTACATCTGGGGCTGGAACAGAAGCTGTTCAGGAGTTGGGGTGATGGTAGGGGCAGAACAAGTTACTCTTGACTCAAGACGGATCCTTTACAAGGTGAAGGAAAATGGGAAAAAGGTGACTTTGCCTCGTCTTCCAGAATTCTGCAGGTCTGTAAGCTGCTTCCCTGGTGGCTCAGACGGTAAAGAATCCGCCCGCAATGCTGGAGACCTGGGTTCCATCCCTGGGTTGGTAAGATCCCCTGGAGGAGGCGGCATGGCAACCCACTCCACTATTCTTGCCTGGAGAATCTCCATGGACAGATGAGCCCGGCGGGCTATGGCCCATGGGATCGCAAAGAGTCGGACACGACTGAGCGACTAAGCACAACACATAAACCGACTGAAGAAGAAACCTCTTAGACAGACGTGTCTCTTAGGCGCCTTTCCAAAATCACGGTATCTTATTGGTGAGATTGGAGGGGATGGGTGATCCAGATTGGTTAGTTTTACCTCGAACCAGGCCGACGCCCCTAGGGTCTGGTGAGGAGTGTGTGGGATTTGAAATAGAATTCCTCGTTTCATTGGTGAAAAGAAAACGAACCAGAAACTATTAGTAGGCGTGATTGGCTGTTGACAGGTTGGCCCCGGTTACGGAAGCTGGTGAGGACAGAGCGGGAGGTCGACTTCCAGGAAGTTGGTAGTGGAAACCGGAATAGCGGTGGAAAAGAGGTTATCTCAGGCCCAATGGCCACTGTGGTAGCAAGCGGCGGCGATGGAAAAGAGCAAGGAGTCGAGACTTCCGTCACCTATTACCGACTGGAGGAGGTGGCGAAGCGCAATTCCCCGAAGGACATATGGCTGGTGATCCACGGGCGAGTCTACGATGTCAGCCGCTTTCTTGACGAGGTGGGGCCCGGCAGGTGGACTGCGCTGAGGGGGTACGGGCCCCGAAACGCTGGTAGGGTGTGTGGGAGGGAAGTGAGGCCTAGCTGAGGACGAAAAGACATGCGAAAAGGGACCGAGACCCTTCGAGACGGAGTTTGGTGGGTTTGAGGGGGGACCTTAGGTCTGCGTGGATTTCTTCCGCCATTAAGTGCTGGTACCTTCAATACTATGCTTCTGCCACATATTGAGCACTTACTGTTAGCTTGGCTAAACTTTTGAGTCACCGGTATCACCATTTTACGGAAAGGGAAACCGAGCCTCAGAGTTTCTCACCTAACAGCCTAGAGTCATTCGAACCTAGGTCTGAAAGCGCAAAATCTCTACTCATTTTTTTCACTGTGCCTTCTGAAGTAATACCACTGTTTGGTTTTAATTTTCTTGAGAAGGAGCTGAGATGCCTTCTCCTTTCTTACCATTATGCTGCGTTTATTTTTCCTGTTTTGAGCAGACTTTGAGGCCAGAGGTTATGAGCTGATTTGGGGTTTTTTATTTTTGGCTTCTGACTCAGACTGTTACCTCTTTGGTAAATCAAGCATGTGTATTAGGTTTTACAAGTTCTCCTTGAGACTGCTGCAACTGATTTTTTTTTTTTTTTAAGAAATACACTTTTAACTCTACTGAGGTGTAATTTACATACAATAAATCGTGCATGTTTAAAATGTACAGTTTGATGAGTTTTGACAAATATATTCATCCATGTAATCACAACTCCAGTTGAGAAAGAACATATTCATTACAGTAAAAATTTCCCTTGTGCTTTTTTGCAGTCATTCCTCTCAATCCCAATCCCTGAGGGTTTGGGATATTTTAAGTATAAATGTGTTTGGTGGTTTATTTTTGATGTGTATGTTTTTATTTTGAGCAGTAGATTAATAATCTAATGGTTAATTTCTTGGGCATATTTGTATAATATAAACCTATTAACCAGAGAAGGCAATGGCACCCCACTCCAGTACTCTTGCCTGGAAAATCCCATGGATGGAGGAGCCTGGTGGGCTGCAGTCCATGGGGTCTCTCAGAGTCGGACACGACTGAGCAACTTCACTCACTTTTCACTTTCATGCATTGGAGAAGGAAATGGCACCCCACTCCAGTACTCTTGCCTGGAGAATCCCAGGGATGGGGGAGCCTGGTGGGCTGCCGTCTGTGGGGTCGCACAGAGTCGGACACGACTGAAGTGACTCAGCAGCAAACCTACTAACACTGAGAAAAAGTTTTATTTCTCTTAGTTCTCTTTATGAAACAAATATACTAGTAAAAAAAATTTTCTTTCTATTAATTTGGGGCCTAGGGCATAAAGCTCTACATCCTGATTCATAAATCTCTAAAAAAATTTTTAAACCTAGTTCCCCCAAAATAACATTGATTTTAATAAATCTTTCTAGTGGCCAAGAAGTTAACATCTTAGCATTTAGTAACTTCTTGTATTTGTGGGGCTTATGACAGTTAAACGCTTTTAAAAGTGCTTTCCTGTTATTTCAGCCTCGAAGTAACTAATTGAGAGTGAGTTTGATAGTACTGGAAAAGGAAATGGCAACCCACCCCAGTATTCTTGCCTGGAGAATCCCATGGACAGAGGAGCCTGGTGGGCTACAGTCCATGGGGTCGAAAAGAGTGCGACACGACTGAGCTACTTCACTTTCACTTTGACTGGATAGTATTGATCCTTATTTTAGCAAGAATATAAGAAACAGGTTCAGAAAGATTTTGGTCAGGCAACTGATTAGTGGCAGGGTGTGTCTTAGATATATTCCTTGGTTTCTCTTGTCTACATAGCAATGCTTTGGAATTCTAGTCTTAGCTGTACTTTGGTGTATGCCTCGTAAGTTTCCAGTGTGGCTTGTAGCACAGTAAAGCATAGGTCAAAATGGGTAGCCAGTATGGGGTTTTTTGTGGTTTCATTCCCCTCCAGTTTCTTCTTGATTAATTCAGGATAATGAACTTGGAAGGAACACTCAGTGCATGTGGTGGACATTAGTTTAATCTTGAACAGTTACTAGCTTGGTTCACCACGTGCTGATGAAGCCAGAGACATGATAGGTGTGCCAGCATGGCCTTTCAAGCTTGACTTGCAGATCTTTACCTGCAGTTCGCCATTCTCACTTACCCTGTTCCAGAGTCTCTGTCCCTGTGTTCTTCTTCATTCCAAGTCAAGTGCTAAGGAGAAAAATGAAGCAGAGAAGAGGACTATGGACATGTATGGAGTGACAGCATGAAGATGAAGGGTTGAAATTTTAGGTATGGTGGCCAGAAATGGCTTTATTAAGATGATGACTAAAGTAAAGGTCAGAGAGAAGTTAAGGGAGCTGGCCTTGTGGATATCAGCAGGTAGAGCTTGTTCAAAGCACATATAAAGGCCTTGAAGTGCGAGTATGTCCAGTGTGTTTGAGGAACAGTGAGGGAGGTTATGGTGGTTGGAGAGTAGTAGATGAGGTCAGCATGATCAAGATGAGGAGCAGTTCAAGTACAGTTTTGCTGGTTTTAGAAAGGATTTTGACTTTTGTTCTGAGATGGGTAAACATAGTGGAGCTGCTGCTGCTGCTGCTAAGTCACTTCAGTCGTGTCCAACTCTGTGCGACCCCCATGGACTGCAGCCCACCAGGCTCCCCCGTCCCTGGGATTCTCCAGGCAAGAACACTGGAGTGGGTTGCCATTTTCTTCTCCAATGCGTGAAAGTGAAGTTGCTCAGTCTTGTCCAACTTAGCGACCCCATGGACTGCAGCCATGGGGTTTTCCAGGCAAGAGTACTGGAGTGGGGTGCCATTGCCTTCTCCCAAGCATAGTGGAGCAGAGGACCAGTAATATGTGACTTAATGGTTTATTATTCAAGCATCACTGGCTGCACTGTTGAGAAGAGACTGAAGGAACACTCGAATCTAGTTAGGAGGCTGTGACGGTAACTTGGTTTAGAGATAGTGGCTTAGGCTAGGGTGGTGGTAGTGATAGTGAGAAGTGTCAGATTTTGGATGTACTGTGACGGTAGAGCCAATAAATTTAATGATGCCTTTTTTTTTTTTTTTTTAATGATGCCTTAAATTTGAGAGTCAAGGGTGACTGAGGTTTTTGGCTTGAGGTCTGGAGGAATTGGGTTGCTGTTAGATCAGATCAGGAAGAAACGTCAATTTTCATCCTTTTCTTTCCAATCTGAATTCGCTTTGGGGCTCCTCCTTAGAAAGAGGGTCCTCATTTGAATATATAGCATTTATAGATTGCTTTCTTTTTTGATTAATGAATATGGTTAGAGTGTTACTCTGGACTTTGTGAAATTTAGGATTGATAATATAATTGAATTATCTTCTAATAGATTAATTTCATAGTTTTCAGTCAGTGGTATTGATGTAATTTATTGAAATCACAAATGAAAAACCAAAACATTGCAATCGTACACATCATATTTCTGTTACTTAGTGGTTTTGAAAAAAATTATGTAGAAATGGTTACAATATCTTATGCCATTGACTGAAATATCGAAGTACATCTTAGCAAAGGTAAATATGATTTTGTGAACTTCGTTTCAGTTTATATTCTTATTACTGTATCAAAGGTGGGAAAATTTGGGAAACCATTGTCTTATGTATAATTAACCATTTCTGACAACAGTAACCTAAAATAACCCATTATGCTGTTTTAAAGCTTTCTATGTACTTTTTTAGTGACTGTTGGCATGAGTGGGTATACTGCTTTAGGATCTGCTTCACAGATGGGATAGCATTTTATTTCTCAAGTGCTGTGGTACTAGGTCCTGGTAGTATAAAAATAGACATACATCTGCCCTCTTGAAGCTACCCTTCTAAGGGAGACAAAGCAAAAACAGCCAAATGTTTCCTTCCTGGGAAGGAAACAGGCAAGAAGTTGAGAAAGTAAAATGGCCGTGGTGGGGAAATCTACTTTAATAAGAGTGATCTGGGAAAGCTTCTGTGAAGATGACTTTTCGTTGATGAGAGGGAACTAGCTTTGGAAAGATGAAAGAAAAGCGCATTCCTACGGCATTTGCAGAGTCAAGCAAGAGTTTGGCGTGTTGGTGGGACTCAAAGCAGCTGTGGCTTTAGTGTATCCAGTAAAGGTCAAGAATGGCCAAAGAGCTTGGCAGGAGCCAGGACAGGCAAGGCTGGGTAGGTGGTATGGATTTGTGAACCATACCATAAGTAAATGGAAAACCACTGATGTGTTTTAACATGGGGGTGACATTGAAGGAATTTATTTCAAATATATTATTTTTGCTGAGGTTTTGAGACTAGATTGAAGGGAAAAACAATACAGAAGGGAAGAAAGGAACTCTTTAAACCCCAAGAATTTGAATTCTCCATCTTCCATGGAGTGCTGCAGTCCATGGGGTTGCAGAGTCAGACATGATTGAGGGACTGAACTGACTGATAAACAGAAATAGAATCATAGTATTCCTTAATCAAGTTATGCTGCTGCTGCTGTTGCTAAGTCGCTTCAGTCGTGTCCGACTCTGTGCAACCCCAGAGACGGCAGCCCATCAGGCTTCCCCGTCCCTGGGATTCTCCAGGCAAGAACACTGGAGTGGGCTGCCATTTCCTTCTCCAATGCAGGAAAGTGAAAAGTGAAAGTGAAGTCGCTCAGTCGTGTCAGACTCTTAGCGACCCCATGAACTGCAGCCTACCAGGCTCCTCTGTTCATGGGATTTTCCAGGCAAGCATACTGGAGTGGGGTGCCATTGCCTTCTCTGTAATCAAGTTATAGTGTCTATTAATTGATTCAGAATAGTAATAGTATGTGTTAGGTGCTTATTATTCTAACAGCTTGCATATAATTTCTTTTTTAATCCACTTAATAGCCCATTTTAGAGATGAGAAAACTGAGGAGCAGAGAAATAACTTTAAAAAAGTCATAATGCTCACTGGTACAAGCAGTCTGACCAGATAGCCTGTGCCCATGACATTAGGATTTGCCTCTGTTTTTTGTTTTTTTCATGGCTATAGAATATAGAATTAGGTCTGTTTTACAGCCACCTTCTTCCATATCTTAGATGTAATTTGGAAGGGTGGGAATGTGTTAGAGGGAAGTTAGAACTAGCACCTTTTTTCTGGAACCCAGGTAATTTTTAAATATTTTGAGTAGGTCATATAGGTATCCTGTGCAAAGCCTTCTTCCCATCTGCCCACTTCCACTTCCTCCTAAAGTTAACTACTACTGTTTGTGAATATTTCCAGAGTTTTATTTTGTGCCTGTAAGCAAAAGTGAATGTAGTTCCTCTCATTCTCCCCCCCTCCCGCATAAGGTAACTGATAACATGCCTTTTTCACATAACTATATATCTCAAGAGTCTTTCCATATCCACATCTGGAACACTTTCTTATTATTCATAGAAATTGTTGAACTGATTCTGACTTATTCAAGCAGTCTCCTATTTCTAAGCATTTGGGTTGTTAGTAATATTTTGCTGCATAGATTTTCCCCCCATCTAAGTCAACTCTATTGAGATCTAACGTCCATACAACAGAACGTAGAGATTTTATATGTGGAGTTCCATGAGCTTTGACAGAGGTCTCACCTGTATAGTCCGCGTCACCATCACTGTTTAGAACATTTCTACCATCTGTGTTCTTGTGCAGCCAGTGATTGATTTCTCACACTTTGTTTTTTGTCCTGACATCTTTTAATGTATCTGTGAGATTCATCTATATTTTTTCTATGTGTCAGCAGCGTGTTCCTGTTTAGTGCTTATTATTTCATTGTAACTGTACTAAAATTTAGCTGTTCACCTGTTGACTGATGCTGGGTTGTTTCCTCTTTTTTTTTTTTGGCTATTATGAATAATGCTGTTGTGAACTTTTCATGTACAAATCTGTGTGTAGATACATTTTCATTCCTTTTGGGGAAATACCTACAAGTGAGATTGCTGTTCTGTTTTTTTTCCTTTCTGACTGTACCACATGGCTTGTGGGGTCTATTTCCCCAACCAGGGATCCCTTGACAGTAAAAGCTGAGTCCTAACCATTGGATGCCAGGGAATTCCTATAGCTCATATTTTTTGTTTTCTATTGTTTTTGTTTTACATCTGAAGCAGTTGACAGACTTTTTCTGCCAGAGTGGCCCCCTCATTTTACAGTCGCATCAGCAATGTGTCAGTCTTCCAGTTTCTCTCCATCTTCACTGACGCATGATGTGTTCTCAGTGCTTTTAGTTGTAGCCGTTCTGATAGATGTGTGTCTGTACATAACAATGGTTTTAACTTGTTTTTCCTGATGACTAATGATTTTGAGCATCTTCAAGGGCTGATTGGCCTTGTGTGTGTCTTATAAAGGGTGTGTTCAGTCTTGCTCATTTTTAATTGTATTGTTTTCTTATTACTGACTTGAAGGCAGTCTTTATATATTCTGGATGCAAGTCCTTTCAGAAATATGTATTGTGAATATTTTCTCACAGTCTGTATTTTGCCTTCTCGTTTTCTTAGGTGTCTTTTGAAGAGAATTTTGGTGAGATGTATATATATACATGCACACACATATATATATATACACACATTTGGTATATAAAACATTCTAATGACTGGATGTGGGCTGTGGGGTTAAAAAGTCTTGTTCAGTTTCCTACTTAACTATAACTTTAGGAAAATGTGCTCTGTAAAGACCTTTTTCCATCTGTTCAAGGGAGATTATAGTATCTACTCCACAGAGTTGTTGAGACAGTTAATTTAGGTAATTCATACAAAGATTTATCATGGTACCTGATATAAAAAGCTCAGTAAGCTTTTGAGTGCATAGTAACTAGCACATGCCCTGAAGATGTAAAGGTGAATCAGATGCTTTGGACTTGCCAGGAAGATGAGATCTGTGCACAAGCAATTGTTGTGCGTGGTAGAGTAGTCTTGCTTTAGGAAAGACAGAATGTGGGCTCTGCTTGGTGCCATCCCCTGAAAGCTTCAGAGTTTGACTAAGCACAATTCTTACTGTCTTTCTCCAAGGCTGGTCAAATGAAAGTGCAATTCAGTCGTTATATAGCTTGTGGAATTAACAAATCTATAGAAAGTATGCTTTCTTTTCTCAAACAGGCCCATGTGGCTAGTCCTAGGGAAAGCTAGAAATAACATGAGGCAAAATTTAACCTCCAGCACTGCCCAGGTGAGCTGCCCTGATGGACACTTTGACTTTGGCGTGTGTATTTGTGCGGCATACATGCCAGCGAGGCAGAGAGGGGGCAGGTGGGAGTGGAGGAGGGCACCGCGAGCGCCCCCTAGATCTCACTGTGTTCCAGGTTCTGTGATATTCAGGAATATGGCCATGAGTAAGACAGCCATGGTTCCTGTTCTTAGGGAGCTTATGGTCTAGTGCAGGAAGAAGACATTAAATAAACAGTTGCAGTTGTGATAAACACCATGAAGATGCCTAAGGAACTGTGAGAATCTGTAGCAGTAGGACCTAACATGGTGGGGAATACGGGTGTATCATCTGGTGGGGATGAGTTACGTTTGGATCTGCAGACCTGATATTTAGACCCTGAGCAGTTGGAACTGCCAGAGTTACACCCTTTCTGGCAGCCATCAAGTTAACCTCTCCTAGGTGACACCCCTGCCTTACTAGGTTCTTTCTAATCCAAACACAAATACCTATGGACCTGCACCATTTCCTGCTGTTCACCACCCAGGTCTCTTATCTTTCTTTGAGTTGTCAGACTATTTTTTATGAAGTAGTATTTATCCTCTCCAAAACTTTAACCTCCATATCTTATTTTGATGATTAGTATTCTGCTAATCTGTTTGGCTAACCTGGCCTAATTTTGCAGCTTCCGTAATCTTAATGTTTCTAGATTTCATTTTCCAAGTCAGGTGGTCTTTAGCATATCCTATTGTTACATTTTTATTACATCACTATTCCATTCACAGAGATTTTTTCCATTCACAGAGAATTTGTGTAATTTTTTTCCCAACAAGATTTTTATTCTGTAACTGTCATTCTTCACATTCTCTTTTATGTCCGTCTGTTCCTTATCCATTCCATAGAATTAGCAATCTAGAAGTATTATTTTATGTTAGCAATTTGTCCTCTTTCTTTTCTGTATTAAAATATAAATTTTCTGTCCTCCTTTCAATAATACTTAGTACATGAACTTAATGAAAAGCTGAAAGATTTCCCTTGCTCCCTGCCATATATTTCGTGAATTTACTAAAACCCTTCACAGAAGAACATCACAAAGTTTCCTTTGTATCTATGAAGTATTTCAATTGATTATTGCTGGACTGAAATAGAAATGAATCCATCACAGGCATTGTTTCATCAATTGAAAGTTTTATGATCTTGACTGCCATATAGTTTATTTGAAATATTTGTAATGTTATTTAATTGCTTATACAATAAAAGCTAAGACAAGATCCATTAGTCTTAAAACATAAAGGCTGTCAAATTCAGAAGAATCTTTTTTGCAGATTCATATGAGATTTAAAAGTAAAGCAGAAAAAAATGGGAAATGTGTACCACCTTATGTTAGGTCTACTTAATAAAAACAGGGAGAAATTTATGATTGTGTGATAGATTTGAATAGCACTGGTAACCAATCTAGTTCACTAACCTCCAGACTCTTTTGGTCTTACTTGTTTTATTTTGCTATGATTCAGACAAAAGTAAATTTTTGGGTTACATTAATTATAGGTATGTAAACCAAGCTTTGTATGTGTGTGTGGTAAAGTACACATAAAATTTGCCATTGTAACCATTTTTAACTGTACCATTAGGTGCCATTATTTGCACTCACAGTCTGTACAACCAACACTGCTATCTATTTCTAAAGCTTTTTCATTTCCCCAAACAAACTTCATAACCATTAGGCAATAACTAATCTACTGAAACCTATGGGCCTAGAGCTTGTGCTTCTCGGTAATTGCGGGCTCATCAGTTGTGGCGCGTGGGCTTGTTGCCCCGCAGCATGTGGAATCATCCCAGACCAGGAATAGAAAAGTCGTCTTTCCTTGGCTTTCTTGACTTTGATATTTTTGGAGATCACGGGCAGATCATTTTGTAGAATGTCTCTCAGTTTGCGATTTTCCTAGGTTTCCTCATAAACTCACAGTATGCATTTTTGGCCAGAAGACACCGTAATTACGTAGTGTTCTCCCCACTGCTCCTGTCACAGGGTATACAGTGCTGGTTCATCCCATTGCTGCCATTTAAAGGAGAAAAGGGAAAAGAGGAGGGCATCAGGGGAGGAGCTTATATCAGTTAGCTTTTTAGAGAGCCCTTACTTTAATAAATATCTTTTTCTTGTAGCATCCTGGTGGAGAAGAGGTTCTGATGGAACAAGCTGGAGGAGATGCAACTGAAAGCTTTGAAGATGTAGGCCACTCCTCAGACGCCAGAGAAATGCTCAAGCAGTACTACATTGGTGACGTGCACCCGGTAAGAACCAGCCGAGCTAGGAGTGCTTGTAGAGAGAGGAAGCTATCTAGCAGCCACAGGTCGTGATGAGGGAATGAATGACTAAAGTGGAGATTCATTCAGCCCAGCCATGAGGCTAAATTTTCTCCAAAATCATCCGGCCTTACTGTGCTAAGCTGGAGCTTCTTGTTTGTAAATCAGCACATAGAGTATCTCTGAAAAGGAACTGATTTTGGAAGTGGGTTTTTAGTTGATTAATTTCTTTGTAATGAGGTTAATATCATGATCTAAAATAGTGGTTTGATTGTTCTTACAAATTCTTTGCTAAAAGTGGTAACTATGGACCATGCCATTCTAACAAGGGACCGTGATGTGCTCAGAGTCAGGGATGCAGGGATGAGGTCGGGGGTAGTGGGCAGGGCCTTTCTATAGATCCTGGCACCTCCTAGGGAATTGCTACCAGAAGGTAGTCTCATGTCCCAAAGTTAGAAATAAGTACGTAATGAGAGTTTGTTTGGATGTGTCTTAAAATATTATTTGTTTTCCTCTTTAAACAGAATGACCTTAAACCTGGAGGTGGTAGCAAGGTAAGAAGTCTTCTATTTCTCTTGTGTGTTTCAAGTGTTTATATTTCTATTTACTCAAATGGAATTACTGTTTTTTTTTTTGAAGTATTTTAACGAGCAATGTTTACTTTTCCCTCCAAGCAAAAATCTCATTTTTCAGGAATTTGCATCCAGTACCATCTCAGAAAAAAGTAGTGGAGACTTGAACAATAGGAACATTTTGTTCAGGCCCCTGTTCATTTTTTTTAAAAAATTGAAACTCTAAAGCTATGACTCGTGTTCTTACATTCAATAGTATAGGTGATAAGAATTGCTTCTGTGTTGGAAAAAGAATTGAAAAGTTGATTTATTCTTGCAAGTCTTAGAACAAGTTGTAGACTGGAATAATTGAGTAACTGACTGGAACAGGCCTTTCTGTCCCCATTACCCTGTTGTCTGGGCTCAAATAGGTCTACACACCCTTCCCATTCACTCGGTGAATTCTTCTACCACAAAAGTAGAAGATTAAATATTTGAAAACTTTAATGTGTACTGCATAATGTACCAGGAAGAAAATTTGAATGCCTTTTTGTTTCCCACAAGCGGGATGCCTCACTTCCCTTATTCCCTCATTTTTTTTCTGTCTTCCTCAACTCTTCTACTCTCTTAATTTAAAGACGCAGCACTTAGTTGTCACCAGAACTTCTTGGAGGCGGTGCTCCTTCCCCTTTTCCTCCTTCTAGCTTCCCTTTCTGCATTGAGCTGGAATTACTGAACCTGTGTGACAGTAAAGTTGGCCAAGACACGGATTCTTTCAACTCTAGAGGTTGCTTGACAGATTCTGCCACCTGTGCCCCCACCATCCAGAGTGTTTGTGTAAATTAACTCTTCCATCTCGTTGCACTCTGCTACTCTGAACTGTTGAATTGTTTATGAAGGGGATGTGAAGTGGTTCCTTAAAGGCTTTGTGAGCTCTGGTAGTTTGTCCTCCCCTCCTAACACGTGTACTATCCATTCTTGAATCTTCATTTGTGTAATTAAGGTAAAATTTGAACTAAGCAATGGCTTGTTTGGTATATTGAACATGTCCAGAAACCATTGCTCTCAGAGGTCAACATCCGATTTGAGGGATATGCCTGTTTGTACAGGAGATGTACCTTAATTCAGGAACCATAACCCACTTGTTCATAGCACCCTGAGAGCACTTTCTATATTAAAACAAAATCTGTGAGGGGAGAAGTTCCAGTGTCCAGAAGTCTTACAAATTGCTTCTTGTTGCCATTTTTCTTCCTTGGTGGTATAGTATGGAGTTAGGACCATCCTTAGGAATGGAGAGCAGTGTTGCTCCAGTTCTGTTCCTTGTACCGCCTGTATTGGAATCTCTTGGCATGTTTTCCAAAGTGCGTATTCCCTGGGCTTCCATTACTACTACTGATTCATGCTGTCTGGAGGTGGGAGTTTGCATTTAAAGTAACCCAGGTAGCCAAGCGCCAGACATTTGGCTGAATGACATGCCCATCTTTTCATGTGAAAACTTTTAGGGAGCTTTTAATTCTTTTCTGTGGAAAGCGCTGTCTGCCTTCTGTAGCCCAAAGAAGTAACTAGAGATGTCTCAGATAAAGCTGTTGAGCCTTGAACTTTTTATAAGAAATAAAGAAAAACGCTTTTAACTGGTGAGATTTTTTGAAATTTGGTAAGAATTTAGAAGTCTCCAAATGTAGTTTGGCCCCAGCCCAGCTTAAATTAAGCAGTGATTAAGGGCAGTGTTTTCAAGGCTCTGTTTTCCTCATGTCTGCTGTACTCAAAGTCTACAGTCTCCTTTAAATAGAGAGTCTGATTATTGAGTGTTTCCAGTCACACTGCTGTACTTCAGGCAGACCAGCCAAGGGAAACCTTTGGGAAAAATTTCAAGACCACCTACATAGGTTGTCATAGAGCTTATATAGTCCAGCCTGATTTTAGTTCCAGAAAGAAATTCTTGAGCCTTCAGATTTATTTCTTACATAGGTTTTAAATAAGCCCTTCTGCATCTAGGCTCCAGCTATCTCTTTTCTTAATTTTTTTTACATTTACCATGAAGAAGTAAATGTCAAGTTCATTTCATTACTGTGCTTTCAGTTAAGGTTTCAGAACCTCTGTAAATAATTGATTTTTTTTTTTTTTTTTACAATGCCTCATTTAGAGGTTTCTTCTGCCTTATGGACAGAGTTTTCATTTCCCTTCTTCCTTTATTTCTCTGCTTCTCTCTTCCCTCCACAACTCCATACCTCTTCCCCGTCTGAAACTACCTCCGCACCCCTGCAAAAAAAACAAACAAACAACTTTTTTTAAAGCACCTAAAACATGCTATTCCCAACTGCAAATCAGGAACTTTCCCAGTTTTTTAGAAACTGCTCTTCATAGTACTTTTGCTTTGACACTGATGGTCACCATTGTTTCCTTGTAATGCCTGAGGTTCAAGACCCTGAAGTGTTTGTTATAATACCAAAGCTTAAAAGCTTAGAGACTGCGGATGTTTTTCTTACCTGCTTCAGTTGAAAATAACTAGAATTAAAAACATTTTTCTCTCTTAAATCTCTCCTCAGTTGAATTAGTCCCCATGCTACCAGTCTTCTGTTCACATTTGAGTTAAAATTTCTCTGGTCTGCTTTTGAGTTATGGAAACTCACCTTAGAAGCTGTTTTCTGTGCCCATTTGCCTGCCTACTGTGCTGCAAGTAACCAAGATACATTTGTGGTCAGTGATGTCTCTTGATTATGCATTTAATTCTTGGCTAGAACCTTGATCAGTCAGAGTCTACCTTTAGTTCAGGAGATGAGGTAACATACATATGCAACCTGACCAAAAAATGTGGTACTGTTTCATTCATTTATTCAGAAGGTATTTTCTAGGTTACAGTTCCCAACTGCTTCACTAGTCAAGTCTCATTGCAGTGAATAGACCTAATAACTTGACCATTTTTCCATTTTTTGAATGGGAAGTTTGTGGTGTACATGGTTAAAAATTCAAATAGTACGAAAAAGTATACTATAAAAATGATTCCCATCGCCAGCTGTGTCTCCCGGGTTCCCTTCTCCTGAGGTAGCCAGCTGCCATTTTCTCGTTTACTCTTCTGAAGGGATTCTGTGCATACATAAATGTAAATGGATGGGTGGAAGGCAGATGGATTGACCAACAGACCAACTACCCCATCCTTTAAAAATCTCGCACATGCTGTTCTGAGCCTTGCTTCTTTCTCCTAAAGCATTTTACCTTAGTGACTGTTCCCTATCAATTTATAAACATCTTTTTAAGCAAGTAAGGTTGTCTCTATAAAAGCTTAGCATGTTTCTTAAACTTCGTTTTTCAACTTAAGAAATTTAACTTGAAATCTAGTCAGTTCTGTCTATATTAGAAGTAATTTGTAAATTACATTTAAAGGCAAGTACATTTTTCTTTCCCAGGTATTACAGACTTTTGTTATACAGAGTTTTGTATTATAGTTACATGCAGGAACATACATAATGTTCCGTTTACCTTCTCTTTTATGAGAGGGAAACTAAAAAGAACATGTACTTTATAGTTTTGTGATGTAGTTGGTTGCATCATACTAAAAATTTCCTTTTAAGAATTGTTAAATATTCCTATCATAGCTACAACCCAATTTATTAATATTTGAAATGGATATGCCTTTGGATGAGTAGTGCTTGCTATTTATCAAAGAATTTTGTGTGGTTGTTTCATTGTTGACTGTTTGTTTACCTAACATTTGATTTTTTTGTAACATAATCTTTTGAAATAAAGCAGACTATAGTGGCAAGGTCACTCTTGAAAGACAAAACACCCTTCTTGAGAAATCTCAAGGGTTAGTGTCTCTCCTTGTAATGCTTTATTTAGGAATGACAGGTAGTTTCGCAAAACAAGATGTCAGAAGGACAAGGGTAACATCTTTTTCAAATCAGCCCTCCAGTGTGGTGATAAGTAGAATAGTCTCTGAGTGTTTTAATTTTTTCCTTCCGTGTTATCTTCTATATCTTGTCACAGTGGGTTCTTGAGAGAGTCACGTAGAAATTTGCCTCAGCGGGTGTTTTTCATGTTTGCATTTGCCCTTATGTACAGGGAACTATTTTTTGTATGACTGGGCTGACCAGGCATTTGTGCTTCACAAGACAGTAGTTGTTATAACTGTATTCTCATCTAGAAAGAAATCTTAGTACATTGGAGCTTCCTGAGAAGGCTGTCCTCAAGATCCATACCCCATGGCCATGAATATATTGACATCATGTACTTTCAAAACTCAGACTGCCTAGATTGTACGATGAACCTAACGTTAGAATTCATATAGTGATAGCTAATGTTACATAGTCTTTTGTGTTCTGAGGGGAGAACCCTTTGCAATAATTTGAAGCCCAAAGTTCCCAAGTTGTTTTTCATGTTTCTGGCCACATACAAACCAAACTATTCTAAATAAAAAGCTACAAAAACTACCAGGCTGCCCAAATACTCATTAAAGTTGTTGAAGGTGTCCTGTGGCTTAAAATCCACTTCTTCCCATTTTAAATACTTGGAATCCTCTAGGAATGGCAAATATTCAATTTAGGAATTAACACATAAGCTTCTTATATACCTTATGTTTCCCTTTTATTTAAATCTAAATATGAAAGTCTAAATATAAGCTATTTAGGCTTGAAGTATATGTATAATGCCCTGTCTATATATTTGAATGCCTCATAACCATAATTTTGACTCATTGCTTCCTATGTATATTCTGGTGACAAAATACACCATTCCTTAAGAATGTGTTCACCTATGTTTTTTTCCCTAAACAGGGTTCATATTGAAATCACCCCCCACTGATCCCTAAATCCGTTCCCATATGTTTGCCAGTTTTGAGATTTCTTTATCATTCCTTTAACCACATGAAAGCATATCAGAAGAGCATCTGTGAGATCGAAGCATCTCTTTGTGGTTGTGCTCCTTCAGTCTTCCTGGATGTGGGAGCATGGTATTAACATTTCTCTAATCTTTAGAAGTCTGCTCTTGAAGGTTTTGCTACAATGCCCTTGGCTCAGAGAAATGTGTTGAGTTAATTGAATATGACTTGAGAATTCAGGTTCATCTGATCTGAGCTTTTCAATTCACAAGTGAGGAAACTGATTTACCATGGAGCCCGAAGATACCAGATGTAATTTCAGTTATAATCAGCGTTAATAAAAAGGTTACTCAAAAATTATGAACTATTTCCTTTGTGTAGTATTTATATGTATGTGCATGTATTTATTTACATATTTATTTTATGAGGGAATTAAAGCCTTAGTGAATCTTGAACTTGAGGAACCACCTTGTTTAAACAGTTAATTTCTGTTAATTTTGAATTAAAGTTAGAGTAGACTTAGAACGATGTGGTTGTTGGTGAGTATATTCCAGACTTGTTGGAGGAGAAAGAAAACATGGATGTTAATTACTTGAGAAAGCTTTTCGTAGAAGAACTCTGGACTTGAACTGTTCTTTTGTAACTAAAATCATAGGGTATTGTAGTTTTTACTGTCTGTGCCAAAGATGGAGACCAGTGCCTTCTCCTGACCAATCTTGCATGTAAATTAACATGTGGGCAAGAACATAAGCAGCCAAGATATGCCTGAACACCCACAGGGGTAAATTAAAGTCAATCATAAACTGTAGGAATTTCACCTAAGCATCTGTTAGACTCAGCACAGAGCTCTGGAGTGGAAATGAGAACTGTGCACGGTGAGAACAGAAAGGTAGACTCAAAGAAAGATTCTTTGTTAATAGAACTTTTTTCTTTTTAATTTTGTTAAATTAAAAATAACTTTTTTGGCTTCTTTCTGAAGTTGGCTGAGGCACTTGGCTACCATGAGCAGTGTGCCTTAAACAACTCTTTCATTTATAGTTGATTAAAAGCAGAGTAACTGTCCTTTGGCATTTATTTGGCTGTCAGTATTCTAAAGAGGATATGCTGCTTTCTCTTCTCTTTCCTCCAATGTTAGGGTGGTAGTTCTTTTTGCCTTCAGGGAAAGCTTGATCTTAAAACGGGTTGAGGTACTTGGTTAAAAGGAGGAATGAGCAGTGGGAAGGAAGGATGGAAACCATATATATTTAAATTTTAAAAAATTGCTTGTTAGGAACTATTACCATTTCAGTATATTACGGTCTCGGTGTGTCTCCTCTCTTCCCCGCCTTCTGTCTTCTCTGGGTTGCTTACTGCATTGTCTGAGGTTCACTTGAGTTAGCACACACCCAGTGCTTGTGGTTGTAAAAGAAGCTAAAAACTTCTAGAGAATTCCTTTATATGAACTAATGGCTTTTAATGTTTTTATAGGTTAAGCTAAGTGATACATATGTTATTCATTATGCTCTCATGTAAGCCTTTCAGATTACCTTCTTTTTTAAAAAAATGCTAATTCTACATTGTTTTATAAATCATTGGTATATTTGTGGATAATGAAAGCATAAAAGACCATGGACATTTTATTCATAGAATTCAGTCACTTTTTGGTTACTGTAGTAGAATATTTTGAAAGGCAGTGTAATAAATGAGATGCAGACACAACCGTCAGTACCACTCCCACCTTTCAACTCTGCAAAACATTTGCTGTATTTCTCAAAGATTGACAGTAACATGTTTTAACTAGCCTGACTCATTC
The DNA here is from genome assembly GCF_000754665.1 of Bison bison bison. Classification (NCBI taxonomy): domain Eukaryota; kingdom Metazoa; phylum Chordata; class Mammalia; order Artiodactyla; family Bovidae; genus Bison; species Bison bison. Next base: position 5,458,775 of record NW_011494869.1, on the reverse strand, counting down.
TACTCAAGGAGAAATGTCCCAGATTGTTATTATCGGGATTGCAAAGAAATGTAATAGTAAAGTAATAAGATTTATCTAAAACTTGTTAGAGGTTTTACTTGGCTGTAGGTGAATTTCTTTCAGGTTTGAGGCATGGTCTCATTTGAATTACAGTGTTCTGGATATAGGAAGCTAAAACTCACCTCATGGTCTGCTCTAAAGTATCTAGGCCAATATGTATGTAGGGTTGTTGGAATTCTTGGAGATTACTGAGAACTGTAATTATGTGTTCATACCCTGGCATACTGCTGACTATTGGCAGAGATGATCTTTCGGGCAGCAGTAACCTATGCTAATGAGTTACTGTCCTCTGGCGGTAAGTTAGCATGCTTTTTTGTACTCTACAATTAATTAATGAAATCCATAAGTTCATTTGATGTTTATATAAATTGAATTTAAAATTTTGGTATCAGCTTTATTAAGATGTAATTCACATTTCATCCAATTCACCTATTTAAGATGTATAGGTCAAGGGTTTTTAGTATATTTAGAGTTGTTCAACCATAATCACAAATCAATTTTTAAGCATTTTCATCACTCTAAAAAGAAACCCCATAACCTTCAGCAGTCATTTTCCGTGTCCCTCCAGATCCTCTTCTCCCTGCCCTAGGAAACCACTGATCTACTTTCTTGCCTTTTGGTTGCCTGTTCTGAACATTTCATGTAAATGGACTTATGTAATACATGGTCTTTTTGTCTGGTTTTGTCAAGTAACAATTTCAGGGTTCATCTGTGTTGTCACTGATGTATCAGTACCTCTTGATTAGTTGCTGCCACTTTTTTCTTAAAATTTATTTTGGTATTTTCTTAACCCTAACCCCATTTTTCCTGTTTTCAGTGTGAAATAAGCCCTAAGATCTCTAATCTTAATTATTATGATTTCGGAGAGTAAACCGGTTTGCTTCTCTAAGTCACAGAGCAGTCATCTGCATGCTTTTGAGCATTTCCCAGTTGATCTCTGTTACGACAGAGGAGTTTTTATTTTTTAAATATGTTTTCGGGAAATGTGATTTTAACTACTGCCAGTGGCAAGCCCAGCTAAACTAGGCATATCATTGTGACTGCAAATTAGTTCATTAGTTTATTGTAATATAGTTTGTATCAATGGCATTTTTTTTTCCAATAGATAAAAAGAATTTAGGTCATTTCTGTATGCTTTCATAGTGATTCTTTACTAGAGAATGCCAGTATATTATCAGAAAAAGAATTGCCCATCTTCCCATTACATATGGATACTTGCGAACATCAAATTACATGAAAGATGAAGTTGTTATTTTAGTTTCATAGTTTACATGAATATTTTTGAGAAGTTTTATGTACTCTGTGTTAATCTTTTTTTGTTTTGTTTGTTTTTAAATATGCGTCTTCTTCAGGAACCTCCGAAAAGCAATACGTGCAAAAGGTTGGTATTCCCTTAATAGACTTTTTTATGCTCCAACATACTACATGGCAAAGAGGTACCTTCCATAAATATACATATGTAACATAACTTAAGAGTGTAGTTCGACAGCTCATTCTTTTTTTTTTTTTTTGGTCAAAATTACTGCAAATCAGTAGTCTCTTAGCTTTAGCAAAATTAATTTTAACAGTTTCAGTCATCTTGAATAATCTCAAAAAAGTTCTTGCCTTGAGTAGTTTTTAAATCTCATTGTGACATAAATCAGAGTTATACGTAGTAAGAGGCAAGAGTGCATGGACAAGTATTACTCCTAAGTCAGACCCACAGTGTCTGCAGCTCAGCCCAGCTATGCAGTTTCCACTAAAAACTTATTCTCTTTTAATCCTCACAACACACCTATAATGTGGGTGCTATTATTACATTTTACAAAAGAAAAAAATTGTGTATTGCAGTCATATTCAGGAGTTTGAGTTTTCTCAAAGGTTTACCTAGTAATGTCCCTTGCAGTAATGTTGCTAATACAGTAGTGGTAGCCCTGAAAAGTATGCATTTGGCATCCCTTAAATAGTGTCTCTGCTTGAGATAATTGTAGAATCCTTGGCTTATAAAAATTTACAGAGATTATATAGAGCTGTTTCATCTTTCTGAGATCACACTTAAGGCATTTCATAGAAAGAGAAAATGTGTCTTCCCCCACTCCGCCCCTATAAAAGTACCATGTCGTTTTTGTTTGATATGATGGTCAGAATATTTTTAGAAAGTGGAAATTAAAGGAAACTGTTAGTAAATTCAGCTGATTTATACTCAGCCCAAAGTCCCATAAAGAATTTGAAAATATAGGCCATAAACTTGCTGTAGACTTTTACAACACTTAAAATTGGTTAAGAATTATTATGTAGAATACATAAAGAATTTTTACAAATCAATTAAAAAATGACTTTATAGAATATGAGAAAAAGATTTAAGCACCTTACAGAAGAGGAAGCACAAATATGAGCATATTAAAAAAAATTTGATTTCATTTGTCATCAGAGAGATGTAAATTAAAATCATAGGGTATATTTCATACCTATTGGCCAAATTCTAAAAATAAGAAGAGTTGTTTAGGAAGTGAATTACCAATATTCTTAGGCCCTTTAGGGTCTTGAGGAAATGTAAATGGGTACAGTCACTGTGGAAAACAGTTGATATCAAGTAAATTTAATAATATAGTAACTTTTGATCCAGCAATTCCATTTCTAGGGAGATATATATATATACACACACACACACACACTCAAGAAAAATGTGTATACATATATACCAGTGAACACATTACAGGAATGCTCATAGCAACATTATTCAAGATATTAAAATATTGGAAACGACCTAGATAACCATTCATTAGTAAAATGAATGAATTCATTCTGGGATATTCACACAGTGGAATACTACAAACCAACAAAAATATAACAGTCACAGCTACTGGCAATAACCTGGATAAATCTGAATGAATAGAGTTCTGTCTTGTGGGCAAGAGGTTGTTGTTGAACCTGTATCTCCTTTGCTGCAGTATAGATGCATTTCCTCTGCTTCTGTTCTCAGTGGTCATAAAGTTACAGAGGATTATCTGAGGACTGATGGTCAACCACTCATAGTCTTTTGCACGGAAGGCTTTATCTTCTGGGTTTTGTCAAGGGTCCTGCTTTTGATCTCTTTTGCCTCTTGGGCTGCCCTGAAAGGTACCTGAAATCATTACTCTTTTGGGGAGATTACTTTTATGTTTCCCCGTGCCATATAGCTGTTGTACATACTGACCAACTTGCTTGTGTCTTTAAGCAAAGCTACCTGGCTGACATTCTAAACTTGTGGAGAATAGCTTTCTGCCATACTTTAATGTACAAGTACTTGGCATGTTCAGGCAAAAAGAATAATTTTTATTATTGAACGGCAGTTGGTTTTTGTGGACTTCAAAGCCTTTTAATACTAGGACTGCATATGTCTTAAGTGGAGGGGCAGCCAGGTCATTTGGATTAAAACTAGCAGCGTTAATTAAGTTCTAATAGCGAAGAAGGATTTTTTTTTTTTTTTTTCTTTTTTTGACTGTACTATGTAACTTGCAAGATCTTAGTTCCCCAACCAGTGATTGAACTCAGGGCCACCGCAGTGAAAGTGTCGTCTTAACCACTGGGCCACCAGGGAATTCTCTTTATTTTGAAGAGAATAATGACTGTCCTTAAACTGAGGAAAATTTCTTTGTAGGACTTCTTAAGCCGGCTACCATTTGCCTGACTTCATTAGCACTGTCAGTATGTTCTGTGTGTGTGTCTGTCCTTATTAGTGTCCAAAGGAGGATAGGAATCAAGCTGCTTGACCAACTTCCCTTTGTGATTTTGGGTGCAGAGCTTGTGTTTTCTATGTGTAAAATGAGAATAATAATAGTACTCATTTCATAGGATTGTTGTGAGGATTAAATTTTAAAAATATATTTGGGGCAGATATAATATCATCAGCAATTGTATTAGGTATCATTGGTTCTACACTGATAATTATATACATAAAATGGTGGCCTTTTCCTGTTTAAGGATGTTAATTGTAGAATATGTGAAAAGGCTTGAAGAAAAATTTAAACTATCTGTAATCCCATAACCCAGAAATAACCATTTATGTCTTTGTGAAAACATAGTGTGTGTGTGTATGTATTATCTTTTTTTGGTATCATGCTATATGTTCCATTTTTAGTCCTTTTAAAATTATTGTTGAACTTTCACTTTAATTAAAATCTTGTGTTTTTTTTTTAAATTTCTCCAAGTCAAAATTTTTTGATTTGGAGAATATTAAATATTAAAGTATTTAAATACTTTAGTATTAAAATGTGAATGTTGAATGATAGGGAACATTTGGTATGAAATGTTCACAATTTTATTGCTTTTTTCCCCCTTGAACATCTAGCTACTGGTCGTATTGGATCTTCCCCATCGTGGGTGCTATTCTCTTAGGTTTTCTGTATCGTTACTACATGGCGGAGAGCAAGTCCTCCTGAGGAGACCTTGTTGAAGTCTGGAAAGCATTTCCACTTGGGAGCAAGAACTAGAGACTTATTTGGAGCCTGCAGCGGTGCCCTCTTCTCGAGTCCTGCCATTTGTATTCTTACCCCTTGGAACCCAGACAGTTGGCCAGACGTCCACCTCAGCTCCACGGCCGTGTCCAAGTCATCTCTCAGAGCCTTACTCTCAAAGCACCTGCTCGTTTTTCCGTATCCTTGCCTTTGTTTCCTCTCTTTACTCTTTTCCAGGAGCGCCTTTATGTTTCAGGACTGTCTTCTGTGATTACAGTCCACATGTCACTGTGGCATTCCCTTTGGTAAAATGGCCTGCTTTCCAGTGCTTCAAACGCACACTAGACATATTTAACAGCTTGTCACGTTCTGGTTTTGAAGCTTTTATTTTTCCCTTTTTCTTTTAAGTAAATGTTCCTATTTTTTAAATTATGACTTAATTTTATTATTTATCATAAGAGGTTTTAATTCATGGCATCAGGTTGCACATCTGTGACTTAAAATGCAACTGCAGAATTATCCTGTTCCTTGTTTGTATTTGTTAAAACTGCCAAGTGTAGCAAGGAGCCCTTGCCACCCTCTAAGGCATCAGATGGTGGTGCTGGGCAGAACGCTGCTTCCCTTTTGTTCATTGGGAGTGGAGAGAAACAGGGAGAGGGAGAGATGAATTAGGGTGACAGTGGATTCACAGTAATCTTTCTTTTGAAAAATATTGAAAAATACTACTTTAAGGGCAAGAGTTCAGAAGAAGCACTAAAACTTTCATCCTTTATTTTGATTTGGCACCAGTTCCTAACCATCTTTTTTCTTCTTTTTAAGTTACCATCTTTTATGGGTAAAATGCAAGTAAGTGTATCTTTAGAGCTTTACAGTTTTATGAAGGATTTTGCTGTTTTTTTTTAATTAATTGGCAATGTTTTATCCCCCATTTTTTAAAAGTAAGAGACTCCAAATTGATAAAAGATACAGTATTTGATCTTCTGTTTGCCCCAGTAAAGTAACTCCCATGGTAAAGCAGCATTTGGAAGCAGGAGAGTGGGACAAGAGTGTTTTCCACTTCATCTGTATTTTACCTCCATGGCTCCAATTTGTGGTTTTGTTGTTTTTCCATTGAGAGGGGGGAAAAAAAAGTGGTAGTTACTTTTTTTTTTCCCTTGGATAACTGTTTCCGTGAGGAGTAGGTTATTATTCAGAATTATATTACTGTTTCTTCTCAGTTCAGGCGTTTCTCTGGCGTATTTGGCTGCTCTCTTCCTCTCTGGAAGCACCTGAGGAGACCGTCCACTGGTAGTTTTCTGCTGACGACTGTGGTGATTCTTCCTCCCTGTCCTTTGAGGGTGACCAGTCTGCTCTGAGCCGTTGTCACGTACAGCAGGGAACCTCGTGGTTCAGGAAGGACCATGGTCACTGCTCAGCGTCTGCTCCCCTCTTCCTGCTTGCCAGAGACTTGACAGGACAGGAAGCTACACAGCAAACCAGGGTCTGCCCATGCAAACTGCTTAAGAAAAAGTTCAGCCCAGGTCTCGTATCCTGTGATTTAGCAGTTGAGCAAATTCAGGATTCATAAAAATAACATTAACCTGGTAATTGTGCACTTGGTTATGACATTATGGAGTAATTTTAGGGGATTTCTGGCCAGCTTTTATATGTCAGGGATGTGGGCTTAACTTTAAAATTTTTATCGTCTTTAGAAAATATTTTGTATGCATTATAAGATGCCAATTTAAGACAATTTACTGAAAGAAAAATCTTTGATGATTATGTAACAGGGGTGGTGTGACTTGATTACTCCTCAATTTGAAGGCAAAGAAGGGTTGCCTTGAATAAGAATTGATATTTAATTGCTGTAATCATTTAAGTCACCTGATGACATGGGCCCACACTGGGGTAGAAATGAAGAACAAAGGAGTATTGAGGAGCTGGAAAAGGGAACATTCAAGCTAAAACTAAGCCAGAAGATAACTTGGATCAATTAAAAATGTGTTGGCAGTCCTCAAAATTGAATGGAAAACATCTGGCTTAGAAGAAATATTAAAGAACAATATTCTTCAGTAAAATTTGTGTTTTTTGATATTTTTTAAGGTGAAGATCACTGCAAAAGGTATGTTTTTCTGTTTCATATTGATTGTCGTTTCCTGTTTACATCTGGACTTGTTTTCATTCAGAGCCAGAGGAAAAGATTTTCAGACTTTGTCTCAGCCAGCCATGAAATCCGTCCAATACCCAGGGCTCTCTTTTGATCTGCTAATGTGATGTCACTTTATGTTATAAAAACCACTTTTGGGTCCACTTATTATTCTGCTGCCTACATAAACAGCCAGGTGAAAGGTAGAGCTTGTGTGAGCGCTTGCAGAGGTTTTTATCTAAACAATAAAGTAATACAGTATATTAGCCAAATCTATCAAAAAGGACTTTTGTTTGAAGACATAGATGGGAATTCTTGAAACAGCCTCGACGTTGATGGGTTGTAAAAAACCCCTCTGCAGAGCCAGTGGAGCCAGTCCCTGTTGTCCCGAGCCTCCTGGGGTGTCTGGAGTGTTCGGTTGTTTATTCCCAAGGAAGACTTAACCGCCGGCGCCCACCATACTGTCAGCATAATGGCTGGAGATCACAGGAGAGGAGATGAGGGGAAATTAGTGCCCCCAAATAAGGATGTTAGTGCCGGGTCCCAAGATTTCCTGCCTCTCTCTCTCAGGAGTTGGTTTTGGTTTCCAAATGACTTACGTTTTGTAAAGACAGGAAAGTGGTGGGGACAAAGTTTACACTGTGTTTAGTTCTCATGTGACCACTTAAGCTGCAACAAAAATCCATTGGAACCTATAATTTGACCCTGTAAAGTTCTTTCAGCAATTGTCATGAATGCACATGTTGTGAAATAAGAACATTGTTGTGTTTACACTCACTCAGTTCCCATGTGGAGCAAAGAAAAATGCTTTTCAGGCCAGATATATCATTACTTACAGAGTATCTCAAGTTTAAAATCTCAAGTGATACCCGTCTGATTAAATTCCATTTTAGAAACACAGAACAGTAATACTGGTTACTTCCTTCCCCAGGAGAAATGGATTCACATGTGTCTTGTGTCAACAGAGACGGTTGTTGTTTTTTCTTTCTTTCTTTCAACCATCTTGTTCTTTTGCCAAATATCATGAAAGTAATGAGTTTAGTCCCATCTGGCGGCTGTGCTCTGAGAGAGCTGGGTTTGTAATTTGTTGGGGGTGATCTCAGAGGGGAGGTTCCAAGAAGCAGAGAGGTATTTTTCAGATGACCTACTCCGCACCTAGCTTCTCACTCATGAACTTGAGGGCCCAGTTGGCACCTGCACCTGATTCTCCCTTTGCTGTTCAGGCAAAGCACGATGATTTCACTTTCTTTCTTTTGATTTTACCCTCCACTCTGAGCAAGTAATATTAACATTCCTTTTGTGTATTCAATAAATGGAGTTTGTTTACCTATTTTATCAGCATATTTTGAACAAAGATCTTTGTCTGCTGGAATGTGCACACAGTGAGTGTTTGTTTAGAACGACACACAATAAAGATACTGTTTTCCATTTCTTGCCCTGACTACAGTTATTTTGTTTGTTTGTTTTAATTTCTTTTTTTAGTCGAAATTTTGGTTCTGTAGTTCTCAGGTGTTCTGGAAGAAAAGAATTGGAGAGCATAAAAGCCTCCTGTATCTGTGCTAATAGTGGGGTTAGTGTAACTGAAGAGAGTTCTGTGGTTCTTCAGGATTCTTGCTGCTGTTGCTCTTCCCTTGATGTGTGTTGCTCATTTGATAATCACGAGAGGCACAAACCAAGACTTTTGCTGTGTTAACAGATATGGCAACGAGGTAGACAGGTTTTTACTGAAACCATCTGATAAAGAGAAACCAGTTCAAGGTAATAGTATTTGTTATCTATAATGTCAGTCTTCAAATGGTTGTTTTTCTTGGAAATAGCTAAACTGTTGGGGGAAATTAAGCATTGAGATCGAAGTTCTAGTGACTTAATAAAACAAGGTAAATAAGCCATTTTTACAATTACGTTTTAAAACACACTGATAGCCTTCTAACAGTACCATGAGACATCATTCTAGGGTGTAGTTATTTCACTATCATATGAATTGAGGATTACTAATAGAAAAGTCCCATTCTTGTTGCTAGTGTTTGAGTCTAATGTTTCATCTTCAGTCCTAATAATTCACTGTTCCTGATGCTGAGTATTTGGCAGGTATTTGACAAATCCTGGTTGATTCCTGAAAACCTGAGATGGAAGATTGTGATTTCAGTTGTGTAAATTTAAGGGACCAAGCACCCACACAGACTGCTAAATGATTGGTAATTGCAGGTAACATAGGTAACCTAACATTAATTAGCTTAATAGATATCTGTATACTCTGCAGGTTTTCCTCCATTTATGAGATGGTTACACCCCAGTAGTGAATATCGTACTGAATATCGCTGGCCCAGGTAAAGATCAAAATTCAAAAGTATTTTTACTGAATGCATATCACTTCCACTGTCATAAAGTAGAGAAACTATAAGTTAAACCACGCTAAGCCTGGAACTGCATTTTCAGGGCCAGTCAGCTTAATCACAAACGTAACATTTTAGAAAACAATTCTTATATGAAGCATTCAGGAGAGACTAGGGTTGGATTTCAGGCAAAACGTGAGGACACAGTTGTAACACTCATGTATGTGCCACCTATCTGCCGTGCAGCATCTTAGACGACTTCCACACATTTCTGATTCTGCAGGGTCTTTACATGGAAATCGAGGATATCTAAATTTTACCAGTGACTTGAGGCCACACAACTGAGAGGTGAGCTGGATTTTAAACCCAAATCTAGCCCCACAGCTCTCAATCTCTAGTGTTGGTTGTTCCCATATGAAAACTAAGCTCTAGAGTCTTCCCTGTTGGTTCAGTGGTTCAGACTCTGCTTGCACTTTCCCCTGCAAGGGGGCACAAGTTCAGTCCCAGGTGAGGGAACTTAAGATTCCACAGGCCATGCATCATGGCCAAAAAGACCCCAAAACTGAGCTCTAGCTGTACCGAAATAATATGCCTGGTATTCTACTACTGATTATCACATATATATATATATATAGATATTTCTGTGTATGGTCAATAAAATAGAATCATGAATAATACAATCATTTTTCTTAATCAGTAGATACCAGAAAGTAGGTACTATCTTAGGAGTCCACCCCCGAAGTCTTCATTGTTGAAGAGAATCCTGTTGGTTCAGTGTGAAAAATTTAAAATGACCCTCACTCCCTTCCTTGCGAAACAGTTTCTTGATGCTAGTTAATGAGAATTTAGATTTGAACTGTATTATTAGAGTCAACTTTGGAGAAAAGGTAGTCTGTAAAACAGTTAAAGACTATTGAAATCCTTAGGCAGCAGAGATGAGAAGTTCTTACATAACTTCTTCCATCCTATAACCCAGTCTAGGGTTCTGGATGAGATTTAACTTGGACATATACTTATGTGTAAACTTACAATTATTAATGATGAGTGATTGTTAATACGTTGGCTTGACCTTTGCCTCTTCTGAAACTATAAACCATGAGGAAATCCGAAAAATGAAAGTCTTCCACTTCATGCTGTGAAGCACACAAGACTGGGAAACTCTCATTTCTGGCTTTTTTTCTTATATCATTGCAAAAGATGATTCAAGGTCATTGGAGGAAGCACAACATAATGCAAAAACAAACACTGTTTGTTCCAAGTGTGACAAGTGGCATTTTTGATTCATCAGTGCCAGTCTCAGAGCAGTTTCCTATTGTTTGCTCCTGGTCCTGAGCTCTGTGCCTGAGACATCAATGTAATGTTAACTTCAGAACCACAGGGACCTGGTAAGAGAAAAATTTAAGAACCCAGGAGCCTGAATTTCATTTCTTCTTCGAGAAGCTTACTTTGGGGATCTTTATTCCCTCCCCCCCAGTTTCCTCATTTAAGTTTTTCAGGAAGGAAGGTGGCATTACCTTACAGAACAATAGATGTCCACAATAAAAAGAAAGCCTCTCACACACCTGTCCACTCTGATTTAATTATCCAAGAAATCTAATCAAGAGCAGTCCAGGAAAATGAGTTTTCCAAGACTCCCAATCTGACACACACACACTGCCCCCACCCCGATTTTTTTTCCTTGAATCTTTTTTTTTTTAAAGCTTTTTAGTTTTTAGACTTTTTCTACACTTCATTCTGCTCCATCTGGCCCCCTTAAACTAATGTTTTACTAATAAGTGACAAGGTTACACCTCAGCTACGCGTCCCTTCATTTTTACGTATTATGGTCCAAAAATATACCCACTAGCCTGTCTTAGAAAACATTTGGAAGAAATAAAGCTGATTTGTTTCTAAGCTGGGCCATCCATGTGAACTAGTGCAGTCCTGTTGGAACATCTTGATTGACCTTGCTCGCCTAAATTCTACCTGTGGACCTTTTGTGTTTGAGTCAGTACGTTTGGTTTTTGTCTCAAGCTAGTTCAAACTTGGTTTCTAAAACGTATCTTGAATACAGTGGCCCCTGCAGCTTACCTGACCTTAAAATGCCTGCCTCGGTAGCATCTTTGCAAAGGTTCAGCCTCTCCAAGTATACCTAGCTCCTGTAGGGCAGAGACTCATTTTCTTATTCTGTGCCAAGTCTTAAGTATCTTTGCAAAGAAGAACTATTCATTACTTTAAAAAGATACACATTCAAAAAATATATGCAAGTTTATTTTTGTCATAGAATAAGATACATAAATAAATGTATTTAAGATAACAGTTGCAAAGGGAACTTCACTTGTTATGAATCAGTTATGAATGAGCATCTGATGGGACCTAGGGGTAAGGAGCACAACTGAACCTCATGTGTGCTAGAACCAGTAGGAATCAAGGTTTTGGTTTCCAGTCCAAACCTGTGAGGAAGACTAACTCTTAGAAGTGAGAATGTAATTAGCCAGATAGTATCAGAGTGTCCATTTCTGGTGCCATCAAAGACAATGGGACACATTCCTCAGGTTTGAATGGGAGAAAGATCTGGGGGAAGCAGATAGCCAAGGCAGGTACTGTTATATGCTTTGTGTATTTTGTCTGAGTGCCTTCATTAATAGACTGTATGCCCCCTGAAGCATCTTCTGCATCCTTCAAGTTGTTCTGCTTTATACTGGGCCATAGGAAGGACTAAGTAGATTCCGTATGGTTTATCATGCTGTGTCTAAATGAGCAACCTATCCAAATTTGTTGCAGAAGTATCTAGGACTCCTAAGTAGAATTTTGAGATGAATTCTAATTCTTCCCACATCACTAACAACCAAGAATCCCATTCACTCCTGCATCCCTACAAATCGATTCTGTCTTCTCTGTAAATGAATTCAGCTGCCAGCATTTGTTGGTTTCATAGATATATTTTAACTGAACTTTATTTTTTAGAGCAGTTTTAAATTTAGAAAAATTGCAAAGATAATACAAAGAGTTGACATAAATGGCAACCCACTCCAGTACTCTTGCCTGGAAAATCCCATGGATGGAGGAGCCTGGTGGGCTGCAGTCCATGGGGTCTCTCAGAGTCGGACACGACTGAGCAACTTCACTCACTTTTCACTTTCATGCATTGGAGAAGGAAATGGCACCCCACTCCAGCGTTCCTGCCTGGAGAATCCCAGGGACGGGGGAGCCTGGTGGGCTGCGTCTATGGGGTCACACAGTCAGACACGACTGAAGCAACTTAGCAGCAGCACCTGGTTTCCCCTATTACTAGCATCTTAAGCATTAATATGGTACATTGGTTACAGTTAATGAACCACTATCAATACATTATTATCAAAGTCTGCAATTTATTCATACTTCCTATTTTTACATAATTTTTTTTTTCTGTTCCACTGTTAAATTTAGTCATCATTTCTTTGCCTCTGCTTGACTGTGACAATTTCTCAGAGTTTTGTTTTGATGACCTTTAGAGTTTTGAGGAGTGTTGACCAGGTACACTGAAGGATGCCCTGAATTGGAACTTGATGTTTTTCTTATGATTAGACTGGGGTTATAGGTCTGGTTGGGGCCCAGGGAAGCTCTAGATGTAATTTGTTATTATTGTGTCATGTCAAGGGTATATACTATCAGTAAGACGTATGATTGACGAGGTTGTCCTTGATCACCAGGTCAGCCTTGATTACCTATATAAGTCCTGCCTGCCATCATGGGATCTGTAAAGAGGTAAGATTTGTCCTAAGAGTATACTGAAGCATTATGTTCTGTGCTCAACATCACTGGTAACAGATACCATCCCAGTAACGTCAAAAAATGTTAATGACTCAGTGCCCAAATGGGCAATTCCAAGAGGAAGGATCATTGACATTCAGAGCAGAGGGAGAGAGGGCAGAAGGCCGCTGTGTTTATTTTGCCACGGTCAATTTAATCTCTCCTCCCAGAGAGTTACTTACCTCTAACCTTGAATCTCTTTAACATTAGATTCAGCCACAGATCTCCCCTGTTTATGACCCTTGCTACCACTGATCAGTATAAAGCATGTATATACATGAGTGGAGGCAGGCATTTTTCCGCTTTCATTCTGTGGCCTGCTGTAGGGAGCACTGGCATGGGCTTCTCAACATCAATCACACCCGAGCTGATAAGTCTAGGACAGTTGGGCCTGTCTTCTGTCCCGCATGGTTCTACATATGACCCAGTTTTCACCAGTAGGATGAAACTTGTGGAAGAAATTTTCTCTCCAAAGACAAGGGTCACAGAAAGAACTGCTATGGCTGTTTTGCACCATCTTGAGAAGAGAGCAACACACTAGGATGGCTGAGTGGAGGAGAGAACAGGAGACTGTTGCCAGCTGCTGGCACAGTGAACAGGAGACTGTTGCCAGCTGCCTGCGCACCCTGCAGCAAGACTTCCATTTAGGCAGAGATTGTAAATTTTCTTATTGTTTAAGCCATTTGAGTCGGGGTTTCTATTACTTGCAGCTGGAAGCATCCTCACTGATAAACTATCCCTAAGAGGAATGACTCATGGGGAAACAGTCCTCCCAGCTTCTGATTAACTCTGGCCTCCAGAGATAATTATCTGGGCCATCAGATACACAAAAAGTATTCAGGTCATAAGACTAAAAGGAGCGTGGTTACATTTAAGGAGAGGGTGAAGACAGTGGCTGGGAGGGCGCCTCAGAGGGGCTTCTGGAGTCTTGGTAATTTCTTGATCTGGGCGGTGGTTTGGTGAGTGTGTTTACTTTGGGATAAATTCATTGGACTGTAGACTTATGGTTTGTGTACTTTTCTGCATGGAGGTTATACTTCAATTTTTAAAAGAAAGTTTTAGTAAACTTTTAGTAGAGATATTACCTTGTAACCAGACCTCCACACAAACTGTTTATATCTTGAGTGGAAGGATATGAATGCCATATTGTGGTCATTTTATTAGGCAGCCAAACTCAGCTACAGTGATGTGCTTTCTTTGATAGGCTTCCAGAATCTCATTGTGAAGACCCCCTGTCACTAGTGTGTGGCCAGCCTTCTCTAATCTCAGCCAGAATGCTTTCCCGTAGGGTTCAGATGGGAGGGCGTCACATCCTTACAGATGAAGTACTTCATCGTTTTTAGAGTTCAGTCACAATGACAATTAAAAACCAAAATGAAAGCTAACAGGCTGGCACCTGTCCACATAAGGCTTGGTCTTTCTCAGAGAGGCATTCTAGTTACAGGAGGGTCCACTCCAGAGAAACCACAGAGTTTGAAGACTGCAGCCAGCAACCTCATGCAGCCTAGGTTGAGACCTCTGGTTCATGGAGGAAGGGATGGAAGATGTTGAGTTAGTTGTTTGTGGAAGAAGAATATATAGGCTTCGGGGACCAAATTATCTAGAAAAAGACTTGGCACCACTGGAGAAAAACCAGGTAAGAAAAGTTACCATAGGGACTTCCCTGGCAGTCCAGTGGTTAAGACTTTGCCTTCCGACGCAGGGGGTGCAGCTCCCTGGTGAAGGAGCTAAGATCGAACATGCCTCTCAACCAAAAAAAAAAGACATAATAAATGGAAACCATATTGTTAAAAGTTCAATGAAGACTTTAAAAATGGTTCACATTTAAAAAAAAAAATTTTTTTAAGATAAAAGTTACCGTAAATCGTAGGTTGGAGAATGGAACTGGATCTGGGGTAGCAAGTTGCTGGTAATATAAATCCTCACGAGGAGGTGGATTTGGAGAGTGATTACATCATGATACTAAATGGGGAATCTGGTTGGTGGTCAGACCCATGAATTCAAATTCCTTAGCTCCTTATAGCCCTGTCCTGATTGAGGAGTTACGCTGACCTGCAGAACTGGAAGCTCCTCAGAATGTGGAGACGTCTTAATTTCTGTCCCACCTAACTCATCAAGGTGCTTATACATCCAGTATATCCTCACTGAGCCTTGTGAGGTAGGTAATTTAGATATGATCATAAAAGAGACAGTGACTAAGAGAACAGACCTTAGAGTCTAAGACCTGTATTTGAATCCTGTCTCTGTCTTACCAGTGGAACTGTGTTGTGAAGTGTACTCAAGCTGAGTGGTCAGTTGTTCTTACCACCATATGGCAACCTATGGAGACATTTTTGATCGTCGCAACTAGAGGAGCATCCCACGAACACTGTTACACATCCCGCGGCACACAGGACAGCTCCCTACTGTAAAGGACTGTGCAGCCCGAAATGGCAGCAGTGCTGCTGCTGGGAAACCCCTGGCTCTAATCTGACTTTTAGTCTCTTCATCCATACAGTGGGGATACTGACAGTACCTAGTTGGATTGTTACGAAGAGTAGATGAAATAATGGTTGATGTTGGACTGTCTTTCATTCTCTATGCCATTCTCAGAGCCGCCCTCTTTGGAACAGGCATCTCTCCAGAGTTAGATTTCCATGGGCTGAACGCTGACTGTCCATAGTTCCCATTTGGTTTCATGATGTTTGTCCCTGGCAGGCGTTTTGCATGGTGTGTCTCTCTGCCCCATGCCACAGTTGATTGGATCAGGGCAGAGGCCAGATGCAAACTAAAGCAGTAAGAGTTCTTTCTCCAAGGAACTCTGTAATCTGTACTGAGAGATGTCGCGGCTCTGTCTGGCTGGTGTCTTGAATCAGTTCAGTTTAGTTCAGTTGCTCAGTCGTGTCCAACTCTGTGACTCCATGGACTGTAGCACGCCAGGCCTCCCTGTCCATCACCAACTCCTGGAGTTTACCCAAATTCATGTCCATTGAGTCGGTGATGCCATCCAGCCATCTCATCCTCTGTGTCCCCTTCTCCCGCCTTCAGTCTTTCCCACCTTCCAATGAATATTCAGGACTGATTTCCATTAGGATTGACTGGTTGGATCTCCTTGCAGTCCAAGAGACTCCCAAGAGTCTTCTCTAACAACACAGTTCAAAAGCATCAATTCTTTGGCGCTCAGCTTTCTTTATAGTCCAACTCTCACGTCCATGCATGACCACTGGAAAAACCATAGCTTTGACTAGACGGAACTTTGTTGGCCAAGTAATGTCTCTGCTTTTTAATATGCTGTCTAGGTTGGTTATAACTTTTCTTTCAAGGAGCAAACGTCTTTTAATTTTATGACTGCAGTGATTTTGGAGCCCCCCAAAATAAAGTCTCTTACTGTATGGAGAAGTTATAAACCTGGCAGCTGTGGGTGGTCATTTGCTCACATGTGAGTGGAGTGCAAAAACAACCAGTTTACAGCAAAGGAGAAGAATGCAACAGTTCCAGAGAGAAGAGCTGCAATGAGAGACAGCTTCTGTTCTCTGTTCTCTCTGCACCTTGCTCGGAGGTGATGGAGGCCATTTCTGCAACCATGTCATGCTTCTTGCCTGAGCTGGCTTCAGTTACGTTTGTTGTGCTCCTGGGACATATTACCAATGACATATGTAAAAACATTTAGCGTGGTGCCTGGGAATAGTCCTAAGTAAGTGTCAATTATTATCATTGTTCCCATTTTAGAGATGAGGACGTCAAGGCAGAGAGATTAAGGAATTGGTCTTATGTCACTCGGCTCTTTAGGGGTAACCCGATCTAGAATCCAGGTGTCCTGACCCCTCGACGTGGGTTCTGTTCCATCTGTCCTTTGAATTGTGAAATAAAACTTTAAGAATAGTGCATGAGTAAGTAAGTACCTATGTACAGTTAAAAATAATTCACAGTGAACCCTGGTGTATCCATCACCCAGGACAAGAACTCGAAAATTGGCTGCCACTCAGAGGACCTTCCCGTGTCCCTCCCTGACACGTCTCCTACTCTCCCTGCCAGAGGTAACCAATATCCTGTTTTTTGGTTGAAATAATTTTTAATAGTTTTTCCACCCGCATTTGCATCCCTAAACCACATGATTTCACTTTCTTTGCTTTGGAACTTTATATAAAGGAAACTGTACTACACATATTCTCTGTGACTTGTTTCTTTCAACACCATGTCCGTAAGGTGCATCCATGCTGTGATGTGTGGCTGTAGTTCGTTTATTTTCTTTGATGTATAGTCCACGATGTGTTTATGCAAGGCACTGTGAATGGGCACTGGATTGTTTCTGATTTGGGGCCAACAGCATGACTGGAAGCATCCTTGTTTGTATACTGGTGCACATGTGCAAGGCTGTCTCGTGGGTGTGTAAGCAGGAGACAGCCTGCTGTGTGTGACTTGCTTTGCTCCACGTCCTTGTCAGTTTGGGTTCTCTTTCATGCAGATGCCTGTACCTGGGGCCACAGGACAAGGAAATTACTGTGTGGTGCTGTGGGATGCACAGATTTAAAACACAGAATCCTGGAACTTCCCAGACGTCCCGTCATTAAGACTCCAAGCTTCCAGTGCAGGAGGCGTGGGTTTGATCCCTTGTGGGGAAACTACATTCCCATGTGCAGGCAAAAAAAAAAAAAGAATAAAACAATCCTTCCTCAAAAAGTTACACATAGAATTACCAAGGCAATGGCAACCCACTCCAGTACTCTTGCCTGGAAAATCCCATGGACGGAGGAGCCTGGTAGGCTGCAGTCCATGGGGTCACACACAGTCGGACACGACTGAGCAACTTCACTTTCACTTTTCACTTTCATGCATTGGAGAAGGAAATGGGAACCCACTCCAGTGTTCTTGCCTGGAGAATCCCAGGGACGGGGGAGCCTGGTGGGCTGCCGTCTCTGGGGTCGCACAGAGTTGGACACGACTGAAGCGATTTAGCAGCAGCAGCAGCAATTCCACATCTAGGTATATACCCAAGAGAACTGAAAACGCGTTCACACAAAACTTGGGCATGAATTTTTGTAGCAGCATTATTCATAAGAGCCAAAATGTGGAAATAGGCCAGGTGTCCATCAACTGATCAGTGAGATGTGGTCTGTACCTACGTGGGATATTATTCAGCGTAAAAAGGAATGAAACGCTGATAATACTTCAACTTTGTGGTAAGTGAAGAAAGTCCAGACACAGAAAGTCACATATCATTCTGCTTATAGGAAATGTCCAGAATAGGCAAAATCACAGAAGCAGATTACTGATTGCCAGGAGCAAGGGGGCAGGGAAAACGGAGAGTGACTTTGATGGGTACAGGGTTCTTTTTTGAGGTGATGAATATGTTCTGGTGTTGGTTTTCCTGGTGGCTCAGATGGTAAAGAATCTGCCTGCAATGCAGGAAAACCAGGGTTCGATCCCTGGTTCAGGAAGATCCCATGGAGAAGGAAATGGCAACCCCTTCAGTATTCTTGCCTTGAGAATCCCATGGACAAAGG
The DNA here is from genome assembly GCF_000754665.1 of Bison bison bison. Classification (NCBI taxonomy): domain Eukaryota; kingdom Metazoa; phylum Chordata; class Mammalia; order Artiodactyla; family Bovidae; genus Bison; species Bison bison. The sequence continues at coordinate 5,440,588 of NW_011494869.1, read as the reverse complement.
AGCTTGGGAGGCTACAGTCATGGAGTTGCAAAGAGCTGGACACTGCTGAGCGACTAACAGTTTACACTTGACACTATATGTTCTGGAGTTAGCGGTGATAGTCTGACCAATTTGTGAATATACTGAAAAAACCACTGAATTGTATGCCTTAGGGGGAATTTAATGGTATGTGAATTATACACACACACATATGTATATATGTTTGGGGGTATTTTATTATTCAGCAGTAGATAAACAGACTTTCAACTAAACAGAAAAGTTTCAAATGTTGCTTAATTAGAGGTATAAATTAAAATAAATTTTTTCTGCTATACTGCCATTTCCCTCAACTTATGATAACCTGTGATTAATTTGTGATGGAATTCTATGTGAGGAGTCCTTCACTGGGGTTCCTTTTTATTCCTATGTGACATTTAGGCTGCAAACCTTAAAATAGGTGTGTTTCTAACCTTCTGTTAAACCTTCTGAGGTACTAGTCTTAGCTGGATGTTCCCCTTCTTTGATAAACTCCTGCTGTTGAACCTCAGACAATGGTCATGGGAGTGGAAGCTTTTTTTTTTTTAAACAACTTTATTTTCCTATTTATTTTTGGCTGTGATGGGTCTTCATTGCTGAGGCCAGCTCCTCTGTAGGAGTGTCATACAGGCTTATCATTGCTGTGGCTTCTCTTGTCGAACTTGGGCTCTGGGGCACGTGGGCTCAATAGTTCTGTGGCCCATGGGCTTAGTTGTCCTGAGGCATGTGGAATCTTCTCTGACCAGAGATCAAACCCATGTCCCTCGTGTTGGCAAGCAGATTCCTATCCACTGGACCATCAGGCAAATCCTAAGGGGAAGCATTTTTGTTTTACTTACTGGGATCACCAACTTTCCTAATTCTCTTTAACTTTTCTTTACTTATCAGAGATTTATTTAGTGTTTCCCTCAGGCCCTCCACCATTCTTTGATTCCCACACTTTCTATAGCACACTAAGTATTACAAGCATGTTCCGTTTAATCAGTGGTATGGGAATTAGATCTGAACAGAAATGTCAATACAAACACAGTTTCCTTATTGTTCATTAATTTATTCAAAACACATGTATTGAATACCTAGGACATGCCAGATGTTCCTTAGCACATTGTTGGCAAAATGGTGGTCAAAGAGTTAGATATGAACCTTGTTTTGGTCAGAACCACCGTTGGGTAGCCAATGCACATTCAGGTGGGGTCACCAAGGAGAGTTTAATGCAGGGACAGTTTGTAGAAGTGCGGGCAGGGCTAAGAGATACCTGGTGAAGGAATGGTGGCGAGGCACCTTGGGGTGGCGACAGCTGGCAGCCAATGCCACCTGTGCCTGGGAAGACGACAGGGTTAGGAGGATCCAGCAAGACCTGAGGGAAGAGGCTGGACGGTGGCCCTGCAGAGGCAAATGGGGAACTGCCTAGGAGCCCCTGTTGTCACAAACTTTAGGTTTTGAGTGGGGAGACAAAGAGAAAAAACAATTACGAACGTGGTCAACAAACAGGATGACATGAAGGAGGGCATCCTGGGGTATGGGTGGCTGTCTGGGAAGGTCTTTCCAGGTAGGAGACACTGTTGAGCTGGGACCTGAAGGGTCGAGCCCCAAGGTGACAAAGGCACTGCTGGCCGAGATGGGGAAGCTCAGAGGAGAGTCAGGTTTAGGGGAGGAAAGTCAGAAACCTTGGCACAGGGACGTATTAAAGATAGAACCTATACAAACGCAGAAGAATAACAAATCAAGGCCAAGCAAAAGTCCGTGGGGTTCACAGAGAGGCAAAGGAGGAGAGGCGATGGCTGAGGGCTGACACCCAGCGCCCGCCTCAGAAGCCAGGACGTGTGTGGACTGCACCCTCCCTGGAGGTTACACCAAGTGCTGGCACAGCACTCTGGCTCCCAGCCCACCCGCCTGCTTGTGGGGCTCCTTCCAGTGTTTATTGGGCCTTCTGCCATGTCTGAGGTCCTCCCCTTACAAAGGCAAGAAGGGCCAGGGGAAGGGAGTGTCCCTTCTGAACACCAGATGGGACACATAGCCTTAAATAGGCAGTGGCCACAGGGAGAAAAGTGGGCTTGCTAACTCTGAAGGGTCCCAAGTTTGCTTAGAAATAGGCACCCAGGCCCCGATGAGTACCATGATGCCCAGAGCACCTGGAGGAAACAGCAGGCCTGACATCATGGCTGGAGCCAAAGCAAGGCATCAGAAGAGAACTGAGTCTGAACCGGCACCTTTTCCCTCACCTGCTGGGTCTCGTGGCAGCAGCCAGAGCCCACCTTCAGGTGCTTCTAGCCCACACAATTTGGCACATCTCTATATTTTCTTCCATCACGGTCTCTGCCTTCTGGCTCTCTGCCCAACCAGTTGCCCACAGACTGGAAAACAAAGGCTCGAAGCCTTCCCTGGAGACCTGGGCTTAAGGGATGGGCCTTGGGCAGGCTGGGCGGATGCTCTGTTGATTTTTTTTTCCCAAGTGCAGAGAATGTGACAGCCAATTCCTGTTGGAAATCGCTTTTGTTTTCTTTGGAGCACAAAGCACTTTTCCTTTCTCGTGATTGTCTCAGTTCAGGTCATGTTTAGGATGATGATTTGCTAACCTAATTGCCTGCCTTCCAGATCCAGAGTTCTTAACCTTTTAGGGTAGGGACCCTATTGGAACTCTGATAAGAACTATGGACCCTGTCCCCCAAATGTACATACACACAGATACCCCCAGTTTCACATTTAATATCAGTCCTAGGAGGTTAAAATCCTCTGGATGAAGAAGAGTGTGTTCTTCCTACCCCACACCCCCGCTCCCACCCCAAGGTTTTTTTTTCCATCTGGATCTTAAAATCCCCCAGCACTTCTTGCCTGGCTCTTGCCTGAATTAATCACCCCTGCTGAGGAGCAGGGACAGTGGCTGGATTCGGGCTGCCTCTGGTTTCAAGACTCCAGGTCTGTGGTGCTTTTTCAGGCAGCAGGATATTCCAGTGAGGGTTGTAAAATCTCTGTCTCATCCATGCCTGGTTATTATGGAGGAGCTGGGCAGCCAGAGTCTCGGAGATTCTAGAAGAGGTAACACAGCTTTGGGTGAGACTAGGGAGACAGGCGTTGTCTGGTTTTGTTAAATTCCAGAAGCAAGTCATTTTGCCAAAAATGCCAAAAATAAAAGGGCTGTCTAGACACACACTAGAAGCTCTCCTATGAAGAGAGGCCTTCCTGAAGATCATTGATTTATACTTAAATGGCAAGACTAGAGGCTTCATTTATTTATTTTTTTGGCCACACCGTGCAACTTGTGGGATCTTAGTTCCCTGACCAGGGATTGAACCCCAGGCCATCGACAGTGAGAGCTGATAATCTCTGGACCGCCAGGGAATTCCCTGGGTTCATTTATTTAACAGGCATGGTTTGCGTCCCTGGGGTGCACTGTGAATTAGACAGACAACGAACCAGAGAGTTTTAAAGGTAGCGACAAGGGCAAGGATGAAAATAAAATAGGGTGAAGTAGTAGATGTGAACTGAGAAGGTGCATTGGAGCCAAAACCTACATATTGCAAAAGCAGCTTCCATCTGGAGGAGAAGAGCTCCAGGTGGAGTGAGCAGCTGCTGAAAAGGCCCTGAGGCTGAAACAAATGGGGCTGCTTAAGGAAAAGGGAAAACACCTGTGGCTGGTGCAGCTTCCGGGAGAAGGAAGGTCCAGCTTCCGGGAGAGAGGAGGCCGGGACGGGGACAGGAGTGGTAGGCAACGGGTGGGCCGCGTTGGGGTTTGCAGGAAAGACGATGGAGGGGGCAGAGCAGGCGTCTGTAACTGGATTTGCAGATTTGCATTTTGAGATTTGGCCTCCGCGGAAGAAGTGTCTTCGGGGAGGGCAAGAGTGGAAGACGGACCGAAGCGAGGCTGACTAGTGGCCCAGGTGAGTGGGAGATGCGAGCCCTGACCTCCTGGTGGCCATAGATGGCAAGACAGGCATTTTCCAATGGACGCACATGGTTCATATCATGTCATACACGCCAGCTCCAGGCGGGTGAGGCTCTGTGGGAACCTTTTATTACTGCGCAGAAGGACCAAAGTGAAGGTGCTCCTGCCAGTCTAAGGTTTCCTGTTAGTGCCCTTCCAGGAAAAACGTGAACAGAGAAACGAATCTTCTTTTAGAGAAAGTTGCTTGGCTGTTCTTGTCTCTGCAGAACGTTAATCACCTTGGCAGGCAGAAGGAGGGGGAGGAGAGCTAGTATGTATTAGGTACCAACTGCATACCTTGATTTCATCTAATCCCACAGTAACCCTACAAGGCTCGTAGTTTTTTGTTTTGTTTTGCTTTGGTGTTTCTTTTCTTTTTTTTTTTTTTTTTGAGATAAGAACGAGTTCAGAGAGGTTAGGTAAATTGCCCAAGGCCACAAAGATAGCAAGTGATAGACTGGGACCCTAACCCAGGCCAGCGTGGTTCCAAAGCTTTCCACACCATCCCAGGTGAGCACATTGAGGAGGACTTAGTAACCTCAAAACTCACAGGGTTTTAGCTACTCCTTGGATGAAAACTGGCCTCTGTTGGGGAGTCCCCTGACTGTTCCAGAACATGGGGTGTGCTGAGCGCGGTGATGTCCAAGACTTGCATTTAGAGATGTTCCCTAATGTTTAGAAGATTTAATGATGCCAGAGAATCTAAGGGAGAAAGAAGGATTTGAGTCTTCATGTAAACAGGCTCATTAACTAGCAACAACTCAGTTAGGGTGAACTCAATTAGGGCTGACTGGAAGGTAGAATTTATGCCACCTGGCTTGACTCTTGAAATGAGAGACTGATGGTGGCTACGAGTTTATCATGGAGGAGTAACTCAGGGACAGAGACTCTACTGAGAAATTCTGTGTTTTAAATCCTTCCCCTGCTGCTCTGCAGCCAGGTGCATGGCAGGAGGACTCTGGAAGGTTCTTGAGGACTCCAGTGTTTCCAGCAGGACCTCTGGCCCGGGGTCCTTGGAGCCTCAGGACTCTGTGTATCGTGAGGACTCCTTTTGTCCTTGCAGAACAACCCAGAAGGGAGTGGGCCTCGCAGGGTCCACCTTGTCTGACTGCCTGGGATTGTCTCAGAAAAAGACTGGGGCAACATTCCCAACAACTGGACACAGGAAAAGCAGCCCATCACACCCAGGGTTACACCCAGGCTTACAAAGAGAAACATGACATGTGTTCCTGTCTGTGGTGTTTCAGGCTCTCTGGTGGGTGTGCACACCTGTGACTAGACCAAGCTCCATGAAGGGAGGGCTGTGTCTTCTTCTCTTTATTGTTTTTGCTGTGCTTGAATGAATGAACAGAGGCTGACAGACACTGTCTTCATCCTCTAGGATTTGACATTTCAGCTGGAATTATAAGCCCACAGGGAAAACAGAGGCTTCCCTGGTGGCTCATTGGTAAAGAAACCACCTGCCATGCAGGACATACGGGTTCAATCCCCAGGTCAGGAAGATTCCCCAGAAAAGGAAATGGCTACCCACTCTAGTGTTCTTGCCAAAAGAATCCCATGGACAGAGGAGCCTGGCAAGCTATAGTCTGTTGGGTCGTAAAAGAAGAGTCTGACATAACTTAGCGACTGAAAAACAAACAAGAGAAAACTGAGGCATTAAGGGCAGTATGTTTTGAAATCAGATCTAGCTTCCAGCAAAGATCATAAAGTCTTGGTTTCCTCATCTGCAGAAAGAGGTGATGAGACACATCGTAGAAAATGGCTGTAAGTATTGACTGAAGTCTTGCATTTATGTGCTGAAGTCTTGCATTTATAACATTTTTGCCACGACCCCTACACCTTCCATGGTACTTCTGTTTCAGTAGGAACTTTCAGATCTTTTTGCTGTGATTCACATCACAACCCTATAATGTGTGTGTATGCTGCTGCTGCTAAGTCGCTTCCGTCGTGTCCGACTCTGTGACCCCAGAGACGGCAGCCCACCAGGCTTCCCCGTCCCTGGGATTCTCCAGGCAAGAACACTGGAGTGGGTTGCCATTTCCTTCTCCAATGCATGAAAGTGAAAAGTGAAAGTGTGTATATATACCTTTAAATATAAATAAAATGTAAATTTTATGAATTAATACCCTTTACTATGTGTGATGGATTCTGATAGTTTCTACACTGTTAAATTTTATGGGGAAAAAATAATGCTAAAGGGGCACAGGAGAACTTTGGGGTGATGGACATGTCCTATATTTTGATTAGGGTGGTGGTGGTGTGGGTGTCTTTGTCAAAAATCATTGAACTCTACATTAAGATAGGTGCATTTTCAGTTCAGTTCAGTTGTTCAGTTGTGTCCGACTCTTTGCGACCCCATGAATCACAGCACACCAGGCCTCCCTGTCCATCACCAACTCCCGGAGTTCACTCAGACCCACGTCCATCGAGTCAGTGATGCCATCCAGCCATCTCATCCTCTGTCATCCCCTTCTCCTCCTGCCCCCAATCCCTCCCAGCATCAGAGTCTTTTCCAAGGAGTCAACTCTTCGCATGAGGTGGCCAAAGTACTGGAGTTTCGGCTTTAGCATCATTCCTTCCAAAGAAATCCTAGGACCGATCTCCTGTAGAATGGACTGGTTGGATCTCCTTGAAGTCCAAGGGACTCTCCAGAGTCTTCTCCAACACCACAGTTCAAAAGCATCAATTCTTCAGCACTCAGCTTTCTTTACAGTCCAACTCTCATATCCATACATGACCACTGGAAAAACCATAGCCTTTACTAGATGGACCTTTGTTGGCAAAGTAATGTCTCTGCTTTTGAATATGCTATCTAGGTTGATCATAACTTTCCTTCCAAAGAGGAAGCATCTTTTAATTTTATGGCTGCAGTCACCATCTGCAGTGATTTTGGAGCCCCAAAAAATAAAGTCTGACACTGTTTGCCCATCTATTTGCCATGAAGTGATGGGACCAGATGCCATGATCTTAGTTCTGAATGTTGAGCTTTAAGCCAACTTTTTCACTCTCCTCTTTCACTTTCATCAAGAGGCTTTTTAGTTCCTCTTCACTTTCTGCCATAAGGGTGGTGTCATCTGCATATCTGAGGTTATTGCTATTTCTCCCGGCAATCTTGATTCCAGCTTGTGCTTCTTCCAGCCCAGCGTTTCTCATGATGTACTCTGCATAGAAGTTAAATAAGCAGGGTGACAATATATAGCCTTAACATACTCCTTTTCAGTGCATTTTAGTGCTTGTCAATTATATCTCAATAGATTGGCAACCCTCCAAGTTCCTTTTTTATTGAGACAATTCACATTCCATAAAATTCATCCTTTTAAAGTGTACAAATCAGTGATTTTTAGCATATTCACAGAGCAACCATCACCATTAGCCAGAACATTTTCGTCACCGTGAAAAGTAACCCTGTACCCACTGATGGTCGCTTCGCATTCCCCCAAGTCTAGCTTCTGGCAACCATTAATCTACTTTCTGTCTCTCTGGACTTGCTGGTTCCAGACCTGCGTGGCCAGGATCAGAGTCTTTGAAGCTGGGCCGGTTACTGGGCCCCCTGGGGAAGGGGCACACTCACCCCCCAGAACTGAGATTTCTCTTTTTGTTCAAGGTTTTGGGTGACTTCCAAGGGCATCAGTGACACCTGTAGGTGACTCACCCTTTGCCTCTACTTCTTTCTTTAAAAATATTTTTATTTATTTGGCTGCACCGAGTCTAAGTTGTGGCACATGGGATCTTTCGCTGTGGCTCCCCAGGCCTACCCAGTCCTCTGGAAATGCCCCCTCCTCTCCTGTGGAAGATGAAGAACAAGGATGCACCCAAGCAGGGGGTAGGGAAGGGATTCTCCAAGGTCAGTGTGGGAAACCCATCACAGAAACGCAGAAAAAGATGCATGTTCAGGCACAAGTCCAGCAAGACAGCGTCTGGAAGTGGATCTGAAATGGGGCTGTTATTGGCTGCCTGGAGGAGGAGAGGGAGCACCTGGAGGTGACTCATACCCCCATGTCCCTGCCTCCTTCCTGCCCTGACACCGCATCTTGAAGTGCTCTGAGTCCCTTCACTCCTACTGCCTGGGAAAGGTGTGGACCGGGAGACACCTGAGGAAGGGCGAGGGTTGTGGGGGAGCCGACTCTGCAACGTCAGTGAGGGTGGGACTGACCTGGACCAACTGACGCCAGCTCTGCCATCATCTAGAAATGGATCTGACAGACGGGCTTTCCAGAGAGAGACGTGGAGGTGTTATCAAGGGCCACCTGGAGACGTAAGAGAAAAAATTCCTAGAGCTCTAAAAGCCCACTTTTTCCAGCTGTCAGGAAGGAAAAGGAAGGCTCTGGTGATGTCTAAGGAGTGAAATCATGCTGACAAGACAAAATTTTAGAGAAGTGTTAAGTACGCTGAAGAGCATAATTGCCCATGACCCTATTTATATAAAAAAAGGGTATTATGTATGATTGTTCATAATAGACCCAAATCTGAAAGGAGTCTCACCAACCTCCCATTAATAACCTTCAGTGAAAGGAATTTCGCTGTCTACTATTAATTTTTTTTACAATTGTATGCTCTTTGTGTAATAAGACATATTTTAAATTTATTTTTGATCTATTTTTATTTTTTTTTTTATTTTTGATCTGTTTTTAAATTGGTGATACATTCACATGGAAAGTCTCCTTCTCATTCTTGTCTTCATCTGCAAAGACAGGTGCTCTGCATGCCATAGAGAATGTAAGTTACGTTCCTAAGGGTTTTTTTTTTTTTGTATCCTTCCAGAATTTCCTTATGTATATGTAAGTAAATTTGGATAGAGATTCTTTGTGTTTATCTTTGGCCTCGCTGGGTTTTCATTACTGCGCACGGGCTTCTCCCTGTGGTGGCTTCCCTGGTCGCGGCTCTCGGGCTCTGGGGTGCTGGCTCAGTAGTGGTGGTGCCCGGGCTTAGTTACTCTGCTGCATGTGGGATCTTCCCGGATCAGGGCTGGAACCATGTCCCCTCCATTGGCAGGCGGATTATTTACCACTGGACCACCAGGGAAGTCCCTGGATAGAGATTATTAATGCAACTCTTTTGGAGCTCTGTCTCTAGGAAGGAAATCAGAATTTAAACCCAGTGACCAGACGTAAGGGCTCTGAGCTTTTCCCATAGTTAGACATCTACAGGGGACCAGTGAGCAGAAGGTACACCTTTCCAAAGAGGAGAAAGCTTTTAAACATGAAATATGTAAAACAGTAATTGGTAAATGCTCATTATAAAGGGACCAGGAGGGAGTTCCCTGGTTGGTCCAATGATTAGGACTTGGTGCTTTCACTGTCAGGGCTCAGGTTCGGTCCCTGGTTGGGGAACTAAGATCCCACAAGCCTCATGGCCAAATAAGATAAAAGGACCAAGAAATGCAATAAAAAGGAAAATCTCCAGAAAATCCCCTCAAATTTCTGTACCTCAAAGTAACAATAATTGACATCAGTAAAACCTCTCATCTGGACCAGTGATGTCCAGTAGAACTTTCTGCAATAATGGAAATGTTTTCTGTGCTGTCACAGTAACACTACATATGGCCATGGAGTGCTTGAAATGTGGCTAGTGCAACTGAGGCCCTGAATTCTATACTTTAATTAGTTTTAACTTAACTATCCACAGCCTTGTGTGTCTAGTGTTTGCTGCAATGGGTAGCAGGGGTTATAGACCATTTAAATGCAGATGTTTGAGTGGACGGATGTAAAGAGAGGCTAGAAAGGCTGACTTTTGGCTTCGCCTGCCAGAGGCTTCATCAGGGTGATTACTAATTAATCTAGGATTTCTACGTGTGGGAATTATCTTAAAGTAACGGCTATGAATTTGTTCAAAATCTTAACTCTGAGAGTGTTCATTAACGTGAGAGACTGGAACGTTGTAGGAAAATATTTACTGACGTGAGACTATGTTCACAACTCTTTATTAAGTGAAAGGCAGGCTACAAAGCAGGACAATTTCATTAAAATATGAATCTCCTAGAAAGGTATATTTCATATGCTGCTCGGCACGTGGCAAACGCTCAATGAATATGTGTTAATGAATGAGTGAAGGTTAATAAGGGTTAGCACTGGGTGACAAAATGGTGAGTGATTTTATTTTTATTTTTCATTATGTATCTACTTTTGGCTGTTCTGGGTCTTCGTTGCTGCCCACAGGTTTTCTCTAGTTGTGAAGAGCAGGGCTCATCTCCAGTTGTGGTGCGAGGGCTTCTCTTTGCGATGGCTTCACTTGTTGCAGAGCATGGGCTCCAGAGCCCAAGCTCAGTAGTTGTGGCTCACAGAACTAGTTGCCCCACAGCATATGGACTCTTCCTGGACCGGAGATCAAACCCACATCCCCTGCATTGGCAGGTGGATTCTTAACCACTGGACTGCCAGGGAAGCCCAGTGAGTGATTTTATATTTTCTTTGACTCTCTTATTTACATTTTCTAACTATTTATGGTGAATACATGTACTTTTGTAATAAGCAGCATGAATTGAAAAAAGAAGTATAGTTGCTGGGTCATGATATTTCAGAGCTGGAAGGAGCTTTGGAGACAAAGGCAAACATGGCTAGTTAATGGCAGAAGCCCAGGTTCCCCAACTACACACAAACATCTCCCCACGCCAAAGAGGAAAGATTGCTGGATGGTCTCTTGTTCTGGTGTGGCAGGTCAGGAGTGGGTTTAGAAAGGAAAAACAAAGGGGAACAATGATCCTCAACAAGACATAATAAAACATAATGACAGATCTCACTAACAAACTCTGGGCATTGATTTTGCTCCAGCTGCATCTGCCCCACCCAAACTGTCCTGCTTTGAGACACCCTGCTGGTCTCCCAGTCCAGCCAATGTTTTGGAGAGAAGTCTCTGTCCCTTGCAGGAGGAAGTCTCCTGGTTTTCTTTACATATTGGCTCTTCTTCACAGCCTGTTCTTTTTCAAAATTCTTGACTGAATCACTCAGTCCCTACTTCAGATGTCCTTTCTTTTTATCCAGGCTTTGCTCTTGGCATTTGTGCTCAACTTTGGAACTTAATGGAATGCACTTTACAATATGAAACGATTATTGCCACCTAGCAGCTCTTGAGGGGAAGGCCATGGCAACCCACTCCAGTGTTCTTGCCTGGAGAATCCCAGGGATGGAGGAGCCTGGTGGGCTGCCGTCTCTGGGGTTGCACAGAGTCGGACACAACTGAAGCGACTCAGCGGCAGCAGCTCTTGGTTCCACCACTCAGTTCGTTTTATCACACTTTTTTTTCGAGTAGTGACTAGCTCGTAAACATTGGTGGCTACAGAAACATATAAAAAGGTATTTATCCACAAGAAATGAGAACATACACCCCAAAGCATACAAAAATGTTCACAGCAGCTTTAGCCCAAGCTGTTAACCATCCAAATGCCCATTAACAGGGGAAGAGATAAACAAGTTGCAGCAAATGCATTCAGTGCAATGCCACTGAGTAACAGAAAGGGATACAATTCGGACACACACACAACAGTGTGGGGAAACCTCAGAGACACCATACTCAGTGCAAGAAGCCTGAAGAGGGGGGATGAAAAAAAAAGGGGAGGTGTGGGCTATAAGAAAATAGTAATAAATAGAGTAGAAGTGGGTGGAGATACAGATGAACCAGGAATGACAGAATGTTGATAATTGTAGGATAGGTCAATATCCCTGTTGAACATAGATGCAGAAATCCTCAGCAGAGTATTAACAAACCAAGTTCAACAACACATTAAAAGAATTGAACACCATGATCAAGTGGGTTTTATTCTAGGGATGCAAAATGAAGGATAAAAGCCACATGATCATCTCAATAGATGCAGGAAAAACATTTGACAAAATTCAGCATCCATTTATGGATGCAAACTCTCAACAAAGTTTATAACAAAGTTATAAAGGGAATGTACTTCAACATAATAAGACCATAGATGACAAGTCCACCACTAGCTTCGTCTTCAGTGGTGAAAAGCTGAAAATTTTTCCTCTAAGATCAGGAACAAGACAAGGATGCCCACTCTTGCAACTTTTATTTAACAGAGTATTGAGAGTCCTAGCAAGAACAGTTAGGAAACTCTGTATTATCTTCATAGTTTTTCTGTATATCTAAAACCATTCTACAAAGTAAGATGTATTAAAACGTTAATAACCTAGGCTGTGCTCTCAAGGAATGTAGTGGGTGGGGGCATGAATTCCTAGTTGATCTCGTGGGTCCAAACCTTGACTCCACCATGACCTTGAAAGAGCCCTTTTGGAGGCCAGTTTCGGCTTCCAAAAAGTGGGTATAATACTCAGACCTACCTCATGGGGGCACTGTGAGGAGCAAATGAGACAGGATACAAAGTGCTTAGCGCCGCTGCTGCCTCCAGTTAGAAATCAATGCAGATAAAATAAAAGTGATTGAGAGAGAGTGCATTTCTGGGCCAGGCAGTCTGGATTCAAATCCTGGTTCCTCCAAGGCCTGTTCATAAAACTGTGGGTCTGTCACTTGAACTGAGCCTCAGTTTCCTTAGCTATAAAATGGGGTAAATAGCATCCACCGAGAGGAGGGGATTGGAGGATTGACTGGGCACGTATAGGTGCGAAGCCCCAGCGCTGTGCACAGGGTAGGCACTCCATCAGTGTGAGCTGTGGGAGGAAAGTATTAAGATGTGCGAGAAGAATTCAGAGCAAATAAAACTGCCTGAGCGTCCAAGAAGGCTTCCCCAGGAGGCTGCAGAAAGGGGCCCTGCTCTGGCTTCTGCACTGAGGCAGCTGATTGGCTGGCTTCTTGATCCTCCAAGGTCCTGTGTGACCTCCTCCTCCACCCTCTGAGGTCCTCCCAGGTCTTGAGCTTTGGAACAAAGCCTCTGCCTGCTGTTCCGCTACTGTTCTCTGTCTGAACTCTGATTAGGTCCTTATCTCAGCCGGCTTTGCCCTGCTTGGCTGCCTGTCACATTCAATTCCACTCCAGGGCTTTCATTCTGCCTGGGCCTGAGTGTCTCCGAGTGGGAGGCTCTGGGACACAGGGCCTGGGCTCCATTGCCCTTGGTTCCCACAAGCCTGAGCACTGTGTCTGGAACACAGCAGTGGAACAGAATAAAATTATCTCGAAGCCAACTTTTGGGTCTTGATGTAGTTGGATTTTAAGGTCCCTGAGATGCACCAGCACACTTCCCCTGTCACAAAGTACCTTCTGTCTCTGGACTCCCTCTGGCCCCGGGTTCCACGATCAGAACTTCATTGCTTTGGCTTAAGCCAAGTTAGGACCTTGTACCTGATAAAAAATGCAACATTCTGTCCTAGCAGGGAACAGATGGTCCACTCAAAGGGTTTAACTGAAAAATAAAATCAAGTAAGGTAATTGGTGACAGGACTCCATCCAGTGAAGTGGGGAGGACAGAAAGAAACAGCAGGGATGGCGAGGTGCCTTGGGACTTGTGACAACAGACAGCTGTTAGCATCCTGGGGTGGCAAGGCCGAAGGGAGCCCAGTGAGAGCTGAGCTGTGGAGGAGTCACCTTGAGGGGGATGAGGCTGTAGAGATGCAGCACTGCCCAGGTGTGTGAGTCTGCAGCGAGGATGAAATATCTCCATGTTTCTCTCTCTCTTTTTTTTTTTTAATATTTATTTTTTTGGCTACACCAGATCTTAGGAGGAAAAGGGGATGACAGAGGATGAGATTGTTGGATGGCATCACCAACTCAATGGACATGAGTTTGAACAAGCTCCAGGAGTTGATGATGGACAGGGAAACCTGGCATGCTGCAGTCCATGGGCTAACAAAAGAGTCAGACATGACTGAGCGACTGAAGTGAACTGAGATCTTAGTTGCAGCACGTGGAATCTTTTCATTTGAGGCATGCGGGATCTCAGTCCCCTGACCAGGGATTGAACCCCGGCCCCCTCCAATGGGAGCGCAGAGTCACTGGATTACCAGGGAAGCCCCTCCATGTTCTTTTCTTGCTCTCAGGTCTCCTAGCAGTGACCACATTGGCCAAAACCAAATGGAAACCACAGGCTGAGGGGCTGAGGCAGCATGAAGGGCCTTAGGAGAAGCACAAGGGCAGAGGAAGGGAGTCCTAGGGTGGAATGAGGCTCTCTTGGGGCTGGGAGGAGCCAGAGATCATTGAGGGCCCCATACCTCAAAGTGAGGTCCAGGGACCAGCAGTATCCACATTATCCACATCACCAGCAAGACTGTAGGAAAGGAAGACTCTCAGGTTGCACCCCATACCTGCTGAGTCAGGATTTGCATTTTCACAAGATCCCTAGGTGATTCTCATGTGCCCGCATGTTGAGAAACAGTGCTCGAACCCACCCTGCTCAGATGAGCCTGCTTGCTCATTTTCCCTCAGTACCCTTATGAGCTGCTTTTTCCCCCTCACAAGTATGTTTGTGCCTTCTTCATTCAGAAAGTCATCTGACAAATACTGAGTAACTAATCTCAAGCCTCTCATAAGGGATATAGAAATTAATAGCGGGCAGGAAAGCAGATGGGCAACTTCAGCTCGGTGTGGGAAATGCTGAAATCAGGATAGTGAGTGTGGGTGGATACAGATGGACTAAAAAAGGGCCCCCCGCTCAACCGGTGGGGGCATTGGTGGCGGTCAGGGTAACACTTCCAAGACTTGTGCCAGTGCAGTTGGCCCAAATTTCCTTTCCCAATCCCACCCTGTTCCTGACGTCAGCACCGCTCACTCTGCCTCAAATCCTCCTTCCCTGATTATTTCACTATTTGTGTGCCCAGGTTTCATTTCATTAACTAAAGTGGACTCCTCTTGTTTCCTCCCACCCTAACATCTAGTAGGTCCTGAATCCAAATATGAGGGGGTGAGTGAGTAATGAATTGGCAGATGGATGGTTCAGTACAGATGATGAATGTATTGGGGAATGGTGAGACCCACTCCCTGTTTCCTACCACCCATCAACCTGCTTTGCAGACTCCTTATCCCTCTCTTCCTGTCTGTATATGATTTTTGAAATATGAGTGTGTATTTCCTCACTTATGGGTTCTTTAGAAGCAGCTCGCAGAACAAGCCAGGAGGCCTCACATAAGGAAGTGGCTAGAAGCACAAATGCAAGCCAGACACCAGAGTTCAAATCTTGGCTTCATTATTTACTAGGTCAGTGGCTTGGGGCATGTTGCTTTACCTCTCTGTGCCTGTTTCCACAGCTGCCAGATGCGGGTAATAAGAGAGTACCCTGTTCATAGGGTTACTGGGAGGTTACATGAGGTGTTATCTGTAAAGTGACTTGGACAGCGCCCGGCACTTGGTAAGCGCTATGACAGTGTGTGCCGCTGCTGAGAAGTGGTGTGTGGGACCTGTGATTCATTTGCCACGTCTCGGGTGGTCAGGAAGGCTGAGAACATCCTGGAGACTGGTGAATAGACAGAGGCTGATCTTTTTCACACACACAGCAGAGAATTCAAGCTGGAGGTGACTGGTCTTTGTCCCCAGCACATGGCCACCGGGCTGTGGGCTCACTGGGGATCATCACAGTCTAGTAACCACTTTTATTTTTAATTGAAACAATTTTTAAAAATTAAAAAAAATTTTTTTTAGCCACACTGTGCAGCACGTGGGATTTTAATTCCCTGACCGGGAATTGAACCCTAGTCCCCTGCATTGGAAGCATGGAAACTTGACCACTGGACTGCCAGGGAAGTCCCAGTAGCCACTTTCCTAGGAACTGGAAATGCCATATTGTCCTGTCCACATGGTGGGTGCTGTGACTGAGTCTTGTCAGGGAGCTCCCTGACCTCCTTCTCTCTGAAAGCCTTTGGGACTGATGAGCTTTCCACTTCCTCTCACTGTTCACTGGAAGTCAGTGGGTTGGCTTTAGCGGGTTGGCTTTAGCAGATAGATAGTGATACTCGGATATGGCTGGTATTGAGAGTATTTGGTAGAATTAGGATTTAGTGAGTTTTCCAGGCCAGAGGGCCAATCCGTTTCACTTGGGCATCCTCTGGACCTTGATTGAGTCTGTTTCTTCTAAGTCAGTGGAGCTCCCGGCTGCCTCCTACCCACCTAGTAGAATGGGAAGCAGAGTGTGCATCCTACATCTGAGACTAAGCATTTCTGACTCAGGGCCAGCTCAGAGACGTTTGGCTAACTCTGTGGCTCTGAGATGTTTTTGGAAATTTGGGGGATTCTGCACTGTGGCTTTCTGGCTAGGCTGCCTCTGATTTGGAGGGAACGGGAGAGATTTATGTCTTCCAACTCAGGGCTCAATACACTGATTCTTAGGGAGCAAGGGATCAGGTGATGCCACTGGCCAGCCTGGGACATGATGGAGGAGCCATACAGATGGCTGTCAGACCAGAGGTCAGGGATGGAGTGAGCTGAAACCACCACTTCCAGGGGCTGAAGTTGGGGTCACAAACACTGTGTAAAGTTGTGGTTCCTAATGCTCAGGTTCCTAATAACTGTCAGGAGATGTCAACTCAGACAGAAGTCACGTCCAGCACCCTAGCCACAATGTTGGCTGGGTCATGTGGGGAGTTGACACCTATCTGACCTCAATTTGTTTTTGTATATTCCTCGAAGGAGCAGTGGCACCAAAGTAATCCTGTTCTTCACAGAAGACCCTTAGGAGCTTCCTTTTCTTTTAAAAAGCTTTTTATTTTGAAATAATTTCAAACTTAGAAAAAAGTTCCAAACATACCACAAAGAATTCCTACATATCTTTCAGTCTGTTTGCTGCATATGTTCTGTCTCTTTCCATGTTTGTTAGTTGCTCAGTTGTGTCCAACTCTTTGCGACTCCATAGACAGTAGCCCACCAGGCTCCTCTGACCATGGGATTTCCCAGGCAAGAATACTGGAGTGGGTTGCCATTTCCTTTTCCAGGGGATCTTCCCACCCCAGGGATCAAATGTGGGTCTCCTGCATTGGCAGGCAGATGCTTTATCATCTGAGATATCAGGGGAGCCTTATGTGTGTGTGTGTGTGTGTGTGTATACAGAATTTTTTTTCAGAACCACTTGAAAGTATATTGTAGACATACTTGCCCCTTAATACTTAAGTTTGTGTTTCCTAAGAGCAAATGTATTTTATGACATAATCACAATATGATCATATGATTCAGAAAAGAGAGCATTGATCTAACACTGTTATCTACTCTCCAGTTTGAATTCCAGTTGCACCAATTTCCAATTATGTATTTTATAGCTATTTTCCCTTTGTCCAGTATCTCATCCAGAATAAGCATTTCATTTTGGAGATAGGTATCTTTAACTTCTTTACTCTAGAATCTTTCCCCAATCTTTCTTTCTTTTTCATGTCCTCAGGAGTTTTCTAAGCAAATTTAAATCTAAAAGCACTTTCATGACTGTGACTTCTCTAAATGTTAACTCGAAGGAAAAAAAAAAAAAGCCCTTTTCAATTCCTTGCCTCTGAAGCCTCAAGACAGGTGGGTTTGACAACAATCTATTTTGGTCATGCCTAGGCATTTTTTTGGCTTCTCCATCTACACTGGTCTCAAATGATCCTGGAGTTTGCTCTTGGGTACACTGTAGATGCTAGTAAGTACTTGTTGATTTGCCAGGAAAGAAAGTGGATTTGACTTCTGGATTAAATAACCCAAATGACATTCCAGGAAGGTTTTGCTGGTGTGGATAGAGAGACAAAGTGTTGGCACTTCCAGAGGTGAATACCTAGAGCATTAACCCAAGGTCAGCAGCAGGCTTGGAGTTCTTTATCTTATTTCCACCAGGCGCTAAGTATACTAAGGTTCTCCTCAAATTCCCCTGCGGGGGACTCAGGAAGCTCCACTGCAGGTTAAATGCATCCCATAGAAGGAGGGAATCACAGAGCTGTTAGGATCCTACAGATTTTGATGTGCACTTTTTTGACCTCCTGCCTGGAGTCTGTAAATTTGGATCATCTTCTTAGGAGCAACAGAGAACAGATCTTCAAAGTCATCCTGTCCAAGATGGTAGCCAACTTCCAAGACGGTCTCCAACCTTGCCTCCTCTGGTATCCCCTTTGGTGGAACTAGTCCCCTCCCACATGGATTTGGGCTGGCCTCTGTAGAATCTGGTGAAAGCAACACAGTCTAACTTAGGAGGCTAAGTTGTAAAAGATAAGGCAGCCTCTGCCTTGGTCTCCTGGTTAGCTTGTTTTAGAGGAAGTCAGCTATTAATATTTTGAGGACACTCAGTCATCCTGGTGGGGAAGCCCAGACAGAGAGGAACTGAGCGCCTCCCCCTCCCCCAGCCAAGAACCAGCACTAACTTGCCAGTTGTGTGAGTGTCATCTCAGTGGATCTTCTGGCTCCAGCCAAGCCTTCAGACGACTGCCACGTTGACCAGCATCTAACTGCAACCTTATGAGAGACCTGGAGGCAAAACCTCGTATCCCAGGTGCTCCCAAATTTCAGACTCGCATAAACTGAGAGAGAAGAAATTACTATTATTTTAATGCATGAAGCTTTCGGGGTTATTTCCTGTGCAAGAATACATAATTGGTACATTGTTCCATTGAAAAGAATAGAGAAGCACATGATCCAGCAGTTCCATTCCTAGATACATACCCGAGAGAATTGGAAACATATTCCAACATGTTCATTGCAGTATTACTCACAACAGCCAAAAAAAATGTTTACTGATCGATAGATACGTGAAATGTGGTATATTTACTCTGTGGAATATTATTTGGCCATAAAGTGGAATGAAGTCCTGATACATACTGTAACATGGATGAACCTTGGCTAAAGTGAAAGAAGCCAGTCACGAAAGACCACATATTGTAAGATTCGTTTATATGCCACATCCAGAACAGGCAAATCTATAGACAGGAAGTGGATTAGTGGTTGCCCAGTGGTTGCCTAGTGCTGTGGGGCATGGGAGAATGAGTGGTGAGCACCTGTGGATACAGGGTTTCTTTTTGGAGTGATGATGAAACTGTTCTACATTTGATTGTGGTGATGGTTGCAGAACCCTGTGAATATAGTAAGAGCCACTGAATTGTATACTTCAAATAGGTAACTTGTATATGTGAATTACATCTCAATAAGGCTGTTATAAGAAAATTATAAAGAGACAAGCTATCCTAGAAACCTCATAGGGGTTTAGTTCCTGTTCTTTTCAATGACAGTGTTAATGTCTCTCATGCCAGGTGCGTGGAAAAGGTCCTAGGAGATTTACCTGGCTGCATGGTAGAAAAGAACTGCTGTAATTGGAAGCAAGGAGCAGATATATGTTCTGCTAAAATCATTAAAGAGTAATTCTAACCTACCAAATGCTGTACAATCAGAATCATGAACTGTAACCCTGACAAGATTAGACTTTGGGGAGGAGATTAATAATAGAACCTGGATTCCTAATTAAGTCCTGGTGAGAATGTGGTTTCCACCCTCTATGACAGTCAGCCACTGTCAAGAGCAGTTTTCTTACTCTGTCTGCTGGAGCTTTAGCCCAGATGTTAAGTGCCCCTCCCATTTTTGTAAAAAACATCGGATCACTGATGTTTTAGCCCAGAGCGTCTACTCTCAACTCTCTGAAGTTTCAGATTAGAAGTAGTCACAGGACTTCCCTGGTGGTCCAGTGGGTAAGACTCTGAGCTTCCAATGTAGGGGATGCAGGTTCCATCCCTTGTCTGGGAACCAAGATCCTGCATGCCCCATGGCAAAAAAAAAAAATGGTCTCTGCTCCGCATCTGGCATATGCAGACCAATATGTTGGGCCCCCAAAAGTTTTGAAATTATTCAGTCACTCAGTCGTGTCCAACTCTTTGCGACCCCATTGACTGCAGCACGCCAGGCTTCCCTGTTCATCACCAACTTCCAGAGCTTGTTCAAACTCATGTCCATCGAGTCGGTGATGTCATCCAACCATCTCATCCTCTGTTGTTCCCTTTTCCTGCCTTCAATCTTTCCCAGCATCAGGGTCATTTCCAATGAGTCAGTTCTTCCCATCAGGTGTCCAAAGTATTGGAGCTTCAGCATCAGTCCTTCCAGTGAACATCCAGGACTGATTTCCTTTAGGATTGACTAGTTTGATCTCCTTGCAGTCCAAGGAGCTCTCAAGAGTCTTCTCCAACACCACAGTTTAAAAGCATCAGTTCTTTGGCACTCAGCTTTCTTTTGTGGTTCAACTCTCACACATATCATACATGTGTACAGTAGTCATACATGATTACTGGAAAAACCATAGCGGAAAAACCATTGAAATTATTACTTTTATTTATTTGTATATGTTTACTTTTGGCCATGTCTCATGACTTTCAGGATCTGAATTCCCCGACCAGGGATTAAACCTGGGCCCTCGGCAGTGAGAACACAGAGTCCTAACCACTGAACCACGAAGGAACTCTCATTACATTTATTTTTTTATGATTTTATTTATTTATTTTTGGTTTACTGTATCTTTGTTGCTAAGCAGGCTTTTCTCTAGTTGCAGTGTGAGGGCTTCTCATTGCGGTGGATGCTCTTGTTGCAGAGCATGGGCTCTAGAACATGGGGGCTTCAGTAGTTGTGACCCATGGGTTTAGTTGCTCCACATCATGTGGGATCTTCCTGACCTAGTGATGGAGCTCGTGTCTCCTACATTGGCAGGAAAATTCTTTACCACTGAGCCACCAGGGAAGCCCTTCTTCTTACTTCTAAAACAGTATCAGTTCAGTTCAGTTCAGTCGCTCAGTCGTGTCTGACTCTTTGTGACCCCATGAATCGCAGCACGCCAGGCCTCCCTGTCCATCACCAACTCCCAGAGTTCACCCAGACTCACGTCCACCGAGTCAATGATGCCATCCAGCCATCTCATCCTCTGTCGTCCCCTTCTCCGCCTGCCCCCAATCCCTCCCAGCATCAGAGTCTTTTCCAATGAGTCAACTCTTCGCATGAGGTGGCCAAAGTACTGGAGTTTCAGCTTTAGCATCATTCCTTCCAAAGAAATCCCAGGGCTGATCTCCTTCAGAATGGACTGGTTGGATCTCCTTGCAGTCCAAGGGACTCTCAAGAGTCTTCTCCAACACCACAGTTCAAAAGCATCAATTC